>NC_064615.1:719563514-719867443 GCF_023898315.1 Schistocerca nitens | reverse complement strand
CCACTATATGTAAATTGAGACTTTGCATTTCCCTTTTCAGATTTTCTAGCTTCCCTGCCACGTTCAAGCGTCTGACCTTCCACGCCCCGACTTGCATAACGTTACCCTTTCGTTGGTTATTCGACCTTTTTCTAATGGTCACTTCCCTCTTGGCATTCCACTCCCAGGGATCCGAATGGGGAAATATTCCGCAGTCTTTTGCCAATGGAGAGATTGTCATGACACTTTTTCAGTTCCAGGCCACTAGTCCTGAGGATACACATTATGTATCTTTAGGGCAGTGGTTTCCATTGCCTTCTGCATCCTCATGCTGTTTATCATTGCAGATTCTTCCGCCTTTTAGGAGCAATTTCACACTGCAAGGGCAACGAAGCGCCGTGGACCTCTGTCTGCTCGTCCGTCCTGTTTGTCAAGGCCGTTGGCAAAACGAGGGTGGTTTCTTACGCCCGATGTCACCGACCGCCATTGCTGATGACTTTTCTTCAAAATTTAAGCAGTGGCGATGTTCGGACCGAGGACTTTGTTTATGTGTTTTAAGCATTCACAGTATCAGAGCCTGAAAGCATGGGTGAAAGTTCGAAAGTTTACTGATGGATACTTAGGGGGGGGGGGGGGGGGGGATGGATCCTTGTATACCACAATGTTTTTGGTAGAAATGGTCTAGTCTAGAGAAGTACATAAAATTAAACTTTTCTTCCTTTGATGCACAAAGTCAAGTTCTTCAGCTGTACTGTTATGCTATATAGTGTGGTTTCCACTCTTTGTCGTTCTCTTGCTACACAGTCCTCCACTTTTACCGGGAAAAGCTCTCAAAACCAGAATTAAACGGTAATGAGTGATTCGAAAGTTGTTAGAGTGAAATATTTCTCAAATTCACATCCGCGAACAGATGGAGCCCTTTGTTCACACTTTGATATTTTATCCACATCTTTCTTTTTGTCTGATTTTGTTTGTTCGTCATTGTTTCTAGGATACCTACTGGTTCATGTCAGCAAACGTGTAATCTTTAGCATCCAGCAGCACTGTTTTACGTCAATAGCTAAACGCGATGCAGTACTGGCAATTCCTTCGAAAACTGTTTACTTCTCTGTCTCTCTGTTCGTCTACCTCACATTCGTCGATAATTTTACCTTTTGTTCATTTATTAACTTAATCGACTTTTTCTTGTTGCCTTGTATCTCTTGTTCCAGACGCGGTTCACCTTTTGAATTCAGGTATGTTCAAATGGCTCTGAGCACTATGGGACTCAACTGCCGAGGTCATTAGTCCCCTAGAACTTAGAACTAGTTAAACCTAACTAACCTAAGGACATCACAAACATCCATGCCCGAGGCAGGATTCGAACCTGCGACCATAGCGGTCTTGCGGTTCCAGACTGCAGCGCCTTTAACCGCACGGCCACTTCGGCCGGCAGGTATGTTCCATGGGTTTAATGTGGAATAATACAGCTTTGTTTTTATATGCCATGTTTATAAATTAGAAAGTAGTCCACGTCACAATTTTTACATAAATAAATTAGTCCTTGCAGTTATCGTTTCTTTCGGGCGAAATCTGCGTTTCCTCTCATCTGGACATTAGTCAAAAGTCATCCTGTCTCTTCACTTATAGAACATCGACACATTTTCACTTCATAATATCTTTGTTTTTTAGTTTTCATATTTAGTAAGGTATCTGCTATGGATAACAATTACTACACTGGCAATAACGGCAGATTTTTCTTACTAGAAATGTGAATGTTTCCTGTCGTAAGTTATGTTCACTTGGCGTCTTTTGTTACATGTTTATGTAAGCGTTGCCAACTTAACGAAGAACATGATACAAACCTAATGATTGTTCACTGTTGTTCTCTCTCTCTCTCTTTGTGTGTGTGTGTGTGTGTGTGTTTGTATGTGAGTATTTTTGTAAGGGGAAGTCAAATGAGAACGAGAAAGATGGAACACATGTAAGGAAACATTGTTATTTCAAAAGAAGTCGTCACAATTTATACCAAGGCATAATTTTGCGGCGATATATACTGACAAAATTGTATCGGCTTCCCACCGCGTGAAGAGGTTTAAAATCACGAGCTTCCGGCTGAGTGCTCCTCGGCCATTGTCAAGTAGTGACCGGCGAATGACTGCTGCTTCGGTCAGTACGTAATAGCACTGCCTCCAGTGACATCACTGGTGCTCACTGCAACGCCATTAAATGGTAATATTTTCACTGAGTACTTGAAGCGGAGGTGCAAGAAAAACATTCCTTATATGGCGATGGAACGAACACCAGTGACGTCACTTGAGGTAGCGTGGCTACACAAGGGCGGCAACAGCAATAAGTCGACAGTCACCACTTGACAGTAGCCGACGAGCACTTGGTAGCAAGCTCGTGGATTTCAAACCAGTTCACATGGTGTCAAACCCGAGAGAATTTTATTTGTCGCCATAATTGTTAATCCATTCTTCGCATTGTGAGACTAGACAGTGAGTTCTTTCATGGCAAAATGGTTTCGGCAACCTACGAAACCATAACTGTACCCAGGCATGCACCTCTCTGTCCGAAACAAATCAGTGGCAATGAATGTCTTTCTTGAGAGCTCTAAAAAGATGGACATCATTTGCGGAGAGGTCGTAACTGTATGGAGGATGTGTAAGGATATGTTGCGAAGGCTGTTTCGACTACACTGCGGAAGTTTCGCTGGCAATCAGTCATAGTTCGTTTCTCCACGAAAACATTGACCGTCTTGTCTTACAGTGGGATAAATGTTTTAACAGTTGTGGCGATTACTTTTGAAATAATAGACAATCTACTTAGTTTTTCTCATTTGCCTCTTTTCATTCGACTGTCCCTAGCGTGTGCGCGTTAAGTCTTTTCTTCAGATCTTATGTTGAGATATTTGGGAGGGTCTTGTGACTAGTCGGAAAAGATTGTAGAAAGTTGAATGTGGATTTCATAGGTGTTCAGAGAATGGGTAAAACGTTCTAGGAGTTCAGATGACTGGATATTTGATTCAGACGTTATTTTGAGGGGAAGAACGAGGCGAAAAGGGGTGTGTGGCATTATTATGAAGATCAGTTGATAGACTGTTATTAAAATTATTTCATCTATTAATGTAACCAGTGAGTTGTTTTCATATACATTTGATCATTCAAAATGGTTTTGTGGATAAGATTAATTTTCTTATAAGGTTATTCTGATTATGTTCATGTCTTCGCTACAGGTTGGCTTTTGATTACGTTCTCTGAGATGCTCTGCAAATGTGGACTGGTTTGTTCCATACTCCCAGGATTTCAGGTGACATCGAGCTTTCTACCTGTTTGGCACGTCCCTCCTATCAAACGTGTTGCAGTGTGATTGTTACACACTCGTTCCTGCTCTTATATCGGAACAAAACTACTAGTAATTCATCAGTCAATTTTTATTTCTATGATGATGAATAACCAATGGGATTCCCAGTTTCAGGAGCATTGGCAAATATTTTTAGCAATCTTGTTGAACAGATGCCTTAATGTAAAAGGCGAAAGACGTCTGGAGGAAAAGAAAATTGCAGCCCGAGAAATTTATGTACTTGGTGAGGATGATGGCCAAGAAAAAAATTACTTTCTGTCTTCTGCCTCCCGTGATTTTCCGTAATTGTTATTGTTAGCTTGAAACGGCTGTGCGGGATAGTGGACAGCCTTAGGTGTTATTCGTATTATTGCAGGCTGAGGCAGCTAATTCGTCGGTTGTTTCGTCACAGCAGTAAAGGTTTTCACACTTTATTACTGTTTACAATTCGGAAACATATTGGACTATTGACAGCTAAGGCAGCTGTTACCCTCGGGGCATCTGGCCATTAACGCTTTTCGCTTTATTTTACTTAATTAGGTCTATACCTTCAATGATGATACAACCTTCTGGATGTACGAAGACTAAGGTCTGCTGCAAGGAATGGACAGCATATGTACCACAGACAACACTTCAAGAGTAAATTAAGTTGAGCGTGATGAAAAGCAGCAGGAAAATAGTGAAGACTTGCTTTGCATTAAGATTGTTTACGGTACTGCAGTGGAAGAAGTCATAACGAAATAGACTGGTACTGTAGAAGAAAGCTTTCTTCGACAAAAGAGCTCTACCAGTATGAGATATTTTTATGCAACTGAGGAAGTTACTGAAAGAGTGCGTAAGAGGCATGATTGTATGAAAGTGGAACATGGAATCTCAGGTAACTGGAGGAGAAGAAAGTGAAAGCATTTGAAGTGTTGTGCTATTGAAAAATTTTAAAATTAAATGGACAGAGAAAGTATGCAATGAAGAAGAACGACCAGGAGAACGGACTAATTTGTGTCATCTCACCTACGACGACTGGAAAAGGTTAACTTGGTGATCGAAAGAACAGCAAAGTGTAGAGAAATTGGCTCTAATAATTACATAGTGCTGGGAAATGTAGTACAAGAAAGGGAAAGATGGAGGACATCATCAAATCACAAGAAAGACTGATCACTGAACCAAAACACGGCACTAAAATTTACCTTAACATTCTCACCTGGCGTTTACGATATCTCTTCTGCATTCAGACCCAGACTCAGAGAAGAGTAAAACTTAAAATCGGTTTCATGCATTCTTCTCGTGTTAGATGTGCCGTGACATAATTTCTTGTTTTCTTTGCGACTAAAGTGTTTCACGATGGCTGAGGTTCCAGTTTAAATGTTGGACTATTTGTTTTTCCTGTTGTTCTTTCAAATAAATAATTACTGTTTGTCAGAAGGGTAGTTGCTGTCCGTAGCACCGGAGATACGCCTCTTTCGCCACCTAGTTCGGAGGTAAATGCTAGACAGAGAACAGCTTCTTAATTTTGCTGCGCCCTGAAAACGTTTGGGGCGCGAATTGTAAATTTTTAAAGTTCTATTACATCCACGACCAGGTAATGGAGTCCAGCTCGGCCGATATGCTAATCAAGTAAGCCATTGGGCAATACAGTTGACATTACGACAAAACACACTTGCCGCACGGGATATTCGACACAGTTCGCAGCCAAAGCTCATAGAACAACTAACGCTCCAACACAGTGTAAGTAAGATTTTGTACCTCAG
This sequence comes from Schistocerca nitens, assembly GCF_023898315.1. NCBI lineage: Eukaryota > Metazoa > Arthropoda > Insecta > Orthoptera > Acrididae > Schistocerca > Schistocerca nitens. The sequence continues at coordinate 719,862,395 of NC_064615.1, read as the reverse complement.
GTCACTTGCGTGCTATCGAGAAACTCACACGCTTGCCAATTTAAACAGACCTAGCAACCTCCGCTCGGTTCGAAACGAGCTAGCAAAAGCTAACCGGGCGAGTAATATGAAGCAAACCCACTCGCCCGACCCCCTCTCCCCACCCTAAGTAGTACTACTTTAGAAACGTGGCTGTTAATGTATAAATAATCGAGCTTAGGGGCTCAAGGCATTCAGTTGTGCCGACATTCTGTTCGTGCCTTGAACCGAAGATAATGAAGGGTTTTTGAGCTTAGAGAAACCATGTGTAACCCTTGGTGACGAAAATGTTCTGGCTGCCTACTCGCCGACTGACTCGTGAAGTTTCGGCACGAGGCATGCCTTGCCTGTGACGTGGCGGCTGCAGGGATTGGGAAACTTCAACGAAGCTGAGAGCTGGTGTCCGGCCAGCCACAGACCTCTGAGGGACGTGTTAGACGTTTTCTTCTGCGGAATACCCGTAGAAATGTAACAGAGAGTTTGGATTGAGATTGTGGGTGATTTAACATCACCTCTTAGAATTACAGTACAATTTCAGGAGATAGATTTTGCAACGAAGCAATGGGTAGATTATTGTGTATTCACATCAAAGGTAAAATGATACAAGTGTGAACATAAAGGACGTACACTGATCAGCCAAAACATTACGACCACAGCCAACCGCGACGTTGGATGTCGCCTAGCAAAGATATTGGCTGAAAATGGGGAAATACATTGAGATAAGTGACTTTGACAAAGGGCTGATTATTATTACACAGAGCCTGTGAACGAGTATCTCTCAAACGGCAAAGTTGGTCGATTGTTCACGTGATACTGTCGTGAGCATCTACGGAAAGAGTTAGAAGGACAGTGAAACTACCACTACGCGCTAAATGGTTGGACGTACACGACTCTTCACAGAACGTGGAATCGGAGGCTTATGTACTCTGTTAAGTAGGATAGATGGTGATCCGTGGCATTTATGCCGAAAGAACACAATGCTGATGCACGCATAAGTGTTTCGGGGCGCATCGTTCATCGCACATTGTTGAACATGGAGCTCCGCAGCAGACCAACCCTATGTGTTCAAATGTTGACCCAACGACATCGTCAGTTATGACACTGGACCATGAGTTCGACGGTCGTTCAATAAAAAGGTGTCGACTCTTCTGGTGAATCACAGTTTTGCTACACTAGGTCACTAGTCTTAATCCACAATCGTCGTCATGGAGGTGAACGGCGACTCGAAACCTGCACCACGCCACGGATGCAGGCTGGTGGGAACAGTGTTATGCTGTGGGAGGAGTCTCCTGCTCTTATGTGGGACCTGTGATAGTGATCGAAGACACGCTGACAGCTGCGAACCATCTGCATCGCTTCATGCTTGATATCTTCCCCGACAGCGATTTCATTTTACAAATGTATAACTGTCCGTGTCTTGGACTCAAACCCGTGCTGCAGTGGTCTGAGGAGCATTATTACGAAATCACTTTGATGTATCGGCGACCAAATTTACCAAATGTAACTCCTATGGAACCCATCTCGGTCGCTATAGGGCGGCATCATAGCGTACACAAATCAGCGGTATGTTATTTACGCGAACTACATTAACTTGTGCGTAGACATCTAATGCCACATACTTCCACAACCTATGTCAAACTTTCGGACCTCCGATACGGGAATCAATGACGTATTTCGTTCCAAAAATGGACAAACAAGCTATTAAGCACATGGTCATAACGTTTTGGCTCATCAGTGTATGCAGAGACAGTATAGGTAATCAGAAGGTTATTCGTATGGGGAAGTAGACTGCTGAGAATTGGACAGTCGGAAGAGGGGAAATGGAAAAGACTATTGGGGGAAGCAATCGTTAAACTCAAACAGGAATGTTTTGGCAGTAACACTGCACAAGTTAGTGGTATACTCCTTAGTTGGCTTAGTGAGTGGTTTGGGACAGAATTTTCTCATGTATAAGTGGGTGCACGTGTCCATTATCGGCCTAAATCTGGTGAGCACAACACTGTTCCCACCAGCCTGCATCTGTGGCGTGGTGCAAGTTGCGAATCGCCGTTCACCTCCATGACAACGTTTGTGGATTAAGACTAGTGATCTAGTGTAGCAACCACAATATGTGTTACACAGAGTTGGCGATACTAGTGTGGAGTATTTGGGTATGACTGTACTTGATTGTGCTTTTGGGAAAACTAAGTTTTCTGAGTGTATGGAAGTTTTGCCATATGTGAATCAAGGATATTCAGTGATTCTCAGGCTAGATTTTCTCGGCGAAAATCGTATACAATTCATCTTTAGTATTGCATGGTTGAGCTCAGTGAGACTGTTTCAGTTGGATGATGCAGTTGCAAACGAAACAATGTCGCAAGGTTCACCTGCCATGAAGGTGCGGCAATCTAAACTGCAGACGAGAGTAGTGGGACAAAGTATGTTCTGCCCCACTCTCCACTGTTGCCAAATTTATTCGAGATGGCGGATCCAAGATGGCGGCGATAGTATGGTAATGTCACAATGACATCATGGTGGGAAGTTCAAATTGTGGTGGGAAGATAGGTCACGTGGGCTACATCCACTAACCTAACCCCCTCCCCCCTCCCACCCTCCCCTCAGAAAATGGCGGGAAGTTCAAATTTCATCAGGACAATGCAACAAACCATGGCTACATATACACTGCTTTTCTTATCGGGAGCAAACACACTGAAAATGTGGAATATGTGGGTGGAGACGACTGGATGCAATCGAGTACAGTGCTATACTAAACCTCTCGATCAGAAAAATAGTGAATTTGGCTGGAGGTTGGCAGCTGTACTACATTTACAAGCAGTTGTAGAACATGGAACGAGAGGTTATGTCATGATAGCATGGGTAGAAGTGACATAAAAATCGATAGAATTGCGAAAAGTGATGGAAAATACATATAAATTGAGGGAAAATACGCTGAAAAGCGAGGAAATTGAGGAAGTAATTGTGTGTTTTCTGGTTGGCGCAGAACGATTATGGAACATGGGGACAAGTATGTGACAGCAAGAGAAATCCGAGAAAATGTTGACATGGAAGCATACAGAACCAGGGAAACAGTCCTTTTTTCCGCCGAGGCAGCATTCTACTGTATGTCTATTGAGGTAGCAGTGATACACGTGAGTTGACTACTGTATTTGATGTGTTTAAGGAAAACAGAGAACCATCTGTCTCTAAACTTACATGCATCTGTGTTAAAGGATAACAGAGAGTGGGTGGGGTGATCGATTGAGATGGAGTTGTATTGAGGTACGACTTGATGGCAGGCTGATGATGCATTCTAGAGAGGGAGGAAGATATTGGCGCAGGTCATTTGACCATTTTTTCCACTGTTCTGTCAGGATGCATCAGTCATGTGACATAGCTTGTGTTGACTCGTATACAACCACGTGTTCTGTATTTGACTTATAGCACTGTCTACGTGCGACTGTTAACAGCAAACCTCTCCATCATCAGAGGACTTCCACCTGATGTGTGATGAAACGTGACCATCTTGCTTCGACACATTCCTCTAATCAAACGAAGATTTATGCGATGTAATCCATTCCCTTGCCGCATCTTGTGTATGAAATTCAGACTTCAGTTTCATAACGAAGATGACCGTAAATTAGCGATAGGTGTTTGTGAGACAGTGCAATCCCCATGTATACATTTGCTTGACAGATTCCTGTTTACAGAGTTAGTGGCGGCATGATGTGTAATTTCACATGTCGGACGCCGCTGCTTTGCGTTTATTTGTTTCCTTGTAAAGAAGTATTCTCCGTTATTAACAATCATTTTACACTCCTGGAAATTGAAATAAGAACACCGTGAATTCATTGTCCCAGGAAGGGGAAACTTTATTGACACATTCCTGGGGTCAGATACATCACATGATCACACTGACAGAACCACAGGCACATAGACACAGGCAACAGAGCATGCACAATGTCGGCACTAGTACAGTGTATATCCACCTTTCGCAGCAATGCAGGCTGCTATTCTCCCATGGAGACGATCGTAGAGATGCTGGATGTAGTCCTGTGGAACGGCTTGCCATGCCATTTCCACCTGGCGCCTCAGTTGGACCAGCGTTCGTGCTGGACGTGCAGACCGCGTGAGACGACGCTTCATCCAGTCCCAAACATGCTCAATGGGGGACAGATCCGGAGATCTTGCTGGCCAGGGTAGTTGACTTACACCTTCTAGAGCACGTTGGGTGGCACGGGATACATGCGGACGTGCATTGTCCTGTTGGAACAGCAAGTTCCCTTGCCGGTCTAGGAATGGTAGAACGATGGGTTTGATGACGGTTTGGATGTACCGTGCACTATTCAGTGTCCCCTCGACGATCACCAGTGGTGTACGGCCAGTGTAGGAGATCGCTCCCCACACCATGATGCCGGGTGTTGGCCCTGTGTGCCTCAGTCGTATGCAGTCCTGATTGTGGCGCTCACCTGCACGGCGCCAAACACGCATACGACCATCATTGGCACCAAGGCAGAAGCGACTCTCATCACTGAAGACGACACGTCTCCATTCGTCCCTCCATTCACGCCTGTCGCGACACCACTGGAGGCGGGCTGCACGATGTTGGGGCGTGAGCGGAAGACGGCCTAACGGTGTGCGGGACCGTAGCCCAGCTTCATGGAGACGGTTGCGAATGGTCCTCGCCGATACCCCAGGAGCAACAGTGTCCCTAATTTGCTGGGAAGTGGCGGTGCGGTCCCCTACGGCACTGCGTAGGATCCTACGGTCTTGGCGTGCATCCGTGCGTCGCTGCGGTCCGGTCCCAGGTCGACGGGCACGTGCACCTTCCGCCGACCACTGGCGACAACATCGATGTACTGTGGAGACGTCACGCCCCACGTGTTGAGCAATTCGGCGGTATGTCCACCCGGCCTCCCGCATGCCCACTATATGCCCTCGCTCAAAGTCCGTCAACTGCACATACGGTTTGTGGTGTCACCGTCAGACACCACAATTGCTAGGTGGTAGCTTAAATCGGCCGCGGTCCTCTAGTACATGTCGGACCCGCGTGTCGCCACTGTGTTATCGCAGACCGAGCGCCACCACATAGCAGGTCTCGAGAGACTGACTAGAACTCGGCCCCAGTAGTACGGACAACCTAGCAAGGCGCAGTTATCCATATCTGGAGAGAGTCTCACTTGTGTTCACCATAGAGATGTACAAGAAGAAATTAAAGATAAGTATATGAGAAGCTCCGTTCTTTTCCTTATAGCTTTTACCACATATCCTGTTTCAGATTTAACGCAAGACGGCGTGATTTGACGCGTGCCCTATTGGCTACTTCATTGTGGACTGGCTGCTCTTGTCAGTCCACAACATTGGTGACTAGGATTGAAGGATTGTTCTTTTTTCCCTTGCTTTGCTCTGAATTGCTTGTGTCATGGCTTCGCCACAATCTCCGGATGTACTGTCCAAATTTTTTCGCTTGCAGACTCAGCAGATGCAGGCGTTATTGGATGCCCTTGGACAGCTCGTCCAGGGTCAATGTGTGCTGCAACACGATGCGGCAGCCGCCGCTTCATCGCTACCGCAGCCACAACACGCCGTTGCACCGCCCTTCCGTAATTTTGATTCAACCCACGAGTCCTGGCCGGAATGGTCCCGCCAGTTCGGCTTTCATCTCGCCGCCTACAGAATTCAAGGTAATGAGCGGCAGCCGTTTTTGCTTTCTTGTGTCGGTGTGTGCACCTACCGTGTGATAGTGAAATTGTTTCCCCGACGCGACGTAGCAACTCTGTCCTACGAAGAAATTTTGTCGGCGTTTGATGCCTATTTCAAGGACACAGTAAATGTCGTTGCCAAACGGTATACGTTCTTTCGTACAAAACGTACGGCCGGTCAGACTAATAGGGAGTGGGTTGCGACATTGCAAGGACTTACTAGGGATTGTGAATTTCAGTGTGAATGTGGCCTCCCTTATTCAGATACTATGGTGCGTGATGCAATTGCACAGAACGTTTCTGATGTTCGCATACGGGAACAGATTTTGAAACTAGTTAATCCCTCCCTTCAACAAGTGATAGACATATTGGACAGGCAAGACACACTTGACTTTGCTCAGGACTCATTTGAAACTTCGCCAGCAGTGTGTCACATTAACTGGCCCGCCGGGCCCGCTGCACGGGACGCTAGGCGGCCCTCGCGCCCGTCAGCGCAGCGGCAGCCTAGCTCGCACACACGTGCGCCGCGTAAGCAAGCAAATGAAGTTCTAAAATATGCCCGCGGTGTGCAACTAGCCATTCGCGTGAAAATTGCCCATCCCGCCAAGCTATTTGCTTTTACTGTCATAAGAAAGGACATGTACAAAGTGTTTGCCAGAAAAGGCTTAGATCGGACAATCACAACAATTCCAGGCCCTTTGCTTCGCGCCGGAATCGAACCGAGAACACTCAGGCTCGTGGACCTTCGCCCATGGACATTCATGTCGTTCATTCCACCCCGCCCTGTGCCACTTTATCTAACAGTGACTGTGTTCGTCCCACAACAAGTGTGCGTCGACGTCGCCGGAAATCCCGTACAGTCGCAAGTGCTTCTGTACCTGTATCAGTTCAAATTGCACGTGAACGTCGTTCTTGTCGTCAGCAGGACAATAAACTTTTTGTGGACTTAGACTTTGAAGGCAAAGTGATCCCATTCCAGCTCGATACCGGAGCTGCAGTTTCATTGCTCAATCACGCCACGTACGAACAACTGGGCGCCCCTCCGTTGCGTGCCGCGAATGTTCAGCTCAATAGTTACTCAGGGCAGCGGATACCTGTGTTAGGACAGTGCAGCCTTCTTGCAACTTACAAAGGACAAACAAAACTTGTGTCATTTTACGTTCTTCGTTCTTCTACGGCAGTGAACTTGTTTGGTTTAGATTTATTTTTGTTGTTTAATTTGTCTGTCGTAAATCAGGTCCTATCAGTGAATCAGACTGTGCCTTCCGCCAGTGTTTCTCGTCTATGTGAAGAATTTGCAGACATTTTTGCACCGGGCCTTGGTTGCGCTAAGAATTATGCAGCGCATTTGGAACTGAAAGCAACGCGCAACCGAAGTTTTTCAGAGCGCGCAATGTTCCCCACGCATTGCGTGATGAGGTCGCAAGAACATTACACGATTTAGAATCTCAAGGTGTCATTGAACGTGTGCAGGCTTCTCTCTGGGCCTCACCCTTAGTAATTTTGCCAAAACCTTCCGGAAAATTGAGACTTTGTGTGGACTTCAAGGCAACTGTGAATCCACAACTTGTGACTGCAACTTTTCCTTTGCCCCGCCCGGAAGATCTTTTTGACAAACTGTGCCCGGGAACATATTTTTCAAAGTTGGACCTAGCAGATGCGTACTTGCAAATACCGGTGGACGAAGAATCCCAGCGCGTCTTGGTGGTAAACACGCATCTTGGTTTGTATCGCTTCCAAAGACTGCCATTCGGGTGTGCATCCGCACCTGCATTGTTTCAGCAATATTTACAAACTGTTTGTGCGTCGGTCCCTACTGCTGCGAACTATCTGGACGATATTGTGATCTCCGGAAAGACAGAAGCCGAACATTTGCAAAATCTCCGAACGTTATTTCAGGTCTTGCGACAAAATGTTCTTCGCTTGAGGAAGGACAAATGTGTGTTTTTTGCTCGGGATTTACCCTACCTGGGCCATGTCCTCAATGCCCAAGGAATACATCCGAGTCCAGAGCACCTCCGTGCCATACAGGATTTGCCGTCACCGCAGAACTTGAAACAGCTGCAGAGTGTGTTGGGGAAACTTAATTACTACCATAAATATGTTCCCCATGCCTCTTCCATTTCAGCTCCGCTTCATCGCTTACGCCGTAAAGGAGTTCCGTTCGTCTGGACGACGGCATGCGAACGCGCCTTTCGCCAGTTGAAATCGGCGTTGCTTTCCAATACTTGCCTTACGCCATTCGATCCCCGAAAACCCCTTTTGTTGATGGTAGATGCATCGGATTTCGGGATCGGTGCTGTGCTTGCGCACAAAGATGGATCGCATGATCGCCCTATTGCCTTTGCGTCAAAATTGCTCTCATCTGCGCAAAGAAATTATTCCCAGATAGAGAAAGAAGCTTTGGCTCTCGTATTTGGTGTTACAAAGTTTCATGATTTAGTAAAATATGGCGTTTCAGTCACTTTACCATCCTCACCGACCACAAACCTTTGACATCGCTTTTTCATCCGAACACGCCTGTACCTCCACGTACAGCGCAGAAATTCATTCGCTGGTCTCTTTTTCTCTCGCAGTACCGCTACGATATCTTGTATCGGTCCACTGCTAAGCACGGAAACGCTGATGCGTTGTCCCGTTTGCCTGTTGCCGAGGATAAAGCATTCGATTCTTCCGAACTTGCTTGCATGTTCATTGACGTGGAAACCGATGACGTGGTCGAATCGTTTCCGATTGATTTTCGTCGTGTAGCTACGGCCACAGCTGTTGACCCTGTCCTTGCTACTGTTTTGCGTTTTGTTGCTACGCACTGGCCCTTGTCAAAGTCACGGATCGAGGATCCGTTGGTTCGCCGATTTTTTGCTCACAAGGAGAGACTTTTTGTACGACGTGGTGTTTTGTTGTTGCGTTCTGATAATGATCAGTCTCGGGTTGTGGTCCCACGTTCGTTACAGTCCTCTGTCTTAAAGATTCTCCACCAAGGACATTGGGGTATAGTGCGAACGAAACAACTTGCTCGTCAGCACTGTACTTAGTTCGGAATCGATGCTGCGATTACGCGTATGTGCTCTTCTTGCGTGGCGTGTGCCGAACACCAGGCCGCCCCGCCGCGGAAATTCTTTGCAAGGCCGACAACCACTTCCCCTTGGCAACGCTTGCACATCGATTTTGCTGGTCCATTCTGGAATGCTCGATGGTTGGTTGTGGTCGATTCTTTCAGTAATTTTCCGTTTGTTGTCCGGTTGTCTTCAACGACGTCATCTGCCACCATCCAAGCATTGTCCGCTATTTTTTGCATTGAAGGTCTACCACAGACTATTGTTTCCGACAATGGCCCACAATTCATGTCTGCAGAATTTCAGTCTTTCTGCACGGCCAATGGTATTCAACATCTGACATCCGCGCCGTTTTCGCCTCAGTCAAACGGTGCCGCTGAACGATTGGTCCGGACTTTCAAGTCACAGATGTTGCAGTTGAAAGAGTCGAATTCTCGAGAGGACGCATTGTTGCTCTTTTTGTCCTCATATCGCTCTCAGCCCCGCGATGGTCGCTCGCCGGCTGAGCTGCTCCATGGTCGTTCTCATCGAACCTTGATGTCTTTGCTGCATCCGCCGCATCAGGTTCCTGTGCTGCGCCAGACTCCTGCTTTTGCTCCTGGCGACATTGTCTATTATCGCAACTATCGCGGTTCACGGCGTTGGCTCGCAGGGCGCATTCTTCGCTGCCTCGGCCGCACGATGTATTTGGTTTTGGGGGCCTCTGGTGAGGTGCGTCGGCATCTCAATCAGCTGCGCCTCTGTCGTCGCCTGGGTTCTGCCGCTCCCCGTCTGCTTTCAGAGACGGGGCCGTCCGGTCAGCGCCCTGGGGACCCATCTACTGGCTCGTCTCATCCCCAGGTGTTCCCGACGCTGCCTTCCATTTTGCCTCATGGCGCCGCGCCGCCGCAGCCGCCGCAGACGCCTCCGGCGCCGCCCGCGGTGGACGCGTCGCTGCAACCGCCACGCGGCTCCCTGGGTCACGCGCCGCCGCTTGCTTCCCGTGACCAGCCGTCCTCCGCCATGGAACTATTGCCCGCTCCGGACCAGATGTCGTCATCGCGCGTCGGATTCCCCGACGCCATGGAGGTCGACCCTTCGGCCCCTCCTGTCTCATTACGGGCGCATACACCGCATGTTGATGTGCACCCTGGACTAGGTTTTCAGGCGTTTCCTAGCTCCCCTCGGACCGAATGGCAGGGTGCGGGTGGCACAGCCTCGCCTGTTGTTAGGCTCCCCACCTCATCGCCTACGTCAACATGGGGTCCTCCCCACGGCGGACGGAAGCCTTATAACACGACCGTTCGCCGATTTCCGGGGGAGGAATGTTGTGTCACCGTCAGACACCACACTTGCTAGGTGGTAGCTTAAATCGGCCGCGGTCCTCTAGTACATGTCGGACCCGCGTGTCGCCACTGTGTTATCGCAGACCGAGCGCCACCACCTGGCAGGTCTCGAGAGACTGACTACTTCATTGTGGACTGGCTGCTCTTGTCAGTCCACAACACGGTTCACGTCCACGCTGTCGCGGCATGCTACCAGTGTTAAAGACGGCGATGGAGCTCCGTATGCCATGGCAAACTGGCTGACACTGACGGCGGCGGTGCACAAATGCTGCGCAGCTAGCGCCATTCGATGGCCAACACCGCGGTTCCTGGTGTGTCCGCTGTGCCATGCGTGTGATCATTGCTTGTACAGCCCTCTCGCAGTGTCCGGAGCAAGTATGGTGGGTCTGACACACCGGTGTCAATGTGTTCTTTTTTCCATTTCCAGGAGTGTATATAGGACTGTAGCAAGCATAGTATAATTTTTGAACCATGATCGGATGTGAACAGTGGATGCTATACATCTCTGGAAAGCTACATTGTGCTTGTATCACACAGTGCCAATATTTTAAGGATGTAGTTTTTTCATTTTATATTTTGTTACCATAGTTTATCATAGAGAAGCCTGCAGGAAGGATGTGTGTCATTGCACTGGAAATATATTTCTTACATTGGAATGTTAACAGCACTGCATTCCACATGACTGATAGTTCTTGAACTGAAGCAATCTAACATTATAGCTGGTTTTAAGTGCAGAACCATGTAGCCTTAAGAATGCATGTGTTTACCAATACCCTCCTGGTACTGATCGCAGACACTAGAACAATACTTTAAAACTGATAGTGTAGTTAATTTACGTAAAATGCATTGAACTGTATCCATCTGGAACTCCATCATGCATAAATACACTCCTGGAAATTGAAATAAGAACACCGTGAATTCATTGTCCCAGGAAGGGGAAACTTTATTGACACATTCCTCGGGTCAGATACATCACATGATCACACTGACAGAACCACAGGCACATAGACACAGGCAACAGAGCATGCACAATGTCGGCACTAGTACAGTGTATATCCACCTTTCGCAGCAATGCAGGCTGCTATTCTCCCATGGAGACGATCGTAGAGATGCTGGATGTAGTCCTGTGGAACGGCTTGCCATGCCATTTCCACCTGGCGCCTCAGTTGGACCAGCGTTCGTGCTGGACGTGCAGACCGCGTGAGACGACGCTTCATCCAGTCCCAAACATGCTCAATGGTGGACCGATCCGGAGATCGTGCTGGCCAGGGTAGTTGACTTACACCTTCTAGAGCACGTTGGGTGGCACGGGATACATGCGGACGTGCATTGTCCTGTTGGAACAGCAAGTTCCCTTGCCGGTCTAGGAATGGTAGAACGATGGGTTCGATGACGGTTTGGATGTACCGTGCACTATTCAGTGTCCCCTCGACGATCACCAGTGGTGTACGGCCAGTGTAGGAGATCGCTCCCCACACCATGATGCCGGGTGTTGGCCCTGTGTGCCTCGGTCGTATGCAGTCCTGATTGTGGCGCTCACCTGCACGGCGCCAAACACGCATACGACCATCATTGGCACCAAGGCAGAAGCGACTCTCATCGCTGAAGACGACACGTCTCCATTCGTCCCTCCATTCACGCCTGTCGCGACACCACTGGAGGCGGGCTGCACGATGTTGGGCCGTGAGCGGAAGACGGCCTAACGGTGTGCGGGACCGTAGCCCAGCTTCATGGAGACGGTTGCGAATGGTCCTCGCCGATACCCCAGGAGCAACAGTGTCCCTAATTTGCTGGGAAGTGGCGGTGCGGTCCCCTACGGCACTGCGTAGGATCCTACGGTCTTGGCGTGCATCCGTGCGTCGCTGCGGTCCGGTCCCAGGTCGACGGGCACGTGCACCTTCCGCCGACCACTGGCGACAACATCGATGTACTGTGGAGACCTCACGCCCCACGTGTTGAGCAATTCGGCGGTACGTCCACCCGGCCTCCCGCATGCCCACTATACGCCCTCGCTCAAAGTCCGTCAACTGCACATACGGTTCACGTCCACGCTGTCGCGGCATGCTACCAGTGTTAAAGACTGCGATGGAGCTCCGTATGCCACGGAAAAGTGGCTGACACTGACGGCGGCGGTGCACAAATGCTGCGCAGCTAGCGCCATTCGACGGCCAACACCGCGGTTCCTGGTGTGTCCGCTGTGCCGTGCGTGTGATCATTGCTTGTACAGCCCTCTCGCAGTGTCCGGAGCAAGTATGGTGGGTCTGACACACCGGTGTCAATGTGTTCTTTTTTCCATTTCCAGGAGTGTATCACTTGTCCTTCTCAACTATCCGCTGTTACATCACAACACTTTCAAATCTACTACTATACACCGAAATTTTACTTTGTGGCTCCACGACGGGCGCCAGGTGAGGCATAATACTTTATTTCTGGTCGTTGCAACGCAAAAAATAGCCTCATTGAATATGGGTCCCGAATATTATTTAATACAACTTATAGTATAGCACGAAGGAGATAATATAATATTCTTTTGCCGGCCGAAGTGGCCGTGCGGTTAAAGGCGCTGCAGTCTGGAATCGCAAGACCGCTACGGTCGCAGGTTCGAATCCTGCCTCGGGCATGGATGTTTGTGATGTCCTTAGGTTAGTTAGGTTTAACTAGTTCTAAGTTCTAGGGGACTAATGACCTCAGCAGTTGAGTCCCATAGTGCTCAGAGCCATTTGAACCATAATATTCTTTTAATAATTTTTACCTCAAAGGCTCCCTCTTCTTCTGCTTGTATATCAACCCACTGATCAAATCTGTTGATGCCCTCGTTTGACTGCGGGTGACGATCGAAGTACTACAAATCTTACGAAAAATATTGTGTAAGCCTTTGACAACTGATCAGTAAAAAATATTTCATGGGCGCCTTAGATTCATTTAAAGAAATAGGCAATGATAGAACACAGCTGGCGGTTGGTCGTTCCCCATCCAACACTCGTACCCCATCTCCCTAATCTGAAGCCTGAATTACAAATCTAAAAACGCAGTTAATAACATTTGCATGAGAAGGATGCGGCTAAGTGGTAGAATTGAAATAACTCACATGGCAATATGTCAGACATTAACAGTAATTATTCAACTAATTTAGCAGACAGAAGGAAACTGACTTGAAGCGTACAAAAAAACGTCAGAATAGAGAACAGACAGCAAGCAAGCTTAGGACAGCAGAAGAAAAGCTCTTCCTTCATTTTCCTGCGATATCACGTAATTACAACATATTTTCCTCAGAAGGTCACACGGAGTAAGCACTAGCGTTGTCTTCATAAATTATTACAGATTTTGTCTTTTGTCCGGAAAGTGAAACCTTCAAGAAGCCTACAATCAAAAAACGGTTTCTTTCTTTAGACTGTACAAAATTTAATTCACTTTAAAAGTAACACGTCGAAGTCCAGTTATTGTTATAGGAACACAATCTCTGACGGCGTATTAACATCGACGCAGGGAGGAATTAAATAATACTTTACCTGACTATGACTTGGGATGGAAGTTTCAAAACAAAGACGTTGTATCACATCAGTAGAGATTACATAGAATTCATAGATCAGAGGGACCAGGATAATATTTACCCGTAGTTTATCGATGTTTATCATTCGAGGGAGCATTTCTTTCCTAAGTGAAGAAGGACCTGAAAAAAAAGAAAGAAAAAGAATACGTTAGAAAGATACGCGTTCAAAGTAAGTGCTGAAAGATTTCACACTAGTTGATAAACCAATTTCCTTGTCGTTTAAAGTAATCCGGTTTTGAGAGGCATGGCTGGAAATTTTTTCACGGTTCTTTTGTTTTTAGCTGTCAGAAAACTCTATTTACGTCACGTGTTATAAAATAGAACATCTGCCAAATTCTAAACAAACTGTTTTGTGCATTCTTCTTATGATCGCTGACTGTACACTTCCTTTTCGAGGAATCTACAGTCGCAGTACATAATTTATATATTTGAAATGTTGGCGCACGTAATTTTGTTACTGGACAAAGTGCCGCTACGCTACACCCGCGACTGCACGTTAGAAATTGGACAGTTCCCGGATCAAAATTTTCCAGCCACGCGGACTTTTCGAGTTCGCCTTGTACCATGAAGTAAGTCATATCCAGAAATTATCAGCCTTCACCAGCCCTCCACCCCCACCCCCCACCCCATCCCCCTTCACCGTATTCCCCAGCAATTTTTATATAAAATCATTTGGAGACTATAGATAACAGAAAGAAAATCAATAGCTTCGTATAGTTACTGCACAAAACGAAAGAAACAATTAGTCTGATACTGTAAAAACCCACAAGACGATACGGAGTCGTGAATGAAGATGAAATAGTGCAAATTATCCTTGCTCCCCAATTAGCATTTCATTAAAAACATTTTGGTAGCATGCACCGGAAACTTGCCTCTATGTGTTACGATAATTGAGTCTGTGTGCATTAAAATTGTGATGTACAGAGGTATAAATCTCTTATGGAGATCATTACGTATGTGCTGCACAGCAGTGGGTCTTTCTGGAGTACTGAAATATTCTACTTAGGCAAACGTTTGAGATATCGTTTTTATCTCTTAGATAGACTATGACTGCATCTATGGATTTCTGTAATGTTTTGTAATATCACCGTTTTAAGTTCCTCGCTGCTAACACTTTACTATGTGCTGGACTGCACCTCGAACCAGTAACGAAACAATGAGAAACTGCACGTCTGGGATAGCAGGAAACACAGTTGCAATCTAAACTAAATTGTCTACAAACCGGCAGATACTATGATGTGACAAATAACAGAACACATAGTGCAAATTCATTGTGTGGTGTGACTCGGAGAATCAGTGTATCCAAGGGGCTCCGGTTCGATCCGCGATCAGATCTGGCGTATTTATATATCACTTAACAGTTCTTCGCCCGCTGGTAATGTTTATTGATGTGAAAAATGTTTTGTTGCACCATGGTTCGGATCTTGCGTTACACTTTAGGTTCCCCTTTGACTACGGGATCAGGTGTGTCGGTTCAGAGGTCGGACAACGCCTTGTAAAGCACTGTGGTGTTCAAATGAATCTTCTGGCGGATGACAGCGTTACATTGTTACTAGTGCGTTAATTATTGGAGCAGTATCGGTTGTCAAGTCAATAAATACGTTGTGGCAACTTATGATAAAAAAGCAGTAGCACGTTTGAAATATGTCGCAAACTGCTTTGAAGATAAAGGTCTGTAGAGAATAGTTATATTTATTTATTTGTTAAAATCTTTAACATGGTTACGAAACAGCCTGACCAGACATTTAGAATGATATATACTAGCTTAGAAGATTTGAAACCATGTTTAGTATTCTCAGAAGCGGAATTAATAAAGGAAGAGGAGAAGTTTGAAATGACAGTGACAGTGACTCTTAGGGGGAAAAAACGGGATATAAACAGAGAAGTCAGCCGACAAGGGGTAGGGAGAAGTTCTGGGCGATGAGGGGGCAGGGCAGATTGACGGGAATGAGCTGCGCAGAATGTAGCAAAATGTAAGAGGTGGACCATTAGCTTTCTTTTGAAGTTTGGAAGGAATTTAATGTCTCTGATATTTTTAGGAAGTGTGTTCCAAGTCGGGTTTTTGATTTAGAAAATGATCCAGAGAACATGGCAGTGCTATGTGATGGTAAAGAGAGTATTTTACTTTGTTGAGAACTCGTATTTCTGCTGTGCTGTTCAGATAGTAGAGTAAAAGTTGAAGACGCAAATTGAGCAGACGAAAGGGCAAACATAGGGCATGATAGTCTCTACGCTTATCGGCACGTAGAAGTTATTCGTAGACTGGTGTGATACAGTCTCAATAGCTCACATCACAAATGTATCGAATACAAGCATTCATCACCAGTTCCAGCCTGCGTGAGCTTTCCTACTAAAGTCCTTGGAGAATGGCATAATCATAGTCGAGTATGAGGAATATTAGTGTCTCTATATGCTTCTTTTTAAGCTCGAAGGGAAATACTTTCTTATATTTCTGTAGTGAGTTAACTGACGCTGACACTTCCTTACAGACTGCAGTTGTGTGGTCATTTATCAAGAATTATCCACAAGTTTCTTGCCGAAGAAGAAAAGATTATTTCTATGCCGTTCAGGATTAATTATGGAAGAGATTCCCTGAACTGCATAGTAACAAGTCTTTTGTAGGGGCTTGTGTTCTAGATGGGCTAACTTTTTACCTAACCTCTGGGCCCACACTGATAGACCAAGTGAATCGCATTTACATGCTGGATGGCTGTGCACAGGTTTGTTGGGACTGCACTTAGATATAGGTGATATCTGCAGTGAGAGAGAGTAGCCGGCACATCATTAACATGTAACGAGAAGAGTAATGGGGTCAATACCATTTCTTGTGGGACCCTGATACCACATGCCTTAATTGTGACCTTTCTGTTACAACCGTTACAGACGTTAGGTATTAGTGGATGAGTGGAACACATGTACAGCATTTGAAGAAAAATTTTAACGAGTGAGTTTAGCAAGAAGAATGTCAAAGTCAACAGTATCTAAAGCTTTACTGAAATCTAAAAAGAACATAATGGTCGCCTGTTGTTTCCCCATAGCTTGTTTCAGTTCATGGGGCGCTTTCAGTCGTCATGTTGCGACTTTGCTGGAAAACGGACTGGTGTTCATATAAAAGATTATTTGATGTTAAATAATTAGTAAACTGTTCGTGAACTATATCTTCTAAAGCGTTGGATAAGGCTGGTAGAACGCAAGTGGACCTGTATTCGGAGGGCTGTTTGGCAGATTTCTTCTCGGTTAATTATATTTCTTTATGTCAGAGACAGAACCATGAGCTTGAAACAGAATTTATCTCTATGTAATAAATTAATGTCTTTTCCGATGTTTTTTATTTTATTACTTTTTTAAAGAAAAGGCGAAGTTTGCCAAGTATTGTTCTTCTTGCTGACTCTTGTTGTTCCGACAGACATTCTTTTATGTCCTGTAATATTAACTGCGTAATATCAGACTTGAGCTTAGCTATGTTTTTATTCTCAATTAATGTGATTGATCCTTTTTGCTAATATTGTATAAAGTTCGTGTGAATGTTTCAGTTTATTTAATTCGTTGGAAGCGGCTGGCTTGGTGAAGTAAAAATCGCCGGCCACAGTTCGCAATTTTCATGTATTTTCATTTCTACAAGTCGATCCGGCAATCTAATGTTCTTTACGGAGTCCGATTATCGCTGTTATTATCATGCAAATCATTTCGTTGCACTGAAACTAAACATTTACACGCTCTTGTGTCACTAAACTTTTTAGTTTTCCACCAATGACTTTTGTGTCTCTCATTTACATGAAGATGATAAGTATTTTTAGGCGAATCAAGAGAACCTAATTGTAGTTTATTAATTCTAAAACTTAGGTTTGCGTTACTTAAGTGTTCTTTCGCTGTCGTCAATGTGATGCGGCCTTGTGTCTCGGACTTTTACTTTAAAAATTTCTGCAACGTTCGGAAGAAAGCCACCATTACAGTACCACAAACCTTTCCCGTAACCAAAGCGGATATTATACAGCCTCCTTCTGAGGAGCGTCGCACCGTGCACTGTCCTGTACATTCCCCTTCGAGCCGCGCCGGTCGGACGGTCGCTGTGCTCCGCCAATCCTATTCTTCATCAATAATGGCAGACGGCAATTTACATCCCTGTGCCAGAAGTCGGTTTAATCCACTCAGGGATGCGAAGAGCGAATTGCGTAAAAAAGGAAAAGAGGCAAGAAGCCACTTTGATGCCACTTTCTCGGACTTTTAAGAGTAAACCTTTCTTTTACTGTGTTCCTCTGGAATTTGTTTAGCATTTCACTCAGTAAGCGAACTCCTGAAGAATAGCACAGCTGTTCCTTAAACCTTCTCCGTCTCTTCTTTTAATCCTATTTTCCAAGGATTCCGGCAAGAGGAGAAACACGAGCGGACGGGAGTTTTGTAACTGAGCTCCTGCGCGGAGAAAATGCGCATCTCCTTCTGTATTTACATACTCTCCATACCATTATAATGTACGTAGAAGAAGGTAATTCTTATGCATTAATGTATCAAAGGTTATTCCCATTGGGTCCGATGGATGAAGAGAGAGTCAGAAAAATGGCCTCGCGGTCTTTGCCAGAGCTACGCACAGGAGGCTGGAGATTGTTTGCAGATTCCAGTCTGCAAAAATGCCCTTTGAATTTTATTAGACCTGTTTAGAAAGACAGCAAGCATCCTCGTACATTCTTGTTGCCTTCTACTAAATACGTGTGCGGCTAACGGTGGTGTGTGTACTTGTATTTATTATTCCTCTTATGCTAGTTACCCTGACGTGTATCCCATACACAGAACACACTAGTACAGGTCACGTCTGTGTTTCATGTGCTATCTCCTCGCTAGAAGAAAACTAAAGCCTCTTAGTTTGTAACACGCCCTGCTACTTGCTTTATCTACGATGGAGCCACTCTATCCGTTTTATGGCGTTTCGCAGTACAATGTTTAACCAAAATTGAAATGCACTGCCGAATGGTGGACTAAGATTGTGAGTAACATTGTTTAATAATCATGGACCAAGTCAGCACAGTTCGACGATGAAAATCCACATAAACAATAACCTGAAAATGTAGCTTCAGCGACTTTGACAAAAGCTAGATTTTTATCGCCCTTTGAATGAGAATGTCCATCTCAAGCCCAGCGAAGCTGGTTGGGCTTTTCCGTACTGCTGTCGTGGGGATCTGTAGATAGCGGCTGGAAGGTCAAACCACGATTAGGCAACGACGTGTCGGGGCCTACGCCTCATCACACATCATGGATGTCGAAGGCTCGCCCGTTCTACAAAGCAGGACAGACAGCGAAGTGTGGCAGATGTGACGACAGAGTGCAATCATGGTGCAGGCACACCTATTTCTTTTATATTAAGATGTCACCGACACCTGTCCTCGTCTTTCTAAAATATTCCGTTAAGATCCATAAAACTTAGTTAGAATTGTGTGACCTGTCTAACTGCCGACTGGCTACAAAAATGCTCGTGAACAAAATAGTTCACTACATGGGCTGTCTCTGTAGCACTTAAAACGTGTGTTAATGTTTCTGTTTGTCATGCGTCATACTTAACAACTTAACATGAAGACCAAGTGGCTTCGTGATTATTTAATCTTTTCAGGTTTAGTCTCTCACATGTTTTATATGCGTTACAGTACATTATTTGGTAAAGTATTTTAGGTGAACGTATTTTACCTTAGGAGTTTGTAACCTCTGATTCCTTCACTTTTTATCCAAGTTTGTGATATCTTTGTATTTCGTCGTTTTTAACCGTGACGTTAGTGAACAATGTGATTCTGTTTATTTTCTTTATGCGAATTGATCACTACCTGCAACTCACACAGTCACTGTGTACTGGATCTATACTCTCTGAAACTATGTGTGCTGAGTTGTATAAGATGTATGACATGTAGTGCTGGATTTGTAATATTTTGACGTAGTGTCTTGTTACGAATGTTACATTATAAGTTTTTGACCTTGCAGGTCGTGTATGTGACTGCATTTCATTTAATGTTTTTCTATTTCCTTACAGTACGGTCAACATGGTCTGTGACTCAAACAGGTCAGCATTCGTGTTATGTACAGAGTGCGTCAAAAAACTTTGAACTGTCATAGACAATTTATTTCCCGTTCTACAAGGTTAAATTTCTGTGAGAAGGTAATTTTATGTTTCTTCAACAGGTGGCAGCAGTGGCATGGAAGTAACTGCAACATGGCGCACGTGCGTTTGAGCTTTGTAGCACGGACGCAGATAATTAGGTGGTACTGGAAGTTTGAGACTGTAGCTGCGGTACGAAGATAGTGGAGAAGTGAGTATGGTACAGAACCACCTTCAAGGTTAACAATTACACGTCTACGAGACAAATTCGAAATTCATGGAACAGTGTGTGATGTGCATAAAGGTCGATCAGGGCGACCTCGTACAGCTACAAGTGATGATTTCACAACTGCGATCTTGGAACTGTTTCAGCGTTCGCCTCAAAAATCTTCAAGGCAAGCGGACGTGAGAGTAATGTAAGTGCTAATAGTCTGAAGAAAGGCAAGTTTCGTGTGTACATTCCAAGGCTGGTGCAACAGATAAGCGACGACGATCCAGATCGAAGGTTAGAATATTGTGAATGGGTTCAAGGAGATGGTGAGACGTGAACCGGGATTTATGGGTGCATAATTTGGTCGGATGAAGCCCAATTCAGACTCAATGGAACTGTCAATAGGCACAATTGTGTGTACTGGGCTGAAGATAATCCTCACATTACAGTTGAAAAGGCTGTGAATTTGCCTGGTGTAAATGTGTGGTGTGGTTTGCCTGCAAGGGGACTCATTGGGTCTTTCCACTTTGAAGGTACCGTTACTGGAGAAACGTACCTAACAATGCTTGCTGACTCCATATTCCCTGCCATTCGTGCATTATACGGTAATGATGAGTTTTATTTCCAACAAGATGGCACCCCGCCGCACTATCATAGGGACGTACGAGCGTGCCTGGATTACATTGTGCCAGACCAGTGGATAGGACGCAGGGGACCAATCGAGCTTCCTGCACGTTCTCCAGACCTCACGCCGCTGGGTTTCTTCTTATGGGGCACAGTAAAAGATGAGGTGTACAAACGTAAAACCACGTAACCTGGACACACTTTGGAATGAGATTCAGGCGGTGTGCACAGAAATCTCATTTGACACTGGTACGACGTACGGAATCAGTGGTGACTCGTACTCAGAATTGTATTGATGCTGAAGGCCACCAGTTTGAACATTAATCACACTTGCAAAGTACATTTATTTTTCCAATTGGACTTTAAGCTTTCCACTTCCAGAAATTTAACGGAAAATAAATTTTCTATGACGCTTCACAGTGTGTGTACATTTTCTTGACGCACCCTGTATTTCTTAAAACAAGTGCGTTGGATTACGCCGTTCAGCGCACGTTGGTAAATATGCAGCACCGCAGCAGACGATTCCTGCACGTTCCTATGGTGAGCCGTCGAGATCGGCAGTTACGAATGCAGTGGCCTTAGGGGTCGTTGATATTGGGCCGTGGATCGACGGAAAAGTGTCGCTTGGTTGTATGGACAACATCTTTGTTATAGCACATGGTCGTCACCCGATACGCCCTCATCCAGGCGAAAGGCGACTGGAAACATGCACCGCACCACGGACGCTTGCAATAGGGGCAGTATTACGCTGTGGAGGACACTGACGTGGGATTCCGCGGGATCTGTTGTAGTAATGTAAGGCACCATGAAAACTGTGGACCACGAAGCATTATTATGGACCACCAGTTTTGATTTCTTCCGGGATAGTAATAGCACCTCCCAGGAGATTACTGTCTGTGTCACAAGGACAGAACAACGCTGTGGTGGCTTGATTAACATGATGGTAAAGTCGTGTTAATCTCCTGGCCACCAAATGCAACTGAAATAGTTAAGGCGACCATTCACGAGTGTTCCATTCCGGATCCGGAGCAGATATTCATTTCTTTTGAAATATGCTAACGCTGACCCTGAACCATGATCGTAGTTTGCGAGTTCACTCTTAAATTATTTTGTTTGCAGGGATGGAATTCGAACCTGGTAATCTGCGGTACAGCGACAATACTTTTCCAGATAAGCTGCCAATTCGCACTGAATGACTCGCAGCCTAAGTCTACCAATAATATCCCTCCATTTCTTCGAAGTTCCACATATTCTCTTTACAAAATAAAAATTGGAAGCAATTCTAATTATATCATAAAATGCATGAAGATAAAGAATTTTATTTTATGTCACTTGGAATTTCAAATGTATCTGATCAAAAATGACTAATGAGGTTATTTTCGATAATAGGCTCATTAAAAACAGATATCTGTCAAATAAAAAAAATAGCATTAGTACACGAAGAATGAGTTTCGCGGAATAAACTGAAGGTGGTAGGCGTGTTTCTACATCCGAAAAATGATATTTGTTCATATTTGGCGCCAGCCACTATGAGGATGCAAATCAGGTTTGCTTTAAATGCAAACTGCGTGTTAGTTACCTTTGAGAATGAATGTGGTGTTGATGTTAGTCAAGAATCCCATTAAGGCAACAAAGACATCATTAGCAACACCTCAATGATTTTGAACTAGGTCGTATAATAGGGCTACGAAAAGCTGGTTGTTCCTGATGCGATACTGCAGAAAGACTTAGCAGGAACGTACCCACTGTTGTACATGATTGCTGGCAGCGGTGGTAAAGAGAATGTACGGTCAGAAGCAGATCGGACTCCAACTACTACGTGACACTACCGAGAGGGAAGACCATCATATACTGCGTACTGCCTGGTTCAAATGGCTATGAGCACTACGGGACTTAACATCTGTGGTCATCAGTCCCATAGAACTTAGAACTACTTAAACCTAACTAACCGAAGGACATCACACACATGCATGCCCGAGGCAGGATTTGAACCTGCGACCTTAGCGGTCACGCGGTTCCAGACTGAAGCGCCTAGAACCGCAAGGCCATACAGGCCGGCGCGTACTGCTTCTGCAGCAGCAGTTGGAGCTCTAGTCGGTAACACAGTGACACAACGAATAGTTAAAAATCGGTTACTTCAAGGGCATCTCTCATCAGATGGCCTGTAGCGTGCATTCCACTCAACCCAAACCACCGCTAACTGCGACTTCAGTGGTGTCAAGCGAGAGCTCATTGGAGGGTAGGGTGGAGGTCTGTTGTGTTTTCTGATGTG
The DNA here is from genome assembly GCF_023898315.1 of Schistocerca nitens. Taxonomy (NCBI): domain Eukaryota; kingdom Metazoa; phylum Arthropoda; class Insecta; order Orthoptera; family Acrididae; genus Schistocerca; species Schistocerca nitens. The sequence continues at coordinate 719,839,585 of NC_064615.1, read as the reverse complement.
ATGGAAGCTAGTCCTGCATCGGTGCCAGTGATGGCCGTGTTTTGATTAGAAAGAGGCCAGCTGAGGGCCTGCAGCCATCCTGTCTGCATGCTAGAAGACAGGACTTACACCTGGAAATATGGTCCGGGTGCGCAATGTCGTATGACAGCAGGACATTCTTGTTGTTATCCCACTCAGTCTGACTGCGAATTCATATCTAAGACTTCTGGTGATTCGACATGTGCTGCCATTCATGAATAGCATTCAACGAGATGTTTTCCAACAATATAATGCTCGTTCACCCAACACACTCTACAGAGTACCACCATACCTTAGCCACTGGAGAATATATTGGACATCATCGGACGACAATCCCAGCGTCATCCACACCCCCTATATTAATGGCCTTGTTTTGACTGACCGAGTGCAACAGGTGTGGAACTCCATATCACAAACTGGCATCCGGCACCCGCACAAAACAATGTATTGACGTTTGCACGCCTGATTCAGTAGTATGGTGGTTGCACCGATTATTAACGTACCAGCATTTCAAATTAGTATTGGCTTTCCTTGCGCTTACATTAACGTGTGATCTTGCAATGCTAATCACTTAAATATGCTGCCTAGACAAACGTTTTCCCGGAATCTCATTACCATACATTAGTTATTATTTGGTTGTAAGAGTTTCTTTTCCGTCAATGTACTTAACAGGCATCAGAGATGCATAAAAACTTGGTGAATTTGCACTTGAAGGCTGAAAGTGTACGCAGCACAGTATATTTCTCTACCTCCCTCACAGTAATTTACAAACGTTTTAAAATCAGCAAATCATTCTTAAAGTTTACAGTACAGGCATACGGTGTCAGTAGAAATACTCATGTGACTGATCATTAGATTCCATAATTTCTCAGATGTAACCGACAGGGACTCTGAAATGTCTCTTTGTTAATATTAGAATTTTGAGTGTTATCCAACAGATTTTCCTTGCATTGACCAGTTACCCTTCTTCATAAATTTTCAGTCTACTTAGCACCACACTTACAACCTTTTCTGTTCTATCTCGTTACTTTTCCATGATTTCTAATTTCTTGTTCGCTCAAACCTGTGATCCAAACGTACCGTTTCACAGACATCTTCCTTAACTGCAGTCCAGTGTTTGATGTCAAAAAGTTCTATCCGAAAACCTATTTCTTCGGCTGTCCCAGCAGATCTCGTAATCTTACCTTTCTTGCTTCATCTAATGTAATTTTGCTTGTGGTAGCAGAAATCTTTGTTTCAATTTCGTTTCATATTCCAATACGGTATCTACTTCAGGATTTTATATTTACTTTGTTTCTCCTTAGCACAAAATATTTTAAATAGCCTCCTCAAAACAGTCTAAAATCGTCAGAGGTCAGAGGGTCTACGCTGCCTTTAGCGCCTATTGCTCTGTAGTCCCCGCAGCCATGTGACTATAGATTCATTGTGTGCAAAGGTAGCTCCACACAGTTTTAAAACGTAAACCGTTCTCCTGCTAGTCGTGTATCTGGTTTCCGAGCACATTTGTGCTTCTCAAGATATTGTCGTCTATTTGGTTCTATGCTTACTCCTTGCACGACGTTGATGCTACAAACTAAACCTGTTTGTATCAACATTCAGTTTGTGCTATTTATCAACATTGAATTTCTACTGATCTGCTGTTCCATCAGCCAAGAAATATAGTCCTTAATTTGATATATATCACAAATGACACTCTGAAAAAGAATTTGTGTAACAAGGGGCCAACGTCTGCAATAACGCAAAGCACTATAGTAATGTATGCCAGTCTCAAATGGATGTAAGCGAATCGGTTTTGAATGCCACCCCTTTTTATTTTCCAGTAATGAGCATAAGCTACAACGAATTTTCGTTTGCAAAGTAGTCATCATTTTGTTTATTTTGATACCATCCTCGATTATTTCTTATTTTGTGCTATTTCCATCTGTACTTAGTTATCACACAATATATCATGCATATTCTAGGATTTTGTTTTTCCCTAAGGTTTATCCCACCTAGATTCTCGTTTAGCACCAAGATTAATCCTTGTGTATAGTTTCGTAGATGCTCCGTTAACCAGTACCTTCCTCGATAATTGTTTCGACGGACTTCAATTACTGCTGAAATTTTTCCGTTTCACTTCTATGGAGTGTAAACCTTCGCCGGCCAGAGTGGCCGAGCAGTTCTAGGCGCTACAGTCTGGAACCGCGTCACTGCTACGGTCGCAGGTTCGAATCCTGCCTCGGGCATGGATGTGTGTGATGTCTTAGGTTAGTTAGGTTTAAGTAGTTCTAAGTTCTAGGGGACTGATGACCTCAGAAGTTAAGTCCCACAGTGCTCAGAGCCATTTTTTGTAAACCTTCAAGAACTTCTCCCTCACTTAGGTAACCCTTTCTAACGCAAATAGGCACTGTAAATGAAGACTGCACTCTTCACCAGGACCAACCTAGCATAAGGGGCAGTTAAATGGAAACGACACAGATGGAAGAAAAGGAAGTAAACTGTTTATTAATTCAAAAGGAATCGCCGGAACTGTTTATACGCTTACCCCGTGGTGAAACAACACGGTCAATGCTCAAATGGAAAAATGTTTGCGGTTGCCTACGGAACCGTGATTGTATCCAGGAGCTTATCTCTTCGTCCGAAGCAACCCGACGGCCACAAATGTCTTTCTTCAAATGGTTCAAATGGCTCTGAGCACTATGGGACTTAACATCTACGGTCATCAGTCCCCTAGAACTACTTAAACCTAACTAACCTAAGGACATCACACAACACCGAGTCATCACGAGGCAGAGAAAATCCCTGACCCCGCCGGGAATCGAACCCGGGAACCCGGGCGCGGGAAGCGAGAACGCTACCGTACGACCTCGAGCTGAGGACAGTGTCTTCCTTTAATGCTCTAGAAATACTTAAATTGCATCGGAAGAGATCGGGGTTGCATAGATGATGTATAAGACTTCCCAACTATACTTTCGCAGCGAAGTCGAAACAACCTTGTGAACATGTGAACGCGTATTATCGTGCAACAGACTGATGCCGTCCGCCAACATTCCTGGATTTCAAGACACGCTTCAACTTTTTCCAAAGCGTCCACGTACTGCTGTGCGTCAGTTGTGGGTCCGTCTTCCAGAAAGTCAATGAACAGCGGACTCTGGCAACCAAAGAAAAAGATCATCATGACTTTCTCGAAGCTTTCGTGACTATCGTTTCGAATACGCTGCAGAAGTTTCGCTGGGAAGCCCTTGCACATCCTCAGTGCAGTCCCGCACTCTCCCCATGCGATTCCCCCTATTTCTGGAGCCCTGAAGAAAGACATTCGTGGCCGTCGATTTGCTTCGGACGAAGAGGTGCACACCTGGATACAATCATGGGTCCGTAGACAGCTACAAACATTGATCCGAGTGCGGCTCGAATTATGTCGTTCATAGCTTGCCATCGTGTAATATCGATAGTGGCGTCTCCTTTTCTTAGTGTGTTCACTGGCGCCACTACGTTTGCTAGCCTTGTCTGTCCGTGAGTGGCAGCAGTAGCGCTTATCGATTGCGAGTACTGTGGTACCATCATTGGAGAGGCCTTTAGTATTTCCGGGTCGTCGTGTGTCGAGCGAGTTGAGCTGGGACGGAGCAGCAGTGAGGTCAGCCAGTTCTCGCCCGACCGCTGGCGACACACATGCACTGTCCGACGGAAGGATGTGGTCGCGAGAGAGCACGACCACGCCAAGGACCGGATTCAGCGAGTTTTTGTTGAATGGACCATGATATTCGAGTAGTGCAACTTTCACCTGTGTGTGTGTGTGTGTGTGTCCACCCGTCGAAGTGACCTCATGGCAATAAGTTGTCAGTTGACGATTTATACTGGGATCTTCCCAGTGCCTGACTTATAATTCGTCCGTGTTGTTTCACAGTGACTGGTTGTAGTATTGGGAGTTGTTGGTGGAATTGTTTTCCCGGATCTTTGTGTATCTTGTGGTTTTGAATGAGCAGTTATTTTAATGTTGTTTGCTTACTGAATTTGGTGGGAGTTGCGAACGGACATCAATCAGGTCAGTTGGGGGCGCAGCAGCGAGCAGGTCCGTGCAACGCAAGGGCCGCTGGCGGCGTGCTGCCACTGCCGGATCGAGGAGGAGCAGCTGCGGCAGCGACGACTTGGTTGCACACCGAACCCTGGACGTTTAAGTTTACTGAAGAGTTAACTGCTAATGCAACCTCGACTATTATGAGCTCTCGCCTTTGGTTGGCGGGTTATTGCTCCCGGGGCCGCTGAGCCTGGCGGCAAAGAGTGAAGTGTTTCGAGGCGGTGAAATATTGCAGCCGTCTTTCTCTATTTGTTATTCATCACTCAATTTAGTATTATTCTTATTAGTGAAGTGCAACTAGCGGTATTTTCTATCTTATGGCCGCTAACGCCCCAGTTACCTGCCCTGGAGGTTAGAGTTCTTTTCCGGCAGTGTAACTTTCCTCGTCGTGTTGATGCTGTCCGACACAGCGTGTAGTTCGACAGCCTCTTGTATTGTACTGTCCATATTTTTTGGGAGGACTACCTTGGTGCGAGTGTTTCCTTCGTCCTTGGGTGCTTTCTGAAGACGTAGTGCTGTCTGTCTCTTCGCTCTTGCCTAAAAATATTCCATCGTTGTACCGGAGATCGGACGTTAGGCGGATTAGTTAGTCGGTCGGTCTGCGTTTAAGTTGCCCCTAGTTTGAGTTGCCATCCTGTTACGTGAGTACAACTGTTGGCTGCCCGTCTCACCTTACCTTATTTTTTAGTTACTTTCCCAGGCCGACCCTTAGAACAAATGCTGATAACCGCCTGTGCTGATTCCTTAGATTGTGATGTTTGTTTTAAGGATATTTGTAATTTTCTAATTATTGTTGGTGTGGCCTTCAGCTGAGCAATAATTTCACTTCATTGGTGATGAGGCCTTCAGCCGTATTACAATTTGTTTTAAAACGAAGTATTTATCTTAATATGTGCTATTTGGAATTGTTCTTCTGACTTCTGATTCAGGTCTTCAGCCGTTTGTGATTTGAAGTTGTCTGTGGCCTTCAGCCCAGCAATAATTTCACCTCTTTCATAATTAGGCCTTCCGCTCTGTCACAATAAGTTTTTTTTAAAGCAAACTTGTTTTAAAATCAATGTATTTGTTGAAATGTGTGTTATTTGGAATTGTTCTTCTGACTAGTAATTCAGGCCTTTAGCCGTTTTCTATTTGAAGTTGTGTGTAGCCTTCAGCCTAGCAATAATTTCACTTCTTTCATAATAAGGCCTACAGCCGTGTTACAGTTTGTTTTAAAACGAACTATTTATCTTAATATGTGTTATGTGGAATTGTTCATCTGTATTCTAATTCAGGCCTTCATCCGTTATACAGTCAATTGTGATTTTAAGAGACTGTTTTAAAATTTTAATTTCTTTAAATAAAGTTTACGTATTTGTTGTACAACCGAGAGTAAATGATTACGGACCCGTCCACAATCGTAACCTTATCTTGTCCCATCCTGAGAAACCAGCTCTCAAACATTTTTCCGTGAGGGAACTGATGGTCTTGTCTCACAGTGGGGAAAATGTATGAACAGCTATGGCGATTACTTTTGAAATAATAAACAGTTTACTTCATTTTTCTCCTCTGTCGTTCTCATTTGACTTTCCCCTTATTGTTTCCTTGCTTCGGCTATCCAGTTTAAATGTTATTCAATAGACACGGAATTTCTTTCCGATTATGATGTTCAGAAAATCGCTGTTCTCTTACTACTTTTTAACATCACCTTCTCTTAGCTTTTCTAATTTGTAACCATTATCGTGCTGTCCATTCCGTTCAAAATGCATTTTCGCCTTTCTTTTTAATTTGGCAAACTGGCTACACCGTCTGCAAAGTTTACCATTTATTTCTGTTCCTTTTGCGTTTCTACGCCCCTTCGGATGTTTTCATTGACACCTTACATTGCTTCTTCGCCTTAACAGTAAGACTACTGCAGTAATAAGCTACAACTCGCTTGCAGCTTTCTGACTCTGTTCTTTACCTCCATTCCTCTCAGGATTGCACACATTTCATTCCACATTACGTTTTGGAAGATTTTCTCCAGGTCGACAAATACTAGAAACGTAAATGGATTTTTCGCGTTCTTTCCATTACAAACACCGTACTCTAATAGTTTTGTTGCTGAAAATGGACAAATTATTATTGTTTAGTACCTATTCATTTTTTTGGTTTCTTCTGCATATTATCAGTAGTTTACAAGCACTAAGTTCCAGAGAGATCAGTGCATTCATCGGCTCGTATGTTCCTCGAATATTCTTTTCTGAAAATGTGACGTAAAGTCTCAGGTTTAATCCGTTTTTGACGCCAGTCCCAATATCCTTGTGATTTCTGTACCTCCCAGAGATCCGAGTAGCTCTGAAGGTGTGATAAGATACATCCACTCTTCTGCTTTTTGAAGGGGACGTTTTTAATGAGGTATCAGATTGTCAGTGACGAAATGGGAGCCCATTATTCCTGAAGAACCGGAACTGGAGCAGATTGGACGCTGGAGTGATGTCGACGTTCTAACTCATCTCTTAGATGATTCATAAGGCTCTGGGCAGAGAAGTCCATTTCAGAATTTTATGTGTCCAAAAACCGGTGCTACACAGATGCTGCTTTATGAAAATGTGCATGGCGATACAATTATCGTCTCTAGATTCCCACCGTAGGAAGTAAAAATGCTGCAAAATATGTTCGTATCATTCCGTATTTACAGTTTTCTTAAGGACAATGAGGAAACCACTACGAAAAACATCCCAAAACCGTAAAACAAGCTCCTCTGTACTACACTGCTGGCACTACACACTAAGGCAGCTAACGTTCCCCAGGCAGCCACCAAACCGAAACCCTTCCATCGGATTGTCACGTGGTGTACCGTGGTTCATCTCTTCGAATGACTCGTTTTCGGTCACTCATTGTCGAGCGGGTCGCTCGTCACGCCGCCTCGACCGCCGCTTAACGCTGCCTACAAAAGTCTGTGGCTCATGAGGAGCTGCTCGACAATTGTAGACCATTCTTTTTAACTCCGCACGCGCAATCAATGTGCTGAATGGACTACTGGTAGCCCTCTAGATGTCACGAGTGGTGCCTTCTGCTGCTATCATGCGACTTTTTACAACCATCCTCCAGAATCCACCACAATTATCGACCGTCCTTGTGTATCAGTACATGAGGTCTGTCTGGTTTTCGTTTAGTTGGGGTTGTTCATTCCCACTTCTCAATCAGATAACCAGCTTTAGAAAAGTCACTGGTGGCTTTTTTTACTTGGGTGGCATCCAATTACATGTCCATGTTCGAAGTGACTGAGTTCTCCTGCCGGGCTCGTTCTGATATTACTGCGTCTCTGTCGGCAACTCAATACCCTCCCATCTCATTTTATACTTCTTAATCCTTCTCTAGTGAAATCTGGTGATCAATTGCGCATTACATAGGGCTTTACCGAAACTTCTGATAATGATGTACTTCCAGCACATCGATTTCCTTCACCTCTCCTACGACCCCTTGCGACAGGTTCTCCATCGTAAAGACGTTTTGTTTACAGAGTGCTCCATGTACTGAACAAGCGCTGTGTCTGGTGTGCGCTAACCAGTACCGGGGAGAAAAGCTGCAGTCCGTCCTTCTGGCTTTTGTAGATGGCGCACCGGCCTTAGCAGAAATAGTCGAGCTATGTGCTGCACTGCGCCGACTGACTAACTCCGAAACTCTTTCTCGAGGTCAGTACTGCAACTGAATACTGAATTCTCTGCATGAAGAACAGCTTGCACATCGACTGACCTTTATTATTGACGAAGCAAGGCTGCGCTTATCAGGATACGCGAACGGGAGAACAATTGACGTTGGAATTCCAAAAATCCTTATCAGTTAAATCAGGAACCTCTAGATGAGGTGAAAACAGAAGTCTGGTGTCCAACTAGGGCAGCAGGAATTAGCAGTCTACTATTTTGGCATCCGACTATAAATTCTGTTAGCTGTGTGAACAATACACAACACTCTTTTTTCAGAGAACATCTGACGAAACGACCTGCGGTTCATTGACGATGGGAAGTACGAGAGCACGCACAGCCAATCTGTCTATGGCAGCATTACTATGATAGTCCCTATGATGAATAGCACATGGTCATTTACAGAACACCGTGCTCACGCATCTCGAGGACTCAGAAAAAAAAAAAAAAGAATTTCAGGATCAATATCTCCATCGCGAACGGTCTGCAGTATCCAATTGTAATACTGACAACGAGCAACAGTGTCTAAATTGCTCAATACACCCCCTCTGCTTTCTAAGCTTTCGGTCAGAGTTTGTGCACAGTACTGCTAGCCTTTGCAACTGACACCGACCTCAAGTACTAAACGGCGCAGCAATTTTTTCGCACTTCTTGGAAGGCCGCCTGTAGCTAGTCTAGTTGCGCCACAGCGCCATTACCGGCCTGGAGCGTGCCTGGCGATGGGAGCACATCTCTTCCGTATCGGCTGCCGTGCAGCACCTGTCGTAGCGCCTGCGTCGTACCTTGGATACTTTGTCCCTCTCTCATCTGTTCTTCCTCTGCCCTTAATTGATTTTTCCCTTCCGCTCCTCGTAGCAGCAGAAGGGACCATTGCACCAGGCAAAATTTACCTACGATTACCTTTCAGTTTCTTTACGTATCTCATCCACACTTATAAACTTGCTATTTTTATTCCTATGCAACCTGTACGGCCCGCTTAGTACGCACCCTGACAAAAAAACCGAAGCTCCCAAAAGGAGAGGAGAGAACGAAAGTTCACGGACTGAGAAGGTATGTGAGACGTGGGACTTCACTAAAAAAAAAAAAAACCTCTCAACAATTATTTTAAAAGATTTTACTACACTAGCGGGTGAAAGCCTTACTACAAAAACTGCAATTTATTGTCGGCTGAAGGCCACAAGCAATGTTACACACAATCAACGGCTGAAGGCCTGATTAAGAAGATTGGAAATTTTTCGTCGGTTGAAGGCCAGAAGCAATTTCAAAAATATACAACGGGTGAAGGCCTGAATTACAAATAAGGTGGACAATTACACTTTAAAAATACTAAAACCCTTTCTAACAATCTTAATAACCTGTAAGAAGCTATAGTGACAGCTGAAGGCTTCACTAAACCAGGATTGATAATTTTTTTTCGGCTGAAGGCCACAAGCAACGTTAGAAACAATTAACTGCTCAAGGACTGATTAAGAAAAGTTCAAATGGTTCAAATGGCTCTGAGCACTATGGGACTTAGAACTACTTAAACCTAACTAACGTAAGGACACAACACACATCCATGCCCGAGGCAGGATTCCAACGTAGCGGTCGTGCGGTTCCAGACTGAAGCGCCTAGAAGCGTTCGGCCACATCGGCTGACTACAAGCAAGGAAGGCAGTTGCATGTTAAGATACTAAAGCCTTTTTCAAAGCAATCTTAACTAACTGTAACAGGCTATAGTGACGGCGGCAGGCCTTATTAAGAGAAAATTGAAAATAATTTGTCGGCTGAAGGCCACAAGCAGTGCTACAAACAATTAACGGCTGAAGGCCGGAATTACAAGTGGGGAAGGCAATAACATGTTAAAACATTAGGGTAAATTTTAAACAATTATGACAACTTGTCCAAATAAGACGGAGTGAACCACAGACAGTGCTCCGTGGATCGACCTGAGGAAGGTGACTACAGCTGTGTAAGCGGTGAGACAGGCAGCCAAGAGTTGTACTCTCGTAACAGGATGGCAACTGGCACTAATGGTAGCTTAAGCACCGACCGACCGACTAACCAATCCGCCTAACGTCCGATCACCGGTACAACGATGGAATATTTTTAAGCAAGATCGAAGAGACGGACAGCGCCACGTCTTCAGAAACACACCCAAGGCCGAAGGAAACACTAGAACCAAGGTAGACCTCCAAAAAACATATGCACAGTACAATTCAAGAGACTGTCCAACTACACGCCATGTCGGGCAGCATCAACTCGACAAGGAATGGTACACTGCCAAAAAAGTACGCTAACCTCCAGGACAGGTAACTGGGGCGTTAGCGGCCACAAGGCAGAAAATACCGCTGGTTTCACTTCACTAATAAAAATAATACTAAATCCAAACTAACGTCAAGGAATAGATGGCGGCGGATAGCTTCCGCCAACATGACAGACTCCACTTGTTGCGGTTGGTCTCGCCGACCCCGAGAGCAGCAACACGCAAACAACAGCGAGATCCCAGACAGTGGAGGTCTCAGTACTGGAAACGGTTCACTCAACTTCAAACGTCCTGGGTTCAGTCGTCGGCTGCAGCTCCTCGGTCCGACAGTGCCAGCTCTGTGCAGTCCTGGTCTGCCCTCTCGCTGTGGACCTCCTCGTCCCACCAAATCCAGAACGCAGACAGCATTAAGATAACTGCTCATTCAAAACCACAAATTACACACGAATCCGAGAAAACAATTCCGCCAATAAATCACAATACTAAAACCAGTCACTGTGAATCAACACGGACGAATTAGAGTCGACACAAACACAGAGAAGCCAGAAGCACTCGGAAGACCAAATGCACGTCGTTCGCTGCGACGACCGACCGAACGACCAACCAAAGGTCAACCCCCCCTCATCTCAGGCGCGGAACGGATCCCAGTATAAATCGTCGACTGACAACTTATTGCCACATACAGGTGAATGTTGCTCTACTCATATATCACGGTCCATTCAGCTAAAACTCGCCAAATCCGGTCCTTGGTGTGGTCGTGCACTCTCGCGACCACATCCTTCCGTCGGACAGCACTGTGTTACCAGCGGTCAGGCGAGTACTGGCTCTTCGACCCTCACTGCTGCTCCGTCCCAACTCAACTCGCTCCACACGAAGACCCGGAAATACTAGTGGCCGCTCCAAAGATGGTACCGCCGTACGTGCTATTGCAAAGCGCTGCTGCTGCCACTCATGGACAGACAAGGCGAGCAGACGTAGTGGCGCCCGTGAACACACTAAGAAAAACTAGACGCCACTATCGCAAGCTATGAACGGCATCAGTGCGAGCCGCACACTGCTCAGTATGCGATACCGTTTGAGTGTTTACAAAATGGAGTCAAATATGCAAAGACCTTTTCAATATGAACCAACTTCTCAATATGACGTTGCACCTCCTCTGCTCTTGATACATCCCCTGATTCGGTTCGGACGGTTGTCATGGAACAGTTGTATCCTCTGCTGTAAGTGGTCGTTGGTATCCTGAACGCTGCCGCTGGGACCGTTGCTCGAGCTGGTCCCACACATCTTCTATCGGGGCTGATATGGGAATCTTGCTGGCCACCTGCAGCATCTCAACATTAAGCGTAGCTTGGCAATTTCTATTGTATCTCTAATCTTCCTCCTAAAAATAGCCAAGCGAACCGCCAACATGAAAGACGACAGCTCGCATGAGGCAACACACACAGGCGTGAGGGAGAGCTCAACGGCCGCAGGCACATAGAGTACTGGTGCGCCACGGGCAGCGCTAGCAAGGAGGTAAACAATACCATTTCACAGCTGCCGCCGGGTTTTCCATTCACCGATTTCCACCAATCACAAGCAGTAGCGCAAACACCAGTGAAACGTCGGGTTTCCACCACTGAAAAGAGATAATAAAAACACCAATAAAGACTTACAACATCCCTCCCCTTCATCCTTAACAGCCTATCGGAATTAGATAACAGCCACGTCTGCAGGCATGTAAGAAACAAAGATTTCTCATTCAGCAATAAACAAAAACACCATCAAGAACATCACTTGCAACAGGGACTGAAACGTTGGTAGTTTTATATATTAACAATGCGGTCACAAACACAGAAAACATTTATTGAATGTGACAATGGCCGCGGAAGCCTACGTTTATAATATGAGAACAGTTCATAGATAACACGCGCTATGTGGGACCAATCGCTGCCTTGCTGAAAAATGGCACCGCGATTAGATATCACGTCGGGTGTCCGTGACGCACCGGTACCATTGTGGTGCCACAGTTCCCAGAATGGTTCAAATGGCGCTAAGCACTATGGGACTTAACATCTGAGGTCATCAGTCCCCTATAACTTAGGACTACTTAAACCTAACCAACCTAAGGACATCACACACATCCATGCCCAAGGCAGGATTCGAACCTGCGACCGTAGCCGGCCACAGTCATCACTAACATCAGACCCGTACACGCCCTTATATAACCTACCAGTCACAACACTAAACGCGAGGAATACTAATACACTCTAGCGACTGTTCTACCTATCACACAGAATTTCACCTCTGATACTGATGTGTACGTGAATTAAATAACGTTGACAGTCGACACTGTCTTCTGGCTGCTTCTTTTTTTCTCAGTCAGTGTTTATGTCCCCCAACATTTATTTCCTTCATTCATCGACAAACTATAGTACTCATGCCTTTTATGCCACTGTTACAGTCGACGCGTAGCCCCAATGCTTTTCCGTACGCTCTCTCTTTCCTAGCGGTTAACCACTCGTATGGAAATAGCTATTTTTCGTGATTTGACAGATTTATTGTAAGTTTTATGGTCTAAAAACCCTCCTGTCACCCGTCAGCGGTTAATCTAAGGTAGAGGCTTGCGACATTTGTCTATGAATCGTGTAAGCTTGATTATTTGTAATAGAGTAATTTTACTGTATTTTAACTGTTCGTGGGGCGTATTTTCTTAGGCGGAGATTTTAGGTAGTCCCAAAATCAATGTAAACTTGCGCAGAAAACTACCTGTAAACCATCCTCAGGCTATTTGATGTACCAAGCCAGAGATAGTCGATCCACCGCATGGGTCTGATTTAGGTCTGGCCCTCCTCCCTGTTTCGAAAGCTATGGAGCTGCGCCTTGAGCTATACGAGCAGGCATGTTCTGTTTGGCCACGGTAAGTTGACCGTTCGAGCGGTGGCTGTCGGTATGGCAGTAAGCGTGCGTTTTGTCCTTATTAGGACTGCCGAGGGGGAGAAGCGGTGATGGGAAGATAGCGTCACCTCCTTCCCGCAGTGCTGGCACCACTACACACGTGGAAATAATGGCGGCTCTCTGAGACAACTGAGTATCTCCTACTAGCGATGATTATCTCCGCAGCAGTAAAAAGCCTCAACGTGATCAAGGCCAGTGTTCGACTACAACGCGCAATGACCACCCACAGGCGGTAGGACGCAGTTCTAACAGTGGAAGGTGTATAAAACATGGCCGGGGGTACACAGAAAAAAAATGGCTCTAAGCACTACGAGACTTAACATCTGAGGTCATCAGTCCCCTAGACTTAGAACTACTTGAACCTAACTAACCTAAGGACATCACACATCCATGCCCGAGTCAGGATTCGAACCTGCGACCGTAGAGGTCGCGCGGTTCCAGACTGAAGCGCCTAGAACCGCTCGGCCACAACGGCCGGCGGTACGCAGAAAACAGCGCATTTATTGTAATTTGGAAACGGAGCGATTTATCTGTCAACCTAACGGGCATGATCATTGGCTTTCGGGCCAAGGGTTGAAGCATTTGTGAAACGACTACGTTTCTAAACTTTCGATATGCAACCGTGGTTGAATTACTGCACGTCAAAACGGCGCTACGAAGAACCGGCGCCGAGGCAGCTGTGGTGCACCATGGGCCACAGATGACAGGGGCGAACGACGGCTGTCGAAATGTGGAACGGCCAATAGATGTGAAACTGACCGCCCAGATGAACCAAAGGTTATCAGCAGTATCCCCTCAATGACAGTTCAGGGAAGGTTACTACATATGGGCCTCCGCAGCAGGCACCTGGTTCATATACAGGCCAAACTTTCAGGAAACATTCCTCACACACAAAGAAAGAAAATATATTATGTGGACATGTGTCCGCAAACGCTTACTTTCAATGTTACAGCTCATGTTATTACTTCTCTTCAAATCACATTAATAATGGAATGGAAACACACACCAACAGAACGTACCAGCGTGACTTCAAACACTTTGTTACCGGAAATGTTCAAAATGTCCTCCGTTAGAGAGGATACATGCATCCACCCTCCGTCGCATGGAATCCATGATGCGCTGATGCAGCCCTTGAGAATGGCGTATTGTATCACAGCCGTCCACAATACGAGCACGAAGAGTCTCTACATTTGGTACCGGGGTTGCGTAGACAAGAGCTTTCAAATGCCCCCATAAATGAAAGGCAAGAGGGTTGAGGCCAGGAGAGCGTAGAGGCCATGGAATTGGTCCGCCTCTACCAATCCATCGGTCACCGAATCTGTTGTAGAGAAGCGTACGAACACTTCGACTGAAATGTGCAGGAGCTCCATCGTGCATGAACCACATGTTGTGTCGTACTTGTAAAGGCACATGTTCTAGCAGCACAGGTAGAGTATCCCGTATTAAATCATGATACCGTGTTATTGGGCCCAATCAAGACATCACCAACAATGCCTACCCAAATGTTCACAGAAAATCTGTGTTGATGACGTGATTGCACAATTGCGTGCGGATTCTCGTCAGCCCACAAATGTTGGTTGTGAAAATTTACAATTTGATCACGTTGGAGTGAAGCCTCATCCGTAAAGAGAACATTTGCACTGAAATGAGGAGTGACACATTGTTGGATGAACCATTCGCAGAAGTGTACCCGTGGAGGACAATCAGCTGCTGATAGTGCCTGCACACGCTGTACATGGTACAGAAAGAACTGGTTCTCCTGTAGCACTCTCCATACAGTGACGTGGTCAACGTGACCTTGCACAGCAGCAACTTCTCTGACACTGACATTGGGGTTATCGTCAACTGCACGAAGAATTGCCTCGTCCATTGCTGGTGTCGTCGTCGTTCTAGGTCTTCCCCAGTCGCGAGTCATAGGCTGGAATGTTCCGTGCTCCCTAAGACGCCGATCAATTGCTTCGAACGTCTTCCTGTCGGTACACCTTCGTTCTGTAAATCTGTCTCGATACAAACGTACCGCGCCACGGCTATTGCCCCGTGCTAATCCATACATCAAATGGGCATCTGCCAACTCCGCATTTGTAAACATTGCACTGACTGCAAAACCACGTTCGTGATGAACACTAACCTGTCGATACTACGTACTGATGTGCTTGATGCTAGTACTGTAGAGCAATGAGTCGCATGTCATCACAAGCACCGAAGTCAACATTACCTTCCTTCAATTGGGCCAACTGGCGGTGAATCGAGGAAGTACAGTACATACTGACGAAACTAAAATGAGCTCTAACATGGAAAACTAAGCGTTTCCGGACACATGTCCACATAACATCTTTTCTTTATTTGTGTGTGAGGAATGTTTGCTGAAAGTTTGGCCGTACCTTTTTGTAACACCCTGTATATACGCTGAATGCTGTTCATCGTCCATCAACGCCTATGGCTGGCTGATGGCAAGCAGCCTTTGCACATGAATCAGGTTTTATGCTCCATCTGACAGAAGGTTGTTGGTGTGCACAGCATGGAGCGTCTGAAAGCAAACGCGCAGCGGAAATCGTCGGAAGGGTCCAGGCCGGAGAAGTGAGCGTTATAGTCCCGGTAATATTTTCGTGGATTTGTCTCAGCAATCTCGTCATTCCGGAAGGTACAATGGATCAACGCAAGTACACATATGTCCTTGGAAACCGTATCTATCCCTACATGCACTACTTTTTTTCTCAGCTCGATTGCACCTACCATCAGCACAATGCAACGTGTCTACACAGCTCGCAACGTACGTGCGTGGTTCGGGGAGAACCAGGATAAGGTTACCGTTCTTTCCTGGCCACGGTGCTGGAGTCGAAATGGCTCCATATTCCTGTCGGTACGTTCCAGAACCTCACTGGCTCTCTTCCCGCGTGGCTCGCAGTAGTCCGCTCTGCAAAAGCTTATTAAAGCTTTTGACAGTGGTCACATTAGTGTATTGTACAGCGAAACCACACTGGCCATGGAAAATTTTGTTTTTCCCTAAATTTTCATCTATCACTTCGACGTGCTCTCATTTCGACTCTACCCATTTGAATTTAAACCGTATGACGTAGCGCAGGAGTTAGATACTGGCTATATGCAGGAGAATTGTTGTTTAAACACCTATCATCATTCCACAACCGCAATACCAGATCGGATACGTCTAGCATCTTGGCTGCACCTTTACATAACACAAAATCTTTCTCCGTGTCATTCTCCATCTCAGCCATACGACTATGGAACGCGCTCCCTTGTGATCTGCGTCTTATCCAGAACCCGTGCGGTTCTAAGCGCTTCAGTTTGGAACCGCGTGACCGCTACGGTCGCAGGTTCGAATCCTGCCTCGGGCATGGATGTGTGTGGTGTCCTTAGGTTAGTTAGGTTTAAGTAGTTCTAAGTGTTCTAGGGGACTGATGAGCTCAGTAGTTACGTCCGATAGTGCTCAGAGCCAGAATGTCCTGAATATCCAGAACCACTCAACATTCAAGAGGGAACTCAAAACTTACATATTAGGGACGGTATAGCCACCATTGTTGTGCCCCTCTCATCTCTTTCTTTCTCCTCTCCATCACAGCTTCGAATTTTACCATTCTATTTCTCTTCCTCTAACCTATCTACCTCTTCTATATCTCCTTCACCCCATTCTATCGTCTTATGTCTCTGCCGAAGAGAATAACTCACAAACCGCAAGAAAATTCCCAACTAGCAATAGGACTGACATTCATAAAAGATAAATATGTTTACTTTCATATACATAGTCATTACTATTATTATTATTATTCTTGATTGCTATAATTATTTTTTCGATTGTTATAATTATCATTGTACTACTGTTATAATATCTATTTTTTTCTTTAACATTAATACTGTATAACACGTTATATGTCCTTAATGTTCTGTAGAAACTGTAATTCGTTCAGTCTGAGTATGCCTGGTTAGGTGTAAGAGAGGGCCTGAAGGCTCTAATCTTTCCAGGTAAAATAAATGCATAAATAAATGAATAAATTGGAAAAATGTGGAAATTTGTGGTAATGTCTTATGGGACCAAACTGCTGGGGTGATCGGTCCCTAAGCCTACGCACTACTGAATCTAACTTAAACCAACTTACGCTAAGGACAAAACACATGCCCATGCCCGAGGGAGGACTCGAACCTCCGGCGGGAGGAGCCGCACGGACCGTGTCAAGACGCCATAGATCGCGAGGGTACCCCGCGCGGCCTTGTTTAATCCTCCTCCGGCCTCCCAGATTTGTGCTTTACGTGATTTTTCCTATGTAACTGAAGATGAATTCCGGGATGATTTCCTTGGAAGCACAAACTCAGTTTCGTTCCCCATTCGTCTGTAACAGTCACGTAGTCGGCGAGACGTTTAACCACTATCCTTTCTTACCTTTCTTGAATTTCGGCACTGCAGTCGGCCGCGGTGGCCGAGCGGTTCTAGGCGCTTCAATCCGGAACCGCGCGACTGCTACAGCCGCAGGTTCGAGTCCTGCCTCGGGTATGGATGTGTGTGATGTCCTTAGGATAGTTAGGTTTAAGTAGTTCTAAGTCTAGGGGACTGATGACCTCAGATGTTAAGTCCCATAGTGTCCAGAGCCATTTGAACCATTTTTTTTTAGCACTGCATCCTTGTCGGCCGTGAGTTTTCGCTCTTAAGAACTGTATTTCTAGATGCTGCAAATTATCGGTGTGCCTCCTCACAGTTGTCCTCTTACCCTTATGGAACGTCTTATCCGACTTCGCTGGGGCATTAATTAACGCTAATCCTCCTCATCTCGCGGCACCGCTGACGGGAGTACACTCGGGGCGAAACTGCGCGGTGGAGTTTACGCGCTACGCGCATGCGCTCCAAGGGTAGGCGGGCCGGAGGACGCGAGTGAATGGGGCGGGCAGCCAGTGCGTCGCGACGTGGGACTCGGGACGGTCGGTCGCCTACTGCTGCTGCTGCTGCTGCTGGCTCGCTCGCAACTCCTCGCCCCTCGCGGACCGTGCCGCCGCACGCCGGTGAGTACGCGCTCTGCCACCTGCTCGTCATTTAAGTGTTTCTCAGTCCCTGACGTTTCACAGTGACGTCATCAAAAGGGTTGACATTACATAGCAAGCTCAATTTCCGGAGCAAACATGAATTGCTACTACCGCAAAGTATTCACTGTGTTGCAGCACCAAACTTCTGTATGGCATTCTCACAGTATGATTCGTCAAACCATAACAATTTATGTCTTGCAGGACTGTGATGATCTTACCCAGTGCGGATATATGATGACTGCGTTTTCTATATTGCGCCTGCAAGTTCACTAATAATGTAGCGACATACATGGTATGTGATGTGCGATACGCGTTAGTTTCCGTTCGAATCGGTAACTATAAAGGTTCCTTATCACAGTGTTAGTTTCAGGATCATTTTCCTGCATATGCCTGATTTATCTATGAGGAGTATTAATCTGATTAAAAATGTAGTGGTGCCATCGGAAAAAAATACCAGTTTTGTGCAGAAATCAGATGGCCCTTAACGTAGAGACTCGCAGATTTGTTCACTTTATGCTAGCCGAATTAGACTGAACGATTAGTCGGTCACTTGATACATAGGTCACTCATGTGAAACAAATGCCTGACGCCATAGATTGGTTCTACCGTAAAGGCTCACATACCAAATGACGGCTCTTGATTTATTGGGATAAGGGGCAGTCAAGAAAAAGTGAGACAAATGGCAAAAAAGTGAGTAAACTTTTTATTACTTCAAAGGCAATCGCTATAACGTTAATACTATGAGACTAGACGGTCAATACATTCATGGTAAGATGTTTACGGTTGCCTATGGAACCATAACTGTCCTCAGGTGCGTACCTCTTAGTTCAAAGTAAAGCGACAGCCACGAACGTCTTTCTTCAGGATCTCCCCCCCCCCCCCCCAAAAAAAAAAGACAAATGAAAGTCGCATTTTTTCGGGCACCCTGCAGACGTTTTAATTTGAGTGCCCTTTATAATAATGAAAATATGCAGTTTATCTAAGAAACACATTACTTACGGAACTCTTCTACGGTCCGTACTAAAATATCAAGTTTTGTACGATACATGGCAGATGACGTATGAGGATCTGAGAGAGGAATTACAGAGAATAAAGAAGACCACGTTATTACGGGATTGTTTGCCTCGAGGCTGAGCTGAAAACAAATTCTGCTAAATCATGAATGAAAATTTCCTAAGGAAGATGCTTACTTTCTCACGAGATAATAGACAGTTACTGTACCAAATTTTTAAGGAAGAATTTGAGCAATATTCAAGTTGTTAGTTTTGTCTTAAGTAAACGATATCTTGAGATCTTGACCAGCTGTATAGGAAACGCTTTCCTTCCGACGCTACAGTTGCGAATGGCATGGTAAAAACTTTCATTAATGCCAAATACTGACTACAGACAGCTTTTATTCGGGTGAGCCCTGATATGGTAGCGATGCATGGCGTAGACAGATGTGTTTGTAATGCTACTCTATCAGAGTTTATCATACTGCGGATGGGACAAGATTTACGAATTATGCTACGGAAATACGTAATGCTTTTAGTATAAAATGGCATTTCATACTGGGAAAAATTTATTGCTTCTTACTTGTATGTAGCCTTTCCAAAGTATGACTTATGCTGTATTTTACGTTTGAACCAACTTTGCATTCTGCGTTATTGGGCTACTTCGCCACTGCAACGCCATTCTGTTTACATCTTCGATGGGTGCAGTTTGTCATAGGCACCCATAAGATCTTTGTAATGTTGCGTTCAGTGAAACCGTACCAAAGGTGCAAATCGGGCAATTCTTCATCAACAAACCTGTTCATTAGTGCTGGCATGAAAGAAAAAAAAAAACAACAACCTAGGTGGTACCTAGCGATACTGAATACAATCTTCGGACCGATGCATAAAATGAGCATAATTGATATCAACAACAGACGCCTTAACTCAATGGAACAAGTTCATTTCTGAACAAAACACAGAGGACATACTGTCGACACCTGCACCGTTTTTCAGTTATTTCCTTCGCAAAATAGATACAAAAGTAAATAGGGACAAGAAATGAATCGAAATGCATTTATTCTGTAACAAGCCACCAGAGAATATAAAAAACTACCTTTTACTAAAATATTTTGCTGAACAGCATCCAATACTTTGTGGAGTTCTAGTTGATCTTGTAAGTCTATTGAAATAGAGATGAGGACGTGATGGCGGATATTGTACTGCGGAGCGGCATGCAAACACATCTCGTCTTCCTCATAACACGTTACCTGAAACGGTATTTCTTGTCGAATTTAGACACAGAATTCTTATTAAGTTGTTGTCAGATACGCCTGTTGTTGAAGCAAGTTACTAGCGATTTTCAGATGGAAGAAGATTTATTGACTGTGATGGATTTTGTAGACAGTCTCCTCTTAGAACCCATGTACTCTAAACGCAAAAAAGGTAGCAGTACATACGTGTATGCAGCTTGCGGTAATGGCACTAAAAACTTCTTTCGCAACTGCTATGTCGCGGAGATCATCGAACGCACATGCACCTTACGGTACAGCAATTGCAAGATTTCTTGATTCTTATTTTTTGTTTTGTTTATTGTTCTTTGACAGGCATAGTAAATAAATCAGAATTACATAATAATAATATAGATAACAAAACTAACTGGAAGAACGAACACTAATGATATTGATAACATAATGAGATTACGTAAAATTATTTAGTTTGCCGATTAGTTCCTATCTAATTTCGCTTCATATGTTGCATAAATAGTGTAGATTTTTATTATGATCAGGAAATATCGGCATATGTAGTTTCAAGAAGTGCACTGGGAATTGTTTGGGCTTTCTTCAGATAAACTATGAAAGTTTTTCAAATTATGATTTAGTTTTTCAGAATTGTAACCTGTTCTCTTGGTAACTAATACAAAAAGCACAATTACATATTTCTACAGAATTTTAATTGTTGTTGGCTATTTGTATGAAAAATATTACTATCCCGCAGTTTTAAGTCGTTTATCAATTCCTTAAGTACCATGCGCCCACTATTATTAGTTTTTATTATTACTATTGCTATTACATTGCATTATAATTCTTACTGCTAAAATCACTACACATTTTTTCTATTATTTCACTGTTTGTGAATAACGTATTGTAAACTTACACAGAAGAAATATGACGTGCCTGAAAATGTCTCATTCTTTACGCCACAGCTAATGCGTTTCGTTTCATTTGTAGTCGGTCAGAAACATTGGTTTGAATTCCTTCCGTACGACTTTAAAACTTGTTTTGGTGTGCAACTATTTCACAGCATGCATCACGCAGATCAAATCTTCAGGTCAAACCAACTGTCGAACAGAATCAGTACCGGTGAAATATTTTCATATTAGAAACATTTCCGTGCGCCATAAACACCTAATTACGGTTATCTTTCAATCAGTAATTGCGGAAATTAAAACTAAAATATTTGTGACAGCTACGTGGAAGGCCATAATATCAAAATTAGATGTCTTCCGGCCACTCAACAATATAAGTGTACATCTTCTCATAACTTTGCTACAGGAGACTCCCAGAATGCTACTGTATAATTTCCTTCGTATACATTTTACAAATTTTTACCTTAGTATGTTTAACTTTAGTCGTACTTTCTTGAACCATAATTTTTTCACATTTTAATTTTTTTTTTGCAACGTAAGGAAATACTTTAATATGAATTGACATCAGTTATCATTAAATATAGATTAATGATTTTGGTATTGTTTCTTGTAGTCTGTATGTTTGTAAAGAGTCGAATATGAAGTTGGGACTCAGCGAGGAGGCACGGCATTAGGACGCATTCTGAGTGTCAGCAGTTCAAGTCCCCACCTGGCCGTCCAATTAAGTATTTCTGTGGTTTCCCTAAATCGCTTAAGATATGCCCGGACTGTTCCTTTGAGAAAAACACGGCCTGTTTACTTCCGCTTCTGCTCTGTCTTTAGTGAGGTAGTCGTCGATGGGACGTTAAACTATATCTTTCTTCAGTTACCCAGAACAAGCACATCAATCAAGAAGTGAGATGACTAGTTCAATAAATTCTTTTTTGTCACTTACGCAGGGTTTGTCGATGAAAGACTAAAAGAGAGAGCCGTACGCGAGGCAGAAAGAAGTAACCGATTAATGCACGTAGCTGAGGAAATACGGGGGCGTGCTTAAGAGCAATGTCTCCAAATGTTTTAGGCGAAGACTCCTAAGACTTTTTTAAATAAAACAAACTTAATTAACATTCTGCGCATTTGTTCTTCGTATGTACACATTTATTTCTCGACACATGCACTCTGGCGACGAAAACATGTCCCAATGAGAGACTAGTTTGTTGACATGGCCACTGTGGAATATTTGTTGATGGAGCCACAACCTCACCTTTACTCGCATCCCTTCATCACTATCAAAGCGAAGTCATCGAAGGTGCTTTTTAGGGTTTGGAAACAGATGAACATTGGATAGGGCCAAGTCGGGATGGTATGTAGGATGATCAATGACATTGAACTCGAGCCGACGGATTTCAGTGGATGTCGCATTTTCATGCTGAAGGAGAGGGTGTGTGTCGACGGTTAGAAACTATTTCAACATGCTGTTTATCAAGCACCGACATAGTTACCCACGCAACGTTACGCGCCCTCTGGCGACAGGGGGTTGTAATGTGCATGACTTATAGTACATAAATCGATATTGAAAACATAATAAAATATTGGGAAGAATAACTTTTCAGCACGCTCTCGTATAAGAGCTCAAAAATTATGAAATAGAGACCAGAAGATCAAATGTCAAAAGAAGCTTACGTTAAAAATAATGAAAGGATGACTGCTCGAGAGAAAAGATGAGGCACTGAGAAAGTTAAAGATTGTTTACTGGATGGAAAGTTCTGCAGTTTCAAACTGGCAGCATGCTTAAAGGTTGAAGGCAATTCAAGGCCGCAGCCTTCGTTGAATTTGCTTATTGAAATCACTGTATGCAGTTGGGACGGTTTTCAATGCAGTGGCAAAACATTTATGAAATAAGAGAGATTCCATAAGACAATGCTAACTACGTGAAGTGGCAGAGAGCGCGAACATGTAAATGAGGTATTGAGTTTTAATGTCTCAACTTTCCAACTTTTCTGTAATGTAAAAGGAATCTGAAAATAAATTCGTGTTGCGAAAGTTATCATACCTACTCTCCAACTTTTATGGAGGAAAGTAATAAAATTGAAA
Organism: Schistocerca nitens; assembly: GCF_023898315.1. Taxonomy (NCBI): domain Eukaryota; kingdom Metazoa; phylum Arthropoda; class Insecta; order Orthoptera; family Acrididae; genus Schistocerca; species Schistocerca nitens. The sequence goes on along the minus strand of NC_064615.1, from coordinate 719,816,445 downwards.
GGAGATTTTTTTGTGTATTGCGCTGTAGGAGCCATAAGTGTTCTGATTTGATGCAGACAGCCACGAATTCTTCTCTTGTACAAGAGACCTGGACATACATCTCTTGTTTTTCATAGTTCATAATTCACTTTCGCACAATGCTGTGCTCCATACATACATGGTCAATAATTTCTTTCTTAAATGTTTGCCTAAGGTTGGCACTAATAACCTTATATTGCAGACGGAATTATTATTACACATTCTTTTGCTAAGGAACACTCCCTTTGTCAGTAAAAATCTACATCGTAGGTATTACTTGGTTCACTGGCCACAGAGGACACCGGTTTTGATAATACAAATGACTGACATTTCTCGCCGAAGGCAGACTTGGAAGAATACCAGAGTATTTCAGACATGCAGACAGTTGAAACTTCTGTTAAATGCCGAACCTCTATCTCAGCTATTTCCTGATCGCAGAACTCATCGAGACAGATGTTGCGGTGCTAAGGAACTGGACTCGAATGCAGGAGAGTGGAGGTTTAAAGGCTACCCCGCACATGCGAATATAGTTTTCCTCAAGTCGTTTAGGGCAAATGCCAAGATGGTTTCTGCAAAACAGAAACATCTGACTACTTTCCTCAGTTTTGCCCAAGAGTGATTGTGCCTTGTCATAATGACTTCATCGTCGAAAGAAAGTTAAATTCAACAAACAGAAAATTGCTGCGTAAATCTACTTTTTCACCCCGCGCGGAGAGTTTGAGAGATAGGTGTGGTGCTGTGCAGTGGCACACGTGCACAACTGAATTTGACTAGGAGCGACTGCGGATGAGCGTTCTTTAATCAGTCGAACAGAAATAGATAGTGGTGAGGTTACTGCATCCTGCCCTAGATTCCAATAACCGCAGGCTGCATGCTGAAGTATTTGTGGAAGGGATTAGGGATGCCGACAAAGGAATCTAAGAGATAATTCAATGTACAATCGAATACTTTCTTATCAATAGAGCTGAAGAAATACTAATTAATTATGGCCAAAGGTTACTTCAGTCACTAGGAAAGTGTACGTAATAAATTAGTAAGATAGAATGATCAAACTGCCTTCCATTTTCTCTTCTTAACATCAAATCCACATCAGTGAATTGAGTAAGCAATCAGTGGCATTAAAGACAGACGTAGCGGCACGTAGTATAAAAAAGAACTCATCATCCCAGTACCCGAATTTATTTGCGATAGCACCATAAATACCTGCAGCTGCGTGGACAAAGTTCACATAGTAGAACTTCACTTCCTCATCACATAAATTATAGGAAAATGAATCTGTTGCTACAGAAAACTTTCCTGACAAAGGGTATGGGGAACAAATGACATCACCAGGTGCAGGTCATTTGGTCCGGTGCGTTATTTTCGATTGGTTTACATCACAATTCAGCGCTCGCCATACTTCCTCCGTCCCTTACCGCTCTTCTCACGCCATTCCATCTGTATTTCGTCCTATTCCCCCAAAAACGCTTATGTACGTTGTTACAACTGGTTTTGGTTCAAGTAAAATAATTCTTTTAGTCTAGATTAGAGTCTGCGTTTGCTTTATTCCTTGGTAAGTCTTTTTGTTGAAATAAGACGAAGTCACGACACCGGAATTTTGTATTACTGAAATATGTTCTAATGATCAAAACTAAATGTTTACATCAAGATTAAAGGATCGGTAAAGCAGTATCGTATAATCCATATTTAATGACTTTAGTGTCAAATAGGAATATTTGTTACGGAGAATAACAAAAAGGTGAAGTAGTGCTACACAAGAAACTCAAGATACTCTTGTAAATCGCTGTCAGTTTATTTGAAAACTCACTGACAAATATTTGGGTGAAAAACGGTAGTTGGAAATATGATTGACCGCGTCTGTGGTCGACGATGGTAATCTATGTGCAAACCTTTGTCTCTGTCGGTTGTGATTAACATTGTAATATTCGTACTCAATAGGAAAAACATCGTATTGTTGACTTTTCAAAAATGTATATTGTTCTTTGCTTAAGAAAATTTTACGATAAATGTTAGGTATGTTAGTGCATTAAATTCGTCTCGTCGACAGAGACTTGAGTTTTGGGGGTACTGTTACGCATATTACACCATCGTACTAAGGCTCTATGGTGACTGTGGATCCAGCGCCAGCTTCTAGTCACGTGGGGAAGCACTCAGTATGTACAGCGTGACGATTATTGAACTATATGAAAAAACATAAATTAGTTGCAAACTACGACGTGCACACGCTTTATTCAACATGAAACGTTGCTACAGATATTCGGATTTAGGTTATGATATGTTCGATATGCCCGCCATCATTGACGATGATGTGGCGCAGATGAATAGCGAAATTCTGCATGAACCGCTGAAGTGTCGGAACATCCATCCTGTCGATGACCTGAATTGCTGTTCTCAGCTCAGTAATGATTTTGGGATTATTACTATACACCTTGTCTTCAATAAAGCCCCACAATATGGAATCGCATACGTTCAGATCCGGAGAATATGGAGGCCAATCGAGGTCCCTGCCAGTGGCTTCTGGATACCCCAGAGCCGAAATGCGGTCCCCAAAGTGCTCTTCTACAACATCAAACACTCTTCTGCTTTGATGGGGTCGAACTCCGTCTTACATGAACAGTATATTGTCGAAATCAAGGCCACTTCGGATAATGGGGATGAAATCATCTTCCAAAACCTTGACGAACCGCTCGGTAGTCACCGTGCCATCAAGGAATATCGCACCGATTGTTCAGTGACTGGACATCACAAACCACACAGTCACCCGTTGAGTGTGAAGACACTTATCTCGAAATACGGATTATCGATCCCCCAAATGTGCCTGTTTTGCTTATTGATGAACCCATCCAAATGAAATTGGACTTCGTCGCTAAACCAATCCATAATGCCCTTACTAATTCCCATCTTGCTCGTCGGCCACCGTGCAGTTTGAACTTCCTAACGCAAACAGTTCAGAAGTCATGACGACTTTATTTCATATCATTCAATAATTGCGATCCTGTATAACAGCAGGAAGGGATGTCAACTGTTCTCCATTGGTATCAATTATTCTGTGTTCCTCTATAAAATATGTAGACAATTATTAATCTAGAATTACCGAACTTAGCTTGTTACACATGTTACATGGAACTATCATGCAAGTTGTAACTCAATTTTTGTCGCTTAGTAATGAAGTTTAAAATTTACATATTCATTTTATTTTAGTAATATTGAAATTTTCGGCTCTTACTACAAAATATTTGAGAACATCATTTACAATTAGTTTAACTTGCCAGTTTTCTCAGTGCAACTCAGTTATTGTCGTTGTTGGTCGTTATGCAACAACTTCATGTCCACAGGTCTTCCTTAGTACCAAGTACCATAAACTAGTTGGATTTTTCAGAATAATAAAAATCTTTCCTCTTTTCTTTACTTTTTTGCAAACTTACTCACATTTTTCTCTATGCACTTATAACATTCTGATCGGCAGCCACTCCAGTAGCTTCTTGCAACAACTCGTCTCAATGATGATATTAAAACATTTTGCTGCGATCTCTGCATTACGAAACATGGAGCCGCTTTGTTCAGACAGGAGCTTCGTGAAGGTCGGCTCCGAAACACACATAAAAATGTGAATAGAGTACAATGCTTTCACGTAAAATTTACATGCTCAGTGGAATTCTATTTATGGCTTCATACAAATTATTGTTAACTCGTTAACTTTCTTCTATAAATATCAAGCTTTGCAAGTTCGTATTTGTACAGCGATTAGTAACCAGGCCGGAGTCTCGTTCGTTACGGGAATTAACGGGACACATCTCTCTGTTTCCGTAATAGCGACTTGCACTTGACTAAGTGACTTTTAACATAACAGTTACAGATTTTGGAATTTAATAACCTGTCATTAAAAAACAGGTTGTATTTCCTTTTTTCAACTTATCAGACTGGTATGACGCACCCATCAGCCAATTCTTGTCCTGTGGCAATGTCTTCGTGTCAGAGTAGCACTGTCACAACCCTCAATTATTTGTTGGCTGTATTCCAAACTCTGGCTTCCCTTACTGTTTTAACTCTCTAAAGCTGGTTTCTCATTTTTCTTTCCCGCTAACTTTCAACATCTTTTTATTGTATGACACCTCAAATGTTTCGATTCTCTTTTTTCGGGTTATACCACGTTCATGATTTCCTCCATTAATAAATGATGGACAAATATTTCTGTCAGATATGGTAGTGTAAAGTAGTACACTTATTACATAAGAGCGGAGTGTGGAGAACGTGTCTCATACTGCTTTCCAGTGACATCATAAAACACTGAATGAGGTATGTCAGTGTGTGACTGGCATCCAGTTATGCATCTTAGTTATGTTGTTACTGTGGTGTCAAATGTTAGTGCTAGATGTCTAGCTTTTGTAAATATTTGTATATAAAAGCAAATGTCTTGAGTGTGTCATTGTCGCCCAGCCCAAATCTAAGGATAGAAATTTGAAGTTTGGGGAGGGTGTTGGTCTTGTTGTAGGCATTGTTTAAGAAAGAATGATATAGGGGATGAAAGTTTTCTTTTTTTTAATAGGTCGCTATTAAGGTAACATTGAAGTTCGAAAGACGAAGATTGATATTTGGTTACTCGGTCAGAAAGAAATATGTTTTCCAGCATTTTTGGAAATTTAGCCTCTGTGCCGCTGAAACAGCGGGTAAAAATTTTTTAATAACAAATTATTAAAGAACAAATAAAAAAATTTCAAGCAACATATATGGAAAGAGATTTTTGAGCTGTTAGGAATTTAAGAAAAACATGTGTTTCAGGGTCTTTTGGAAGGTCATCCTCCAAGGGATTGAAATATGGGATGAAAATTTTTATGAAAATATTTCGTAATATTAAAGCAATTTAAATCTACATTTATGAAAATTAGTATTTGACTTCTAAAGGAATATGTGTAACAGGATGCATGTTTATATGGAAAAAGTGTAAGAACTCAAAAGGCACGATTGACAAAGACCTTCGACTCCTGCTATCAGAAACGCTTTCTGGTCATAAGTACTTTCAGAAAAGAACGTGCTTCTTGGTATTAATTAGCGTGAAAAGTAAGGGTGATGGTGCAATTTGTGAACAAAATAAAAAGTCGATTAAAGAAAAGAAAATCTGCGCAAACGCGAGCGAATCACCGGGCGTTACGATAGTAATCCTATAAGACAGTTGAATAGTTTTATAATGAAAACTGAGTTGAAGAGTATTATATTCTCACGTGATTTTGGTTATATTATATTAAATGCATTATGTATGGTTAACTGTAACTGGTTTGAAATAATACCAGTTCGTGATTGTGTTACTGAAAGTAGTAAAGGGAAGTATTCTAGTTCTGTTTAAAGATAAGTTGAAGATTTTAGCCGATGAGTCAACTGTTGGAAGTGAACTTATCACTTCAACTTATATTCTTTCTTAAAGTCTGTCCTTTTTCTACTCTTTAAATTAAATGTGTCCTGGTTTAAGAGAAAAATGCCATTAGGTTGAATAAAATTAATGCGGGAGAAATGTAATAAGTTGGGATAGGATCGTGATTCATGTTTTATGTGAATGACGCAAAGCGCTTCACTGTAGGGTCGGGAGATCGATTACTGAAGCCTGCAGTCGATTGGCGTCTATTTGTTTAGTGACTGAATATATCTGACGTTGCCAGAATAGTAAAAGCGATTGTAAGCAGAAAATCAAATGTAAAACTATAAAAATTTTAAAAACTTCATATAAAACTTTTTAAAACTTCGAAAGTTTTCTATATATTGTCTCAGTAGCATTAAACATCAACTTTTGTATGTAAAATGGTAATCACTTTCGGTAGCTTAACTTCCATCTTCAGATCACGTTATCTATGACAGCAATTGAAACAAAAAGCCTGTAGAGTGTCGTAAATGTTTGTTTAGATTGAAGCGTCCATGTAATTATTCCTGTTACAGTCACGTAAGCTGTGCTGGAAGTCAATATAAATACATAAAATAAATTTATACAATATCGTCACGCTAGGTAACATGAGCAAACAGTGAAAATATATGTACACTGGGCGCCATGTGACCCCCATCCCCTGTAATCATTGTTACAGCAGTATTCTAGGGTGCTTTACAGGTTTTTTGTTCAATTACTGTTATAGATAGAGTGATCTGAAGACTGTAGTTAAGCTACCGAAACTGGTCACCATTTTACTAAAAAAAATCAATTTTAAGGGCTATCGATACAATATTTAGGAAATTCTGAAATTTTTAAATGGTTTATGGAAAGTTTTAGAATTTTTTGTAATTTTACATTTGATTATTTAGTGAATGATTTTGTTTACCGCCTAAAACGGCAGCCTCTGCCCCACAGCGAGACCAACGCCGAGTGTGGTGTATGTGCAGTGAAGCTGACTCTCCACTCTGAGCCACATTTCTTGACCTGGGCGCACGCACGCCGTGTCCCGCGCAGCAGTTTTCGGCAGCAGGCCGCCGCCCCGCGCAGCTGTCCCTGCGTCGCCTCATTCGTACGGCTGCACGGGAAGCCGGCCTAGCACGGCCAGGGGCAGCGCAACCCGCACCGCACCTCGCCACACCTCACCTCACCTTACCTCACCACGGCCCGGCCTTGGCATCGGCGCTCGTTCTGCAACAAGCGGATGCTTACACTGAGACTTAAAAGGGCACCACACGTCAGTCGGATTTTTGTAATTTATGATACCTGAAGTTCAGAACTCAAATGTCAATCATACAAAGCAGTTCAGTGCAACTCTGAAACATTCTCGTGAAAGCATGGCGCTGTGGTAGAGTTCCTGCCGGCCACGTGGGTTGCCTGAGTTCTACTCCTGCGTGGTAAATATTTAAACAAACGTGCATGACCTTATTCTACTGGCGATTAAAATTGCTACACCAAGAAGAAATGCAGATGATAAATGAGTATTCATTGGACAAATATATTATACTAGAACTGATATGTGATTACATTTTTACGCAATTTGGGTGCATAGATCCTGAGAAATCAGTACCCAGAACAACCACCTCTGGTCCTAATAACGGCCTTGATACGCCTGGGCACAGAGTCAAACAGAGCTTGGATCGCGTGTACAGATACAGACGCCAATGCAGCTTCAACTCGATACCACAGTTTATCAACAGTAGTGTATGGCGTATTGTGACGAGCCAATTGCTCGGCCACCATTGACAAGACGTTTTCAGTTGATGAGAGATCTGGAGAATGTGCTGGCCAGGGCAGCAGTCCAACATTTTCTGTATCCAGGAAGGCCCGTACAGGACCTGCAACATCCGGTCGTGCATTATCTTGCTGAAATGTCGGGTTTCGCAGGGATCGAATGGAGGGTGGAGCCACGGGTCGTAACACATCTGAAATGTAACGTCCACTGTTCCAAGTGCCGTCAGTGCGAACAAGAGGTGACCGAGACGTGTAACCAATGGCACCCCATACCATCACGCAGGGTGATACGCTAGTATGGCGAAGACGAATACACGCTTCCAATGTGCGTTCACCGCGATGTCGCCAAACACGGATGCGACCATCATGATTCTATAAACAGAACCTGGATTCATCCGAAAAAATGACGTTTTGCCATTCGTGCACCCATGTTTGTCGTTTAGTACACCATCGCAGGCGCTCCTGTCTGTGATGCAGCTTCAAGGGTAACCGCAGCCATGGTCTCCGAACTGATAGTCCGAGCTGCTGCAGACGTCGTCCAACTGTTCGTGCAGATGGTTGTCGTCTTGCAAACGTCCCCATCTGTTGACTCACGGATCGAGACGTGGCTGCACGATCCGTTACAGCCATGCGGATAAGATGCCTTTCATCTCGACTGCTAGTGATACGAGGCCGTTGGGATCCAGCACGGCGTTCCGTATTACCCTCCTGAACCCACCGATTCCATATTCTACTAACAGTAATTGGATCTCGACCTATGCTATCAGCAATGTCGCGATACGATAAACCGCAATCGCGATAGGCTACAATCCGACCTTTATCAAAGTCGGAAACGTGATGGTACGCATTTCTCCTCCTTACACGAGGCATCACAGCAACGTTTCACCAGGAAACGCGGGTCAACTGCTGTTTGTGTATGAGAAATCGGTTGGAAACTTTCCTCATGTCAGCACATTGTAGGTGTCGCCACCGGCGCCAACATTGTGTGAATGCTCTGAAAAGCTAATCATTTGCCTATCACAGCATCTTCTACCTGTCGGTTAAATTTCGCGCCTGCAGCAAGTCATCTTAATGGTGTAGCAATTTTAGTGGTCAGTAGTGTACCTACAAACGAAGAAAAATTGATTTGTAAACAGTTTCTACTATTGAAACGAACTTTATTTACCACCTTTTAAAAAAAAAAAAGGTTCAAATGGCTCTGAGCACTATGGGACTTAAATTATGAGGTCATCAGTCCCCTAGAACTTAGAACTACTAAAACCTAACTAACCCAAGGACATCACACACATCCATTCCCGAGGCAGGATTCGAACCTGCGACGTAGCGTTCGCGCGGTTCCAGACTGAAGCGCCTAGAACCGCTCGGCCACACCGGCCGGCCACCTTTTACAAAAGACTGGTAATTAAGAATTTATATTTGCAATGAAAACTGGATTTTCCTTTGTCAGATGTAAATAGAGATACGAAGACGTGCACTTTTCATAAAAATGAGAATTAGATGTGAGTTAATTAGCATATATTTGACAAATTTCATATTCAAATTGAAGTGAACGAAAAACAAGAAAAAAATAATGACCGAAACGAGACTTGAACCAGCTGTTATTAATCTCGAAAAATACCAATTTTTTCCACCTTTATGCTTTTTACGCTTCACCGCGGTTAAAAATTTACAACGACAAGGAATCAATCCCAGATCGCACACTTGGCGGATGAGCATTCTGCCTCCTTCTTAGTGTGACACACAACGGTCAGGTGTTCAGACCTGTGGCCATTTTCCGAGTGATGTAAGGAATGTCTACACTACTTAAAAAAAAAAAAAAAAACAGAAATTTGGTAATGTAGTCGACTGATTTACTACAAATTTTTACATTATACTCTAGTAATCATTCAAATGGACTTCAGCCGTAAATTACTTTATACAACAATGTACAGTTTATCTGTTAAAATCGACAGTGAGAAAGAAAATGCTGTGATCTGTTCTGCTGTGAAAGCTTGTGGCCTTCATTTCTCTCTTGCGATCAGTTGTAACCACGATAACAGGGCATTTAAAACATTATACACATTATTTCTCCCATATATTACCTTTCTCGTATATGTTCTTGAACAAAAACTCTATACACAACAGTGTTTAGTTTTGTTTTATTCCCCGCATTCAACAGGAAATTTGTATTTATGGCTTATCATTATGGCTCTGAGCACTATGGGACTCAACTGCTGTGGTCATAAGTCCCCTAGAACTTAGAACTACTTAAACCTAACTAACCTAAGGACAGCACACAACACCCAGCCATCACGAGGCAGAGAAAATCCCTGACCCCGCCGGGAATCGAACCCGGGAACCCGGGCGTGGGAAGCGAGAACGCTACCGCACGACCACGAGATGCGGCCGCTTATCATTAGAATACTACTATACCGTATAGTAAAATTGACTTCAAGGACAGACTAAAACCACGTCAACAGCCTGGTACTCCTTCTTCTCCATAGGATGTCTGAATGTGCGTGTCTGTTCTTGAATATTCTTTCTTCCCTCCCTCTTTCGTCCTCCTTTTTATGTTGTCATTTATGTCTTTTCTACAAATTTCTTTCCCTCATCACTTACATTGTCATACTTTGTAGCATCTCCTTCGTTGTAAATGTAAACAATCGCCGAGATTAGGAACTAGTAATAAATCTCTACAGGAAAAATGGCTTGCTTCGATTCAAAAAAGTTCACAAGAAAATTTGAAAAAAGGCAGGGTGTACCATTGTCATATCGAAGCCATTGGACTTCCTAGCTTACTGAGAACGTGTAACTTACATTTTGCAGTTGGAGCTTTTCCTTTGTGATGTGACACTGTTGTGAGAAACGTCTACATTTAATGAAGACGACTGTGATGAACAGTTGTAGACGCTATAGGTTTCGCTAGGAACAGGAGACAGGATAAACTGATGACACAGGATACTTCTCACGAATAGCAGCACTAGACTTGCGGAGGTTATTCCATCACCCGTGACGCACTGGAGTTCGGTGCTGCGATAAAAGTTCAAGACAGTGACGTGTTTGGAACCGCACGCCACCAATGTCCATACACTACACACCAGTTAGTACTTGTCACATCCGCTTCCTTAAAGACCACGCCGTGGAACCTAATGGAAGACGTTACACATGATGTAAAGCAAGTACAAAAACCTGTATAAATGTCTAATATTTGGCCTATCCTCATACTTCCTGGACGTAAAACCGGGACCCTTTAGCGTAAAATAGCATCGCAAATCTGGATTGCTAGCAACGATAGCACAAAGCAAAATAAATACCAGTTACTTTTTCGTAAACAGCATAACTATATCGACAGGCATTATGTCAATGGATTTTGTGTTACAACAAGTCTATGGTACATGTTAATACACGTAAACGTGGTGAGATTTGGATATAGCTCCCTTTCAAATGTGGAGGAGGTGGTGGTGGGGTGTGATGATTATGACATATAACCGAAACACCTGACGTCGTACTCGTCTTTAAATAAAATGGACTATTGTGGAGCTTTGTATTCCTAAGCACACAACACATGAACATTTGTATTCAAGACACGCTGTTGCATACGCACTAGATGACGTCAAATAGAAATGCTGTTTATCTCAAGTGTTTCCCTGTTATCCTGACACAGATCAGTTTGCTTAGTAGCATAGCGCAGTGTTTTTTAGTGGAGCTTGAAGCCCTCTCGAACTGTAGGAGTATCTCTGTTGTTTGGAGTAAAAAACTGAACAGAAATTTTGTCGTCGGCATGCCTGTGTGGTCTCTCAAATTTCGTTCAGAAATTACACCTTTCTATATTGGAAACCAAAAGCATAGACGTCAGTCTATTGCACTCATTGTTAATACAGGAAATAATCGTGTTCTCCACGAATTCTGTACGTTTCTCTCTCTCTCTCTCTCTCTCTCTCTCTCTCTCTCTCTCTCTCTCGGTAAGGTCTCTAAAATGGAAATGGCTGTATAAAATATCTCTACGGTATTATGCGATTCTGCGTATCTCTCAGACTACATACGCCCGTTGTCCCTAAGGAGTAGAAACGAAATGTTTATGACATGTTTCGCAGAAAACTTGCAGAGCTAAATTACATAAAATTTATTCACGAAAGCGTATAGAGACGGGAAGTAAACAGACATCTGTCACTAGTTATTTTTGTGGATATGAAGTTACTGAAAACTGCGGGTATGATTAAATAATAACGATAACGCAATTTTGCTGATGGGAATATATGCAATGACTATAAGCTATTACTGCGTAAACATGTCGAATGTGGACATATCAAGAAGAGAAGCTAAAATTATCCCTGCGTTTTGTTCACGTACTTACTGTATGCCTCACTTGATTGTATTAGGATGGCTATACAGCAGTTTCTCTTTTTTACTTTCCGTAATGTAAGTGCACCCGTGGACTAGAGGTAGCATCTTTGATTCTTCGGTCCCGGGTTCGAATCACGCCGCTGCTCAAATTTTGATTAGTTATCAGCATTGGCGGCCGAATACTTCCAGCATATGAAGTCACCCTCATTCTATCAACGGCCTTGTCAAAGAGTGCAGAGAACTGGACAGAGGTTCAGGGCACTCTCTTGTCAGAAACTTGAACGTGGTAGGGAAACTAGAATATCTGAAAAGGAAATGCAAAGGCTCAATCGAGATATAGTAGGGGTCAGTAAAGTTAAGTGGAAAGAAGATAAGGATTTCTGGTCAGATGAGAACAGGGTAATATCAACAGCAGCAGAAAATGGTATAACTGGAGTAGGATTCGTTGTGAACAGGAAGGTAGGGCAGACAGTGTGTTACTGTGAATAGTTAAGTGACAGGGTTGTTCTTATCAGAATCGAAAGCAAACCAGCACCGATAACGATAGTTCAGGTACAAATGTCGACGTCGCAAGCTGAATATGAGGAGATAGAGAAAGTGTATGAGGGTATTGAAAAAATAATACAGTATGTAAAGGGGGATGAAAATCTAATAGGCATGGAGACTGGAATGCAGTTGTAGGGAAAGGAGTAGAAGAAAAGGTTATAGGAGAATATGGGCTTGAGACCAGGAATGAGAGAGGAGAAAGAGTAATTGAGGCCTGTAACAAATTTCAGCTAGTAATAGCGAATACTGTGTTCAAGAATCACAAGAGGAGGAAGTGTACTTAAAAATGGTTCAAATGGCTCTGAGCACTATGGGACTTAACAGCTGAGGTCATCAGTCCCCTAGAACTTAGAACTACTTAAACCTAACTAACCTAAGAACATCACACACATCCATGCTCGAGGCAGGATTCGAACCTGCGACCGTAGCGGTCGTGCGGTTCCAGACTGAAGCGCCTAGAAGAAGTGTACTTAGAAAAGCCCAGGTGATACGGGAAGATTTCTGAAACCTGGTCAATAACGAAGGCAGGATGGGATACGATTGTGGACAGGACCCGAATCAATTACTATTGGTTTGCTTTGCAATTTCACTCATTTATTTTAATAAATAATTTTTGAAACAAGCCAATGAGGTCGTAATCTTTTAAGACACGTAACCACAACCGCACGAAAAAAGGCAATTATTTGAAATTTAACAAAGACATAAAATACAGACAGCAGATAATTTTTGAAAACACTGTGGTCGCAATCAGAATTTTAAGGCAAGTTACAACAACCACGGCTGAAGGCCTTTACGCAAAAAATGGCAATTATTTAAAAATTTAACAAATACATAAAACACAGACAGCAGATAATTTTTGAAAACACTGTGGTCGCAATCAGAATTTTTAAGCAAGTAACCGCAATCACGGCTGAAGGCCTTTTGCGCCAAAATGGCAATTATAAGAAATTTAACAAACACACTGTCAGACGACGAATGGCATACCAAAAGTTAATTTAAAGAAACAAACACCACATCACCAAAGCTGAGACAAATGATGATAATAATACAATAATAAAATAAAGCACAAGGGCCAATGACAGACGGTGCTCCGGGAATCGACCTTTGAGTAGGTCTTCGCGAGCGAAGAGAAAGGCACCCAAGAGTTGCATTCAGATCACAAAATAGTACCTCGGACTAGCGGCAGCATAACTAGCGACTAATGATAATCTTGGTGAGGCTGCCTGACATAAAAAAAATAAAATAAAAAAAATGCTGGTTCTAAAATTACCCCAAAGCCAGAACCGGCGGTCTGTGCTCCGTCAGCAGAATACTCTGCTTGGAGCACCCGGAACAAGAAATAATGACTACTACTAACGTAGAAGAACAATCAAGAAGCAGTCAAACTTACACGCCTCGCCGGACAGAGGCGGCAAGGCGTGGTTACTTGCTTTAACATTCTGGTTGCGACCACATTGACTTGTTTTACAAAATTATTTGCTGTCTGTATTTTATGTATTTTTCTTTAATTTTCTTATGCCTTTACATACACTGACCCCAAGGTAGGTAACTGGGGCGTTAGCGGTCAAAAGACAGAAAAATACCGCAGGTTGCACTTAAGAATGTAAGAAGCTGAAAACAGTAAATAGTAATTAGAAGCTCAAGAAGGCTAATAAGATCCGCCTTTCCCAGGTCTCCACTCGCTGATTTTCGCCTCGGCGACACTGCGAGTAGCAACACGAACCCAAGTCACTGGAGAACAGCCAGATTTCACAATAGTGGAGGTTTCTGAACGCGAATTGCATGCAGTAAACTTAAACATGCAGGATACGGTTTCGGCGACGTCGTGCACCCTCGTGAAAACTGCCCTTCGATCCAGCAATCCATACACGCTCTGCGCCGACCGCGCTGCTCCTGCGTCCCCAACCGAACTCCACACTCACACCACACGGAAGAAGAAGAAGAAGAAGAAGAAGAAGAAGAAGAAGAAGAAGAAGGAGGAGGAGGAGGAGGAGGAGGAGGAGGTCGCCCCAAAGATAGGGCAGCAGAACTACATATCGATAAGCGCCGCTGCTGCCACTAGCGGACAGGCAACGCTTACGAAACCGAGTGGCGCCAGTGAACACGAGAAGAAGTCAAACAACGCAACCATGCCAACTAAACGATACGGTCTGGCAGAAACCTACACACGGCACCACGCGAGCCGCAGCAAGGCTCAATTTCAGTTAGATTACATCACGGTCAGACAGAGATTTCGAAATCAGATACTGGACTATATGGTTTACCCAGGAGTAAATACAGACTCAGATCACAATATAATAGTGATGAAGAGTTGGCTGAAGTTTGAGACATTAGTTAGGAAGAATCAATACGCAAAGAAGTGGGTTACGGGGCTATTAAGGAATGACGAGATACGGATGAAGCTCTCTAAGGATAAGGAATAGTTCAGTAGGAGGTGCAGTTGAAGAGGAATGGACATCACTAAAAAGGGCAATCACAGAAGTTTAGAAGGAAAACATAGGTACAAAGAAGGTAACTGCGAAGTAATCATGGGTAACAGAAGAAATACTTCAGTTGATCGATGAAAGGAGGAAGTACAAAAAGGTTCCGGGAAACTTAGGAATACAGAAATACAGGTCACAGAGGAATGAAATCCATAGGAAGTGCAGGGAAGCTAAGACGAAATAGCTGCAGGAAAAATGTGAATACATCGAAAAAGAAATGATTGTCGGAAGGAAAGACTCAGCATAAAGTCAAAACAACCTTTGGTGACATTAAAAGCAACGGTCGTAACATTAGAGTGCAGCAGGAATTCCACTGTTAAATGCAGAGGAGAGAGCGGGTACTTGTACAGAATACATTGAAAGCCTCTATGAGGTGGAGATTTGACTGGTGTGATAGAAGAAGAAACAGGAGTCGATTTAGAAGAGAGAGGGGATCCATTAATAGAATCAGTGTCCGCCCCCGGTAACTGAATGGTCAGCGTGACGGATTGTCAATCTTCTGTGCCCTGGTTCTATTCCCGGTTGGGCCGGGGAATGTTCTCCACCCAGGGACTGGGTGTTGTGCTGTCCTCTGCATCATCCTATCATTCTCGTCGACTGCAGGTCGCCGAAGTGACGTCAAATTGAAAGCCCGGCACCTGGCGAAAGGGGCGACTGGGGGCCCTAGCCATACGATTAATTAAAATAAATTAGAATCTGAAGTTAAAAGAGCTTTCGAGGACTTAAGATCAAATAAGGCAGAAGGGATAGATAACATTCCATAAGAACTTCTAAAATTATTGGGGGAAGTGACCAAATGTATGAGTCTGGCGACATACTATCTGATTTTCTAGAAAGCATCATCCACACAGTTCCGAAAACGGCAAGAGCTGACAAATGCGATAATTATCGCACAATCAGCTTAGCATCTCATGCATCCAGATTCATTACAAGGATAATATAGAAGAATGGAAAAGAAAACTGAGGATGCTCTTAGATGACGATCAGTTTGGCCTTTGGAAAGGTAAAGCCACAAAAGAGGCAATTCTGACGTTGCGGTTAATAATGGAAGTAATACTAAAGAAAAATCAAGACACGTTCATAGGATTTGTCGACCTGGAAAAAGCGTTCGACAATGTAAAATGGTGGAAGCTGTTCGAAATTCTGAAAAATGTACGTGTAAGCTATAGGGAGAGACAGGTCATATACAATATGTACAACAGCCAAGAGGGAATAATGAGTGGACGACCAAGAATGAAGTGCTCGGATTAAAAAGGGTATAAGACAAGGATGTAGCCTTTCGCCCCTACTGTTCAATTCGTACATCGAGGAAGCAATGATGGAAATAAAAGAAATATTCATTAGTTTAATTAAAATTCAAGGTGAAAGGATATCAATGATACGATCCACTGATGACATTTCTATCTTGAGTGAAAGTGAAGAAGTTTTTCATGATCTACTGAATGGAATGAACAGTATAATGAGTACAGAGTATGGAATGAGGGTGAATCGAAGAAAGACGAAGGTAATGAGAAGCAGTAGAAATGAGAACAGTGAGAAACTTAACACCATGATTGATAGTCACGAAGTAGATGAAGTTAAGAAATTCTGCTACCTGGGCAATAAAATAACCAATGACGGACGTAGAAAGGAGGACATCAAAAGCAGACCAGCAGTGACAAAAAGGGCATTCCTGGCCAAGAGAAGTCTACTAATATCAAATATCGGCCTGAATTTGAGGAAGAAATTTCTGAGAATGTACGTCTGGAGTACATCATTGTATAGTAGTGCAACATGGACCGTGGGTAATCAGAACAGAATCGAAGCATTTGACATATGGTGCTACAGACGAATGTGAAAAGTTAGGTGGATTCATAAGGTATGGAATGAGGAGGTTCTGCGCAGAATCGAAGAGGAAAGGAACGTGTGGAAAACATTGATAAGGAGAAGGGACAGGATGACAGGACATCTGTTAAGGCATGAGGGAATGACTTAGATGGCACCAGAAGGAGCTGTAGAGGGCAGAAACTGTAGAGGAAGACAGAGATTGGAATACATTCAGCAAATAATTGAGGACGTAAGTTGCAAGGGCTACTCTGAGATGAAGAGGTTAGCACAGGAGAGGAATTCGTGGCGGGCCGCATCGAACCAGAAACAAGACTGATGGCAAAAAAAAAAAAAAAAAAGTTACAAGTAGTTCGCTTGCTTGCAGAAATACTCTTTTATCTCCGACTCTTCAGTTCCATGTGAATGAATAACCTTTCTATTGAATTTATAGAATGAAATCAGTTTTCCAGCACTGAAGTTTTTATTTGACCACTTTATTCTTAAACCACAACCGACTAACTTCGATTACCTTGTCATTTTCGAGTGAAGTTTCATTCATTCGAGTGTATGTTCATCTATATTGATTTAACGACTGTAAACTGCGTTCGTCGCTTAAAAAGAATATTGAACAGTTTATGGAATTAATTAAAAATTTATAATAGTAAATAGTCGGATTAAATTTGTTATCCATCATAGCACACGTCTTTCCCATCATATAAGGTCTTCGGAGAATATTTAAGCAGATGAAAGATATGTGTACAAAATCTTCGCATGTGCATTGATAAGTTCTTGGATTTCTTTGGAGTAATCACTCACTCTTTGAACGATTAGTGCTTCCACGGCGCTACAGCTGTAGTTCCTTCTTTCCTATAACAGTATTTACTTTCGTATTTACGTCACATTAATAACAGTCGTGCAGGACTTCATGAATGAATAGAACTCTGCCGTTCTTACCTCATTTAGGATATTACAAATTCTGTTTAGTTGCCTCCGATGTGATTCTTGTCCATTGCACTAGGAATTAGAACGACGCTGCTGGGTTACTGTGCTTACGACGCGAATTTCATGCAAATTAGGCACCGATTTCATAACTTAAACGAATATTGCCCCTCTCTTTACACTACAGCGTTTTTCCCATGGACGGAACTATTTATTACAATTTCTCCAACTGCAATTTCGACTTTAAAAGTGATTTTCAGTTACTTAAACTGCAATAAATAAACACTTAAGTTGGAACTACCTCTTTAATTATTTTTCTATTGAATACTGACCCGTAGGATTTTCCGTGACAAAGGCAACGCAAGCTTAACCTATTCATTTATTACCCACAATATACAGGATGTTACAAAAAGGTACGGCCAAACTTTCAGGAAACATTCCTCACACACAAAGAGAGAAAATATGTTATGTGGACATGTGTCCGGAAACGCTTACTTTCCATGTTAGAGCTCATTTTATTACTTCTCTTCAAATCACATTAATCATGGAATGGAAACACACAGCAACAGAACGTACCAGCGTGACTTCAAACTCTTTGTTACAGGAAATGTTCAAAATGTCCTCCGTTAACGAGGATACATGCATCCACCCTCCGTCGCATGGAATCCCTGATGGGCTGATGCAGCCCTGGAGAAGCCGTATTGTATCACAGCCGTCCACAATACGAGCACGAAGAGTCTCTACATTTGGTACCGGGGTTGCGTAGACAAGAGCTTTCAAACGTCCCCATAAATGAAAGTCAAGAGGGTTGAGGTCTGTGTTGATGATGTGATTTCACAATTGCGTGCGGATTCTCGTTAGCCCACACATGTTGAATGTGAAAATTTACAATTTGATCACGTTGGAATGAAGCCTCATCCGTAAAGAGAACATTTGCACTGAAATGAGGATTGACACATTGTTGGATGAACCATTCGCAGAAGTGTACCCGTGGAGGCCAATCAGCTGCTGATAGTGCCTGCACACGCTGCACATGGTACGGAAACAACTGGTTCTCCCGTAGCACTCACCATACAGTGACGTGGTCAACGTTACCTTGTACAGCAACTACTTCTCTGACGCTGACATTAGGGTTATCGTCAACTGCACGAAGAATTGCTTCCTCCATTGCAGGTGTCCTCGTCGTTCTAGGTCTTCCCCAGTCGCGAGTCATAGGCTGGAATGTTCTGTGCTCCCTAAGACGCCGATCAATTGCTTCAAACGTCTTCCTGTCGGGACACCTTCGTTTTAGAACTGTGTCTCGATACAAACGTACCGCACCACGGCTATTTCCCCGTGCTAATCCATACATCAAATGGGCATCTGCCAACTCCGCATTTGTAAACATTGCACTGACTGCAAAATCACGTTCGTGATGAACACTAACCTGTTGGTGCTACGTACTGATGTGCTTGATGTGCTGTAGAGCAATGAGTCGCATGTCAACACAAGCAGCGAAGTCAACATTACCTTCCTTCAATTGGGCCAACTGGCGGTGAATCGAGGAAGTACAGTACATACTGATGAAACTAAAATGAGCTCTAACATGGAAATTAAGCGTTTCCGGACATATGTCCACATAACATCTTTTCTTTATTTGTGTGTGAGGAATGTTTGCTGAAAATTTGGCCGTACCTTTTTGCAACACCCTGTACAAGCCCAATGCAATCTGACTGCTATAGATTGACAATATGACTTACAATAATTAACACAAAAGAATAGCGATGAATTGCAAGAAATCCTAACAAAAATACAAATCCGAAAAATATGAAATTAAAGAAATAT
This sequence comes from Schistocerca nitens, assembly GCF_023898315.1. Lineage (NCBI taxonomy): Eukaryota > Metazoa > Arthropoda > Insecta > Orthoptera > Acrididae > Schistocerca > Schistocerca nitens. The sequence continues at coordinate 719,797,362 of NC_064615.1, read as the reverse complement.
GAAACTACCTCTAACTTTGTTAATTGCCTGAACTCATTTCAATCACGAATCCCGATTGTACAAACCCCAATCCTTTTCGTAAGTCACTTAACCTCACAGAAAATCTTTATAACACGAACTACAGCAATTACAGCGAGTAGCAACAACGGTCACATAAATAAAAAGATTCTAACTACTATAGACTCTAACTACCAGGAGGCATATGGTTAGCAAAATAAAGATTATGTTGAAGAGCAAAAAATGTATCTAGAAAATTTGACCTTATTCATGTGACATCCAGTTCCAAAAATTATATAGTTGTCAATAATTCCACTACCCAAACATTATCAACAACATCCCTCATCACACATTTCCTTGCATATTATCTTATAAATAAATCATTTCGTCTCACTTTACAGTGCATGTCCTACCAACACAGAGTCTCCAGTAAGGCTATAATGTATATGCACTTCCCTGTCCACTCACTAACTGCTAGTTGCTCCGACCACAGAATCTCTTGCCGAGGGCGCAGAACGCTGTCGGCGATGTTAATACAAACAGGCTACTTACAAAGTTAGATGTTCTTCAGTCGATAAGTGAACGTGATGCACAGTAATCACATGAAATAATTTGAACTGATGATTTTTCAAAAATTATTCATGTGTTAGCAGGTGTAACGTTTGATTCAGGACTGCATAATGTGATGTCGAAGGTGATGTTTTAATCTCTGTGGTTAATAAATTGCGGAAAGGAGATGCTCAGTATTTTAGATATTCAGAGTAAACAAAATCATAAATATCCTTACCATCACATACGAGGTGACCAAGAATCATAACATGAGAACGAAGTTTTTCATGACGAAACTCTTCGACCACATATTCTCGGACTTGTTGCCATGTCAATCCTGTGTAAAAGTGGAACTTTGGATGATTATCACCATCGTCTTCTTCAGGCCTAACTGACTGCCTATGGATGACAGTTACGTCATGATGTAACTACCGACCAATGAGAAGGCCTCCATGGGCTACATAAGGTCTCAACTGTAGCAACCATGACAGTCTGTTGTTCGTGACGAAGACAATGGTGGTAATCGTCGAATTCTGGATGTTTCACTCTCAATTGACACAGCATGAAACCTGAGGATATTTTATACAGGAGTCATCATACTTATATCCAGTGTGTCTCAATTTATTCCGAGATAACAATAAAATGGAATACACAGTTCTTTTGTATAAGTTACAGAGCAAAAATAGCTAAGATGTTGTATGGGTGTTGCACCCTACATTATTTCATTTTCTCCATTTCGGTTCAGTATCTGGTTATCAGTTATTATAGCCATATTATCTTCAGGATTGTTTTGTAGATCCATGCTTTAGGTTTCATTTCTCTATTTGTCCAAACTATCTGTTGTCCAGTCCACGTGCCACTTTTATACAACGCTCCACTACAGACACTTAAATTTATTTTAACTCTAGAACCGCGGCTGAGTCACTCGTGACCCACTTGATAATTCTTTTGTTTGTCACTCTTTTGTATCATTGGCTAGAGTGTTACATTTCTGTGACTTTTTATGAAATAATGTAATTAGTGATTATACTTCATTTCACATTTTATGGCGAAAACATAAAAGAGAAATATGAAGATTCACCTAGAACTGCGGAAGGGTCAGTTCTGACCCACCCGGCGCAGTCGCTATAACAATCGCATTTTTCGTGTAGCTTCATGCCTATTGTTAGTGTGTGTTTGGTCAACAATCGCAAAACTCGTTTTTACTTTACTTCCGGCTGACGTTCCAGTTTTCAGCAGGGGGCGAGAGGGAGAGAAGTTCAAACAAGTCTGACCTTGTATGCAGATATTGCGCACCCAGAGTTTTGTACCACGAAAACGGGTTTAGTAGTGTATTCTATCTGTGTAGATAGTGCTTGTAACTTACGAATATATTATGGCCAAATTTCTACGCACAAAAGAGGACATTATAAATGCTCTAAATGAGATTTTAGATAATGAATCTGAGGGCGAACCGCTGGAGTCATTATCTGAGGAAGAATTTCCATCGCCAATAGTCCCGGATTCTTCATCAGAAGACGATGTTACTCCTGAGAAGGTTCTACTGAATGCTGATGAGAAAGGTATGCTTGTTTATGTGTTTGTTTTATAATAATTTTTGTTTGTGTATATGTTGCGTAGACACAAATTTCAATTGCAGCACTTACATTTATACTCTGTTTCGTGTTGAATTTTTACAAGTTATATATTACATGTATGAAGGTGTTTTTTGTTCTAATATTACACAATATATTCAATATTAGATCGCGTTCTAATACGTATAACTACTATTACAGGAACAGCTGCCACAAAGACTAAGTCAACTCGAGGAAGTGGACGTCCTAAAGGTCGGCGTGGACAATAAAATGCCAATGGTTCTGGACTACTTCAGTTTCCTTCAGGTAGCGATATTGTAGCACACGATGGAACAACCTGGAAAGTTGGAGTAATAGGTGACTGTTCAGCTGGAAGATATAGACAACAGAATGTTCTCAAAGATAGGACAGGACCATCTCCCCATGCAAAACGAAACGTGAATGAGACCTATTACAGTGCATGGCATCTAATGATAACGGACAAAATTTTGAAACATATTGTAAAATGTACAGAAACTGAAGCACGTCGTGTACTGAGCTCAGATGAGTGGACTATAAAAATTGAAGAACTGGAAGCTTTTATAGCTATATTGTACGTCCGTGGTGCTATTGGAGCTAAGAGCTTAGATCTAGACACATTGTGGTCAGTGAAGTGGGGAAATAATCGTGTGAAATCAACAATGGCTCGTGACATGTTCAGAGAGATAATGCGTTATCTCAGATTTGACATTAGATCCGCAAGATCAGAACGACTAAGAGAAGACAAGTTTGCTTTGGTATCAGAAATCTGGAATGAGTTCATAGCGAATGCACAGTCTAGCTACATACCGGTTCCATATATAACAATCGACGAACGGCTTTTTCCTTCAAAGTGGCTTTGCAGATTCACGCAGTTTATGGCCTCAAAATCGGACAAATACGGGCAAAAGTATTGGATGGCGGTAGATAAAGACTCAACATATATTGTGAATGCTATCCCTTGTCTAGGAAAGGATGACACTTGGCGGAGTGATGAGCGTCTTGGTGACTTTGTTGTAAAATAAATGATGCAACCTTACCTCAACAAATTAATAAATGTCACATGTGACAATTTTTTCACCCCCTTAGCGCTCTCTGAGACACTGAAACCTAATTCTACGAGTCTTGTGGGCACAATAAATCGATCTCGCAGGGAAATACCAGTCTGTATCAAGAAGGCAAGAGAACAGTTATACAGCACACTATTATTGAAAAATGATGATACAACACTGACTGTTTATCAGGGTAAGAGCAACAAGAATGTCCTGATTCTGAGCACTATGCATCATTATGTGACGATTGAGGATGGTATAAAAAAGGAGTCAGACACAGTTACGTTTTGTAACTGCTCTAAATATGGAGCGGACGTGGTCGACCAATTGGCTCCCAAATACTCTGTCAAAGCACCATCGAAACGTTGGCCTGTTCACACATTTTCCAACTTGCTGTATTTGGCTGGGATAAATACGTGGGTACTGTTCAGTTCTCTAAATGATAAAAAATTCAAACGCAGAGATTTCATCCTGCAGCTGGGGGAGGAGCTTGCTGAGAAGTACGCAGCGACTAGAAAGACTAGCGTCCCTGTTAGACCTGAAGATATTCCTGACAGACAAAAAAAGCGAACACGTTGCCTTGTAAAGTCTAACTGTGAAGGAAACAAATCATTTGTAAAGTGTCACATCTGCAAGAAAATTGTGTGCAACAAATGTACATCAAAAGACTACTATTTGTGTTGATTATGTAGCGGTAGCCAGTAAAAACACTCAGCAAATACATGTAAGTTTTAAAATATAATATTATAATTTGTGTAAACCTTGTTTATTTTTGTTAATTTCATTCTAAATTTCCTATTCCTTCTAACAATGGATTCATTGGTAGTAACAATAACCCATTGACATAGGGGGAATAAAGGAAAAGATCGCGGGTCTTTAGTGACCCAGCCGCGGTTCTACGTATGTCCAAATATCAGCGGTTCTAGTGTTAAAACTGAATTAAATACAGTCTTCACGATAGTAAAATATTTGTTCGTAACGGTAACCTGTACCGGCCAATATGTGACCATCTTCAGACCGTGCAAGTATTACACTATGGTGTAAAGCGATAGCAGTGAACGGAGCAGGTATTGTGCATTCAGGTACGTAAACTGCCCAATATTTTATTGCAGTGATTAAGTTTTTAGATCTAATCTAAAATATTTTGTCGACGCAACTGATATTCTCCACAATTACTTAAATTTATATTAGATGTTAACAAAATCCTCTTTCTCAGAATCGCTTTTCTTGTTGTTGTTAGTCCGCATTTTATATCCTCACTGCTTCTCCCATCGCCACTTACTTTGCTGCCCAAATAGCAAAACTAGCATACCACTTTTTGTGTCATTTTTCCTGCTGTAATTCCCTCTGACTTGGCTCCTTTACTTCATCTAAATTCCAGTGTTCTTGTTCTACTTTTGTTGATTATCTTGTACCCATTCTAAAACACTATCCATTCCGTTCAACTGCTTTCCTAAATCTTTGCCGTCTCCGACAGAATTATAATGTCATCGAGGAACCTTAAATCTAGATTTCTTTTCCTTGAATTTAATTCCCGTTCCCAAATTCTCGGCCGGCCGGGGTGGACGAGCGGTTGTAGGCGCTACAGTCTGGAACCGCGCGACCGCTACGGTCGCAGGTTCGAATTCTGCCTCGGGCATGGATGTGTGTGATGTCCTTAGGTTAGTTAGGTTTAAATAGTTCTAAGTTCTAGGGGACTGATGACCTCAGAAGTTGAGTCCCATAGTGCTCAGAGCCATTTGAACCCAAATTCTCCTTGGTTTCTCTTCTCATTCAGACCCAAAAAATAAAAAAAAGTGTCCTTTGTAGTTTTTAAATGCTTAAGCGATTTAGTCGAATGAAGTTGGGTGATGCTCAGGGAATTAGATTAGGAAATGAGACACTTAAAGTACCAAAGGAGTTTTGCTATTTGGGGAGAGGATATAAAATGTAGACTGGCAATGGCAAGGAAAGCGTTTCTGAAGAAGAGAAATTTGTTAACATCGAGTATAGATTTAACTGTCAGGAAGTCGTTTCTGAAAGTATTTGTGTGGAGTGTAGCCATGTATGGAAGTGAAACATGGACGATAAATAGTTTAGACAAGAAGATAATAGAAGCTTTCGAAATGTGGAGCTACAGAAGAATGCTGAAGATTAGATGGGTAGATCACATAACTAATGACGAACTATTGGATAGAATTGGGGAGAAGAGGAGTTTGTGGCACAACTTGACAAAAAGAAGGGACCGGTTAGTAGGACATGTTCTGAGGCATGAAGGGATCACAAATTTAGCACGTGGAGGGTAAAAATCGTAGAGGGAGACCACGAGATGAATACACTATACAGGTTCAGAAGGATGTAGGTTGCAGTAAGTACTGGGAGATGAAGAAGCTTGCACAGGATAGGGTAGCATGGAGAGCTGCTGCAAACCAGTCTCAGGACTGAGACCACAACAACAACAACAACTTGAGCGATATCATGTATCTAACAGATAGGGCGTTTGGAACCAGGCACCCGTTTTAAGCACTTCTTGTCACCTCAAAAATAACTTAGTTCTTACAGATACCGGAATTTCGAGGAACAGCCCGTGTAAACAACTGCCCAGCGCAAGCTCGTATCTTCTGCATCGCCGTCATTACAAGCTTTTCTGCTAGTAACGACTTTTCTCATGCAGTGTCATCCTTTTTATCGGACAAAGAACTCTCTTTAAATACAGACATCATTCATGTCAGCGGAAATTCGTTCGAATGAAACATTTTATTTATCTTTACTTGTTTGTATTAATAATAAAGAAAGAAGGACCCTAGTACGTCCCGAGGTCGCCCTTTCACTAAGAAGAGACGTGAACGGAGGGCCAGTGTGGAAAGGGAATGCGTGAGCGCGGTGTGGGTCGGACGGCTGGTATTCCGTCTCTTCTCTTGCAGGGTCGGCAGGCGGCGTATTTTGCCGCGGACTTAAACGCTATGACAGCCGTCCCGGCCCAGCTGTTTATTATTTAAGAGCCGGCTCGCCTCGCCGGCGCAGCTGGGACGTGTCCGCCGTGGTCGGCCGGCCGACGACGTGATTAAAAAATTTATGAATATGTATGAACGCGCCGAAAAGCAAACGCGGAAAAATGGGGACAGGGAGCCGCACGGGCAGAAATGCCCCAAAAAGAAGAGAGACGATGCCGACATACGCACTTGCTCTTTTATTTCCCCCGCAGACTCCCAGCCCTGTCAGTGACACATCCGCTTTCCATCTACGAAGCGTTGTTTTGAATTAAAAGTCACACCGAGTAATGTGTGTTACGGTCCCGCAGCGGGAGGTTCTTCGGTCAGAATGCGGAATGAGTGAGAAGTGTGGATGGGGTGGATGGCGTGGTGGGAGCAGATGGATATGCAGCACATGTCCCCTCCACCTTCACACACACACACACACACACACACACACACACACACACACACACACACACACACACACAGAGTTCCGCCGGCCATATTTCACGTCACGACGCCGGCGCCGCGCGACGGTGGCGCCTTGGTGTTTTGCGGAGACGGCTGCCACCTCGTACCTCATTGTTCTCCGGGGCGCGGTAACCGCGGGCGCTGAGGACTGCCCGGCCCCATTAATCTGCGGGCAGTCACCGGCGCCCGCCGGCACAGCTACTTGCTGTAGCTAATTCCCTGCACCGGTCGTTCATTTCTGCTCGGTTTCGGGGCGACGGCTCTACCACTTCTGAGTAATAGCGAGGACGCAAAGAGATTGATGAAGGTAAAAAGTACGATGTGCACCTGATAAACGGCGTATTCGTATAAAAGGGCAAGAGAGAGGCAGATTAAAGAAAAATACACAAAAACAATTCGCAAGGGTAAAATGCTGGATCGCAGTAGGCAGAGTGCAGATAAAAAGGGGGACTGGAGTGTCGCACTGTAGTATGCAAATACATTGAAGATCTAAAGGAACTAGTACATCTGCGTAATATTGTGTAGGGCCCGCGCAAGCACGCAGAAGTGCCGCAACACCACGTGGCATGGACTCGACTAATGTCTGAAATAGTGCTGGAATCCTGCTGGGCTGTCCATAAATCAGTATCAGTACGAGGGGTGAAGATCTCTTCTCAACAGGACGTTTCAAGAGATCCCAGATAATGTTCATGTCTGGGGAGTTTGGTGGGCAGCGGAAGTTTTAACACTCAGAAGAGTATTCCAGGAGCGATTCTGTAGCAATTCTGGACGTGAGGGTGTCCCATTGTCCTGCTGGAATTGAACATCTCCGTCGTGATGCACGATGTACATCAATGAATGGATGCATGTGATCAGACAGGATGCTTACGTACGTGTCACCTGTCAGCGGTCCCATACCAACTGCACACGCCCCACACTGTTACAGAGCCTCCACCAGCTTGAGCAGTCCCCTACTGACGTGCGTGGTCCATGGATTCATGAGGTTGTCTCCATACATCTATCCGCTGTATATAACTTGAAGCGAGACTCCTTCGATCAGGCAATATGCTCCCAGTCTTCAACAGTTCAATATCGGTGCTGACGGGCCCAGGCGAGGAGTAAACCTTTGTGTCGTACAGTCATCAAGGGTACACGAGTGGAGATGTTTCGTTGAATGATTCGCACGCTCACACTTGTTGATGGCCCAGCATTGATATCTGCAGCAAATTGCGGAAGGGTTGCACTTCTGTCACATTGAACGATTCTCTTCAGTCGTCGTTGGTCCCGTTCTTGCAGGATCTTTTTCTGTCCGCAGCGATGTCGGAGATTTGATGTTTTATCAAATTCCTGATATTCACTGTACACTCGTGAAGTGGTCGTAAGGAAAAATCCCCAGTTCATCCCTACATCGGAGATGCTGTGTCCCATCGCTAGTGCGCAGTCTATAAAACCACCTTGAAGCTCACTTAAATCTTGGTAACCTGCCACTGTCGCAGCAGTAAGCGAGCGATCCAACAAATGCGCCAGACACTTGTTGTCTTATATAGGCGTTGCCGACCGCTGCGCCGTATTCTGCCTGTTTGCAAATGGTTCAAATTGCTCTGAGCACTATGGGACTTAACTTCTGAGGTCATCAGTCCCCTAGAACTTAAAACTACTGAAACCTAACTAACCTAAGGACATCACACACATCCATGCCCGAGGCAGGATTCGAACCTGCGACCGTAGCGGTCACGCAGTTCCAGACTGAAGCGCCTAGAACCGCAAAGCCACACGGGCCGGCGCCTGTTTACACATCTCTGTATTTGAATACCCGTGCCTTTACCAGTTTCTTTGGTGCTTCAGTGTAATATTTTGCACCTAGTCACCCAGATAAGCAATGCGTCCAGCATACACACATTATGATAACATGATGATGGATTAAAGCTCGAAAGTGGCTGCCATTTAAATAAAAACAAACTTCTGTGAAACTTTGGCGGTTTTGTGAATAAAAAAGTTTTACGTTAGCGTGATCAGCGTCGTAAGGATCCAAGTATGTCCTGAACTTCTGTTTCTTTTTTTTCGCTGTGTTTAAATGCTCTATCAACAGCGTTGCTGGTCTGAATTGCATATTTCACCGACTGTGGAACTACGATTGGGTGGTTACAATGACTTCCACTGGTGAAGTTTTCTGCAAGTGAGATGTGACGTAAAATGATCGCCTCTAGAGCGATCATTTGCTTCACTTACATATTTTTTATTTAACTGCCTCTATCGCAAAGTTTTTTGCATGAGATTACTGGTTTCGGCTATGCAGTAGCTATATGGAGAATGTGTCATTCTGCTGCACTGCAACAAATCATAAACATGTAAAGATAATGACTCCTGTTATCGTTGCTACATCTTTGTGAAGTGGCCAAGTAAAATCTCGCCGCCAAGAGTACTCTTGTCGCGTCGGGACTGTTCGTGGGTTCTGAGGCAGAAATCATAAGAATGAGGGAACACACACAATAAGTGAGAGAGGTATTAACACGCTCATCTTTGGTGCAAAATATTCCTTGGCAGAATCCATTTACAATTCCTTGGAAGAGCCGGGAAAATATTAAGACTTTAATTGTTCGCTGCACAGAAATGAACACAAGTTTTGAGCTGAGTTCTGATGTAATGCTTTGTAGAAAAAGTTGCGGCTACACTATGACGATCCTTGACTGCTGCTAAGTGGAGCTTCTAGACGACGTGGCAAGAACTGTGCTGAGCTGCAGTCCTGCGGTCTCTCACCCACGTGATCCCCAGCTTATGGGGCGAGGCATTCGTGCCGGCAGCGGTTGGACGGCGTTAGCCGCTGTCGCTGTTTCACAGCAGCGGAACCTCTAAATGCCGACCTTAGTACACGGAACGACTGCTCCCTGAGTGGTATCGAAATGGTTCAAATGGCTTTGAGCACTATGGGACTTAACAGCTGAGGTCATCAGTCCCCTAGAACTTAGAACTACTTAAACCTAACTAACATACGGACATCACACACATCCATGCCAGAGGCAGGATTCGAACCTGCATCCATAGCGGTCGGGCGGTTCCAGACTGAAGCGCCTAGAACCGCTCGGCCACACTGGTCGGCGATATTTTATCAACAACTCTACAGTCTATACTATCGACGGATATTCTTGCCACATAGGGGATCACAATAACTATAAACGAAACGGAAGTTTGGACTGAAATTACTGATTCGCTCTCAGAAAATTGCAGAAGACAAAATGCTCTGCACTGAGGAGTTCCCTTAATGTATATGTGGTGCTCTAAGCGGGGAAACGACAAAGCAGTACTCACGCATTCGCTTATCTTAAGTTGAGTTATTCTTTAATTCTGCGACCTTTAACCAACACTCTACGACTCTTAATTTACAACTTTCTTGGACATGCTGTATATCCAGCATCATGACTTTTTCAACTGTCTAGTGTATCATTCGAAGTCATACTGTATACACATTAAAATACAATATAGTCACAACGTGGTCGTATCTTAGTTTGATGCAGAACACCGTCCAGTAGTCAGCGCACGCTAGTGAATACTGGGCGCAAAGACGGCGCTTGCGACACGACGTTCAGCGCCTTTCCGTTATGTTCTCAGATTCCGTTCAGATCTTCTCTTACAAACCGTGATGTTTAAGTGTTTCAACAAGCTGCCTTCCTCTCTTTGTCCTCCACATGTAAAATTGATAAATATTCATGACTATTTTTAAAACAGTGCGATTTGTCGTAATTCCCAAGGTGCAATGCCTCTTTTTATGAAGATGAGGAAAACTGCCACTGTTGAAATCGTGAGCTGAAATTTTTTACTGTGTGTCTGTTGCATGGAGAACCTCGAATTAGTGGATAGGTGATTGGTGAAGCCAAACTATTCTATACGGCGCTTGCCTTTTCTTGCTGGCTGTGATTCTTCGACGAAAGTTCTTTTCATACGTTCAGTAGGTTGATAGCGCGATGGTTACTGGAATTTTTTGCCTCTTTTGATGACATTTGCTGTCTTCAGTTGTGGCGGGAAGATGAAAGTCAGAAGACATTAATTTAGAATTCAAGTAACACCAGCGAATATGAGTTATCTTCTCAGGCTCTTTGTTATTGTTTTATAAGGGGCAGTCAATTGAAAACGAGATAGACGGAAAATAACTAAGTAACCTATTGATTATTTTGAAAGTAATCGCCAGAACTGTGAATACATTTATTATACTGTGAGATAAGCCGGTCAACGCGTTCATGGAAAAATGCTGCATTTCCCGACAGAACCACGATTGTACCCAGACGTGGACTGCTTTGTTCGAAGCAAATCTTCTGCCATGAATGTGTTTTTTTCTGGGTTCCAAAAATATGGGTATCATGTGAGGCGGCACGGGGACTTTATGGAGGATGTGTAACGGCTTCCCAGCGCGGAACTTCTGTAGTCGAAGCAATAGCCATGATGACCTTTTGCTCTGACTGCAGTGGCCCGCTGCTCATTGAATTTCCGGAATACGGCGCCACAATCACCGCACGACGGTACGTGGACACTCGCAAAAACTGAAGCGCGCCATCAAGTCCAAAAGTCCGGGAATGTCGATGGACGGTATCATCCTGTTGCAGGATAATTTCCGCCTACATGTTTCCAAAGTTGTCCCGATCTCTCCCCATGCGGTTTCCATGTTTTTGGAGCCTTGAAGAAAAACATTCGTGGCCGTCAAATTGCCTCTAGCGAAGAGGTGCATGACTGAGTACAATCGTGATTCCGTAGGCAACAGAAAACAGTTTTCGATGAAGGCGTTGACTGTCTTGCCTCACAGATAGAATACTAAGTTAACAGCTAGGCCGATTATCTTTGAAGTAATGAACTGTTAATTTCCTTTATTTCCGTCTGCCTTCTTTTCATTGTTTGCTTATTAATTTCGTCTTTAACCGGCGGGGCTCCCACTGGAATGCCCAGAGGAGGATATCTGAAGAGCTAGCTGATTTTAACACAACGCGACTGACATCTCGAATACAGAGGTATCCTCGGCGTTCAAAGATCGCATGTGCGATTGTTGTGCAGTGTCACTTGCAGGGCGGATAGTACAATCTATAGGTAAACATTGCAACTTATTGCTATGTGTCTTTTCCTTGTCAAGCGCCCGCTTCCACACTTTGCTAAATGCTTAACCGGTGTTTCTCTTAAATTTATTATCACATAATCTAATTTTAGCGGCTTCCGTTACTCTTTTGAGATTGTATCGGAATTTGAGACAACTAGTTAACCGAGATCGTTTTAGCTAAGGAGCCCATCGGAAAGACTTCACAGCAACACTATTAGCTTGCTTAATGGAGCGTTAGACGGGAAAACACGAAAATATTGCAAACCGAAACGCATGGAACCCTACAGAGTAGTAATGGTATATATGAATCACGGCAGGGTACCATAAAAGATGAACCATGTAGATAATAAAATTTTGGAAATTTGTGGTAAGGTCTTATGGGACCAAACTGCTGAGTCCATCGGTCCCTAAGCCTACACACTATTTACTCTAACTCAAACTAACTAACGCTAAGGACAATCTGCCTGAGGGAGGAATCGAACCTCCGACGGGGAGAGTCCCACGGACCGTGACACGACGCCTGAGACCGCGCGGCTACCCCGCGCGGCCACGTTGATGATATATACTTTGAAAGTCACTTGGCAACGTTGGTACTTGCGACAAGTGATATTACCATAACTTACATCGGGAAACCATGGACAGCATGTTTCACGGCCATGGTGGTATATGAAGGCCCGATAGACATTCTGATGCCTCTGCGTTGTAGCACAGGATACGCAAGAGTTCTCCAGCATTGGTTGTGGTAACGCTTCCCATTACTTGGAGGCCAGCAATGGACAGTCTTATTACTGTAATATTTCAACGTCTTCTTGCACATATTCACGCTGAAAGGTTATCCATCACATGTAATCCAGGTCCACATGCACCACAAAAAAATAATTTTCTTTTTTGTTTCTTGGTTTATGTTTGCAGTCCAACAACACAATGGAAACCCCGCGCCACAGCACCGTAGCACGCCTCTAGTCAAGCCAAAACAAAACATTACAGCAAAAATTCGATGTATCGATGGGATGCATCATATTGTTTTAGATTATCTCCCAACATGTAGCGGGAAAGCGGCGCGGAAATTTGAATGAGTTCCCTCATGAGTGATGTATACTATCTGATAAAAAGTATCCGCGAACACCTCTAAATAGTGCGAAATTGACCACTACATATCACGAGACAATCACAGGAGGCGGAAAGTGCTGTGCAGTCAGAGAATTACTAACAGCAGAGTGGATCGCTCAGGATAGCTGTCACTTCGAACGTGAACTCGACGTTGGATGTCGCCTGAAAAAGAAATCTGTCGGGGATATACCAAAGCTTGTGAAGCTGCTCATGTCGACTATTGATGTCATTATGAAAGGGAAACGTTAAGGAATAACCACACCTAAACCCAGACCAGGTGGAACTCATGTACTGACGCACAGGAACAGTCGAGAATTGCGAAGAGTGGATGTAGAAATTGCACGGAATCGGCATAAGGAATCCATCGTGACTTCAAAACTACTACCAGTAGTCCAGCCAGCACTATGGCTGTGCCTAAGGAATTAAAACGAATGGTCTACAGTGGTCAAGCAGATCCTCAGGAGTCACAAATTCCTGTAGTCAAGGCTAAGTGACCCATGATGCAGTGCAAAGAGCGACACCAATGTTCAACGCGTAACCGGAAAAGAGAAAGCCGGCCGCTGTGGCCGAGCGGTTCTAGGCGCTTCAGTCCAGAACCGCGCGACTGCTACGGTCGCAGGTTCGAATCCTGCCTTGGGCATGGATGTGTGTGGTGTCTTTAGGTTAGTTAGGTTTAAGTAGTTCCAAGTTCTAGGGGACTGATGACCTCAGAGCCATTTGAACCATTTGAAACGAGTAATTTGGAATGATGAATCACTCAGTACCCCGTCGCATTCCGATGTAAGTGTTTTAGTTTGGGAGCTACCTGGAAATCGTTACCTGCCACAATGTGTATACTGTGAAGTGCAGACTAGGCGGTGTTAACTGCTTAATGCGGGAAGATGTGAGCACATTTTACAGCGTTGTGAACTTCGTACACGAGAGGAACAGTTCAAAGACGATGGTTATTTGAAGTGTCATGAAAATGCACCGAGTCACAAAATTGCATCCGTGAGGCATTGCTTTGTGGACGCTAACATTGCTGAAATGGATCAACCTGTTCGGAGTTCCGACTTGTACCCAGTGCAGAACCATTCGGATGAGTTAGAATGTCGGTACACTCCAGCGTCCATCTCTGCCTCGGGTTTCGGCTCTTGAGGAGCGCTGGGCTGCCATTCCACAACAGACGTTCAGGCGGTTCATTGAAAGTGTCCCCTGCAGAGTTCAGGCCGTCATAAAGTTGAAGACTGGACACACTCCATACTAATGTCCACAAAAAGCACGATTTTGATCAGATTGTGTAATCCGGGAAATACCACCCACAACAATAAAAAACGCTGTCTAAATTGTTTAAAGTTATGCATTTATAACTTTGAGTATCCAGGATATGAGAATGCCTTCATATTAAGGAATTGGTTAAAATTGTTTGTCGGTGCTCCCAAATTTTTTGAAAATTTCGCATTAGTTATCACCAGTTTGAAACGCTTAAATTGTAGTTTGAAGTCTGTATGATCCATCTCACATTATTATACAGGGTGATCAAAAAGTCAGTATCAATTTGAAAACTTAATAAACCACGGAATAATGTAGAAACAGAGGTAAAAATTGACACACGTGCTTGGAATGACATGGGGTTTTATGAGAACAAAAAAAAAAAAAAAAAAAAAAAAACAATGTTCACTAAATATCCGACAAATGGCGCTGGACAGCAAAACTACTACCGTGACGGGTGAGAGGTATGCCGATATGTTACAGAATCGCATCATCCCCAGCCTGGCTGATAAACAGCTTCTGGAACTTAACGATGTTGATGCAGGATGGCGCTCCACCCCATATCGCTAGACGCGTGGAAGATCTCTTGTTCGCGTCGTTTGATGATGATCGTGAGCTCAGCCGCCACTTTCGTCATGCTTGGCCTCCCAGGTCCCCAGACCTCAATCCATGCGATTATTGGCTTTGGGGTTACCTGAAGTCGCAAGTGTATCGTGATCGACCGACATCTCTAGGGATGCTGAAAGACAACATCCGACGCCAATGCCTCACCATAACTCCGGACATGCTTTACAGTGCTGTTCACAACATTATTCCTCGACTACAGCTATTGTTGATGAATGATGGTGGACATATTGAGCATTTCCTGTAAAGAACATCATCTTTGCTTTGTCTTACTTTGTTATGCTAATTATTGCTATTCTGATCAGATGAAGCGCCACCTGTCGGACATTTTTTGAACGTTTGTATTTTTTTTTGTTCTAATAAAAGCCCATGTCATTCCAAGCATGTGTGTCAATTTGTACCTCTCTATCTACATTATTCCGTGATTTATTCAATTTTCACATTTATACTGACTTTTTGATCACCCGGTATATCAGAGAAACTTGGCAGTACGACTTCGAACAATGTCGAAATTATATTTTTTTCTTTTTGTTTGACAAGATATCTATTAGAGGAGACGTTCTGACACTGAGGCCAGCAAGGACGCTTCGTAATTTGTTTACTGAGTGTGTGTCTTGTGTAAAATCATCCATCTTCTTTCGAATAATTATCGGTATTCGATTTGTAATTTGGTCGTTCTATACGTAATCTTTGCTTTTGTCTTGCTTTCGTCGCGTAGCTTGCTATTTTTGGCGTCAGGTTTGGTTTCACTTGATATACCTGACTCGGTTTCTCTAACAATGCAGAGGGAATCACCGTCGCACTTAAGCGGGGAGTTGTGCCGCGCATTGGTTGCTCTTATGAGCGAACGTGTGGGTGGTGCTGCGCTGAGCATGGACAGACAGGAAGCTGTCATGTCTGTTGTTGGTGGCGAAAGGACGCCTGTAGGCAGCAGTTCAAAAAAAATGTATCGCGTTTCCGTTTGCGAGGTCACTAAGTACTTGACCTGACAACTAGCGCTCCATCTTAGTTGACCGCTCAGGAAGTATTGAATACCTACAAAACTTGTTCACCTTTCACAATACTGTGATGGAATTGTTATATTGTTTACGAATCTATATGTAGCATATTAAACAGACCCTTTTAGGCGTTTTTAGAATAGCACACCACCTTTAAAACTTCATTTTAGCCGATTATAATATTTTATTTCGTTTCCTTTTTTTGATTGGGTTGAGGCTCGTGTGTTGCGTATTAAATTAACTCGGGTGTTAATAGTCATATTGTCGTGCGACTTAGTCCTGCTACGGTGAATCCACTCAAAAGTTTGGTGATTTCATCAGAGACTTCATAATGCCGGAGTCGCTGTATTGAGGTACTGAAATCTCTCTCTCTCTCTCTCTCTCTCTCTCTCTCTCTCTCTGTACGTGTGCGTGCGTCAGAAACAGTGGTCCAGTTTATAGGTGGAATATCTGGAGAACACCTTCCAGTTACCAACTGGCAGGTGACACTTGCACCGCTGCGGGGAGCACGTGGCAGCTGCGTCCCTAGGCGGGTGTGCTCTGCCTTTCGGTGCCCCGCTCTACTGTCGCTTGTCGCGGGATTAGAGACACATGATGGACGGTAGCGCCGCGCGTGGCAGCTCCTGACAACTAAAATACGACGCCAGGGACTGCCGCGGCTAGCCGTTGATTACGGCGCGCTGCGCTGCGACGCGGACGCCTAAATTAGCGGCGCCTCTGCTGGCCAAACTCCAACACCTGTCTGCACTTAGCTGTGTGGAATCTAACTGCGCATCGATTAGGCTTTTATACACTTCATCCTCCTCTACCTACCTCCTTCCTTTTATTATCGTTAGAGCATGGAAGTGCTGTAATAAATAAGTCAGATAAAGCCAGGCGCAGGATGTGATTTGGAGGGTGAGGGGGGATGTTGCTGCTCGGTTTCTATTTGAACTAGGAACACGGGGTGAAAAACTTTTGGTTTAGCGCGGACCAGCGGCCGTTTGTATAGTCACTGGAACATCTATTTTAATGTACGTATTTTACAGTACATAAAGCAAAATGTGAACGACGAACCGGAGCTAGTGCCTAGGCAAATTGTGCTAATCGATTAATTCCTTTTGCAAAACCTTTAATTTGGCTGAATTAAATGCTCAGTTAATGGCACCAATTATATGCGGACCGTTCGGATTTTACCTCAAAAAGTGTCACCCTAACGTAACTCTTGGATGGACCAATACTGATTGTTCAAATTTGGTGCACCTGTGTAGCAGTCATTGCTCTACGGTAAGTTTCAACCGTTGAAAAAGCCTTCCTTCGTTTGGATTTTACGTACAAAAGAACGTTTTTGTGGGAGGTTTTTGAAGCATGCCACTTCTATGTTTCAAACTTATATGAATAGGTTCAAATTTTGCACGATGTTAGATAAATGGACAAACGCAAAAAGATTTTTTTATCCAGAAATCTTTATCTGTTGTGGAGATACAATGGTTTAAAATCGAGATAAGTGTAGCACGTAAAATTTGTTCTTACGCGAACTGAATGGGCGGAAACAGTTTGAAGTGAATTAAATACGTAAGGGAATGCATTCTTACGATGAATTTGAAAGCTCATTTTCAGAAATATGGCTTGATTCTGATTTTACGTCCAAGAAACATGGTTTTCGTGACTTGTTTTTCGCGGGCCACTTCTATGTTTAAAACTTGTGTGAATCAGTTCAGTTTGTCTAAAGTAGTAGACAAATACATGTACTCGTAATTAATGCCCGTCCTACTGTTTTGTCAAAGCTTTAACCGTTTCCACGGTATAAGCAGCATAGCTCGAAAGACAATAAAAAACCTATACCGAATCAATCTTCCCCAGAGTCAAATGGCTCTGAGCACTATGGGACCTAACTGCTGTGGTCGTCAGCGGTCGCGCGGTTCCAAACTGTAGCGCCTAGAATTGCTTGGCCACTCCGGCCGGCTCCCCAGAGTCAACAAAAATCTACATCGGTTGCCGCGCTATGGCGGTCTAATATTAAAATTGTGGTAGAGTAAAAATTGGAAACGAGAATGAGGAATGCTCATATAACAGCACAAACAGTCGATTGTGTTCTGGGTTGGGTTAGGGATGTAAAAGATGGGAAGTGAACTTTCGACTTACCTAGCAGTATCAAAGACATTTAAATCAAGAAATCTTGAAATAGTTGTGAAGGCGGCGGATTGAGCTCACGCCTGTATTTTGCAGTTTATAGGATAAAGTTCATGATCATATGCCCAAAATCCAGAAGATTTGCTAGACTTAGTAAGCAATGTACAGTACGGCTGAAGAGCATAAATGTCACAGCCAAAGTATTTTTTGGTGGGTGAGGGGGGGGGGGGGGGGGAGATTTCTGGGTGGATACGTCGTACTGCACGACATGACAAATACCATGTTGTATGACATAGTGTAATGTTGAACGACGTGACATAATGTATGTTGCCTCTTTAGTTGACACGATGTATTATATGACCTCGGTACTAATAATAACAGGTAAAACTGCTCGAATATGTCAACATGTTTTGAATTAAATGTTTTTGAAGCTGTCAGATAAGTGGGAACGCTATTTTCATTCTTTTACATCCCTAACTCCGTCTAGGACATGTTCGCCTTTTTTGTGCTATGACAGAAGCATTTTTCATCGTGTTATTTTATTTTCAAAATTTTCTGTTTAAATCTGATTGAAACCTGCGAGATAAAAATTTAAAACTGTTGACATATACGAAGCGAAAATATTCTTCGAACTTCATTCTCTAAATTATGAACAACAGTTGTGAACTAGACCACTAAAGATCACTCTCACCTCTCTAAGAAATACTGGAAACATTAGACTATTTTAAAAATAAAATGATTTTTTGAAATAATTAACTCGAAGAACAATAGTGGAACAATTTTCTTAGCTGGCCATATCACATGCTAAGACTAAACGTTTCTGATAGGCCCAAACCTAAATGGTTATAAAAAACTAATAAATGTTGCATAAATTTACTTTATTACCCTGTGCTTATATATCCTGTATTCCTAATAACATTTACAAACACTGCCCGTAAAAAAGCAACACCATTAAGGACGAAGTCATTTTATTGACAAGTGTGTGGTAACCTCCTGGCAGTAACACAGGTGGATATTCTCGATGCAAACGATCATAAAGGTGCCAGATGGCATCCTGCGATGGACTGTCCCAAGCATCTTTCATATTTTGTTGCAGTTCGGCAATGGTTGTCGCAGGCTCTGGAGAATGAGTAAGTTGCCGCTTCATCACGTCCCATACGTGTTCAGTTGGCGAGGGATCTGGCGACGTTAGAGGCCATCACGAAGACCACTGTCGGTCGCAGCTCCCGTATGTGGACGTGCATTGTCCAGGTGGGAAAGCACATCACCTTTCTGTCGAAGAAATGGCAGTAGAATGCCAATAACAACCTGTGCAAAGCAACGGGCACTGGTTACTTAACCTACACAGACACTAAATGTGACCACGAGCTGTAACTGATGGTCCCCTAGACAATGAAGCCTTGAGTGGAATTGGCGAAAACACTCCAGAATGGGCCGCTCACCAGGTCTCCACCGTACCTGTGTACGTCTATCACTCGCATACAGACAAAACTTTCATCACTGAAGACAACAGAGCATCATTAGATTCTCTACTCGACTCTTTCACGACAGCAGAGAATGCGGGCGTGATGTCATGGTAAGAGGTACACGTGATCTAAATCCTGATGCAGAGCTCCTTGGTGTTGCTGCTGGTGCATCGTGTACCCGGATTTCAGCCCTGATTGTTATTCGGTCGGCCATCGCTGCTCGCACAGTTTGTCTATCGTGACATGCTTCGGTACTACGCAGACGTCCAGAACCTGATCTACAGGTGTGGAAATGCTCCACAGTCAACTGTTGAAAGAAACGACGCACCACCGATATACTGTGCCCCATATCTGCGGCAATCCGTCAATACGTCCAACCAGCTTTCCGGAGTCCCCTATGTGACACTGTTCAAATGGCTGAAACAGTTAAAGAGATGTACGTGCTCGTCGACGAGTCATACTTGTACCCTAGAGTGAATGTTTCGTACACTTCTCACCTCTAAACTCAGCCCAGTTACTGCTTAGAGAGTCAAAACAGAGGTCGTACAGATAGACTTCCTGAACGTCGTCTGATCGCCGATGACCAAAAAATAGTTCAAATGGCTCTGAGCACTATGGGACTTAACTTCTGAGGTCATCAGTCCCATAAAACTTAGAACTACTTAAACCTAACTAACCTAAGGACATGACACACATCCATGCCCTGGGCAGGATCGAACCTGCGACCGTAGCGGTCTCGCGGTTCCAGACTGTAGCGCCTAGAACCGCTCGGCCACCCCGGCCGGCGCCGATGACCATGACAAGTGAATCACTAACGCTACTACCCATCAGTGCGCCCATATTATACTCTGCTGCCACCAATTTACAGTCCTTAAGGGTCTTTTTTTCCGGCAGTGTGTATTTTGCCTTTTCTTGCAAACACAGGCACAGTACTTGTGTTTGTTGACAAATTATACATTACAACCTGCGCTATCTACAGACCACGAATGAAGTGGCCAGTTAGATGTACTAACATGAACACGTAAACATAAGCATAGCTTTTGGCCAATGCAATACATATTGCGCTATATGTGTACGCCTTAGAGATAGAGTCAGTATTTCGACGTATCACAGACTGAAAGGAACTGTGATAGTCTTAGGAAAATTAAAGCTTTCTGAGTCCACGAGCGAGACGAACTCGGGTAGTACAACTGATACTGCCCTCCTGCAAAACTTAATGTTCCAGTATACACATCTTATCAGGTACACAGTTCCGTGACGTGCCATGAGTTACGGACAATGCTACCAGTGAGCTCCTCAGGTCACCATATCGTTGCTATGTTTAGGCGTAGCCCGGCGACCAGCATGCGGCGTCATACTGAAAAGATGCTGTGGTGAGTTACGCCGACGTAGTTGGTTGTTCGTGTGGCGAAACAGCAGAAACCTTCATTAGTAAGCAACGTTTGGGTCTCCTGTGACCCACATCTGCCGTTATAAAATCCTATTTTTTTCTTCTTTGTTCTTCTTTTACAAAAAAATATTGTTTTCATCTTTTACTTTCTAACTCATAAAAATATATAGATCTAAGTCTCCGACTGCCAGAAATAACTTTTCCTGGACCCTCTACAACTTCCCATCTCTCAGTGACGCGCGGTCTGTTTGTCGTGAGGCTGTAAAGCGTCGTAATCCGTTAAGACCGATGAGGCAGTGGAAGACGTTTCTCTCGCAGTGACGCAGAAGTTGATAGCGCTGCAGATAGCCGGCCGTGGGTGGCGCGCCGCCGCTGCCCCGGTCGCTGCAGCCCTAGTCCGATTAAAGTTTTTCCGGAGGACGTGGGGGGAACTTCGCTTTTATCTGGGACAGGGCGGCACACACCAGCCCGTGCCAGATGCCGGACGACGCGCTTAAACTTTCATCCCCAGCAGTCGGGAGTTCTCGCGTAGCCGCCTCCTGCCACGTTGGTTGCTTAGCAGGTACACGGAACTCTCCCATCTAACGGTGACGCTACACCAGTCTTTTACGAACAAAACCGTCCAGACCACTAAATAAAATGTATTTAATTATTATCAAGTTTCGGCATCTGCCATCATCAGGTAATTAAGATAAAGAGAAAATGAAGCTCTAAAATTTAAAAAGTTAAAAGCATGTCTTGAAAGGTACTCTCAGCGCAAAAATTTGAACTTGAGAACAGTATTAACATCTGTACCTAACTGGAGCATCAACTAACAACTAGTTTTAATATTATACAAAGATACAAGTCCTAGTTGAAAGGTGACGCAAATGACTGAGACGTTGCCCTTAGATTTTACTTTTATTTTATCATTATTAAAATTTTCCCTTCCCCTTCAACTTAAACTTATAAAATGACAAACATAATTTAAATTTCAAAATAATCTACACAGTTATATTATAACACACGATTAAAATAAGCATGATTGCTTACTAACGATATCAAATTTCCAGATGGGAGCTACCAGTCCAAGTGGATTTTACCTAAACTTAATTAGTATGCAATTAATGTTTTAATATATGCGCAAAGACCACCTTGTTTTCTCTCTTCATTGTTCTTCATCCCCCTCGCCCCATATAGGAGAAAGGTGTGCCACTCTTTAGCCTAGAGCAGTTACAGATGAAGAAATGATAAAACGTATTTATGTATTCAAAATTTTGAAAAGGTTTTAAAATACGATGTAGAGATGATTACAAATATACGGTGTGAATTTCATCGCTTAAAGCTTAAAAAAGAACTAAAAAGGCTGAAAATAAAAAAGACACAAGAGAAATGCTTTGGAATGAAAGAGCGACGTTCTGTAAAAAGAAGCACTCCACTTTCACTAAAGAGCTGAAGGACCTGCGCTCGCTGAGGAAGTTGTCTGGAGATTAAACGTTAGGGTGGCTTTGACTATAAATGTATAAACCTTTTAGTAGTATCTGTAGAAATAGCGTAAGTGGTGAAGTAGATGAAGACGGAAAGGAAGGACTAGTTAGGTCGGTGGGCAGGACAGTGGTGTCACGAGTGGAAGGAAGGGATCCCTGATCTTCAGCCTAAATAGGTTGGAAAGACTGCAACTAGTGGGATGGTAAATGTCTAATCGGATTTTATTGTCCAGGAAAGGTAGTCGGTTGAAACTTGCGTTGATGTTCGGCTGGTGGGATGTGTTCATAACGACGTCGCAGCATACCAGGGTTGGTAATTAGAAGGGAAAAATGGGTTTATGAGAGTTTACCTTGTGAACAGTGTGGGAAATATGGAAGTGTTCAATGTGCGTTCGGAGAATTGGGAATTTTGTGAGCTAGAGGATCCACTTCATGGAAGGTAGACGCTTACAGCAAGTGATACAGACTGCGTAGCGTTCTAGGATATCGGGAGACTTACAGAACATTTTTGTTGCAGATATCCTTGCTACATTTCCATCTGATAGGATGGGCCAGATCAAGGTTTTGTAGGTGTGGAGGATAGTGGTTGGTGTAGACACCAAGTTCTGCAGTTAGTAGTTTTAGTAATATAGTCTATTGTGGGCTTTCTGTTCGATGGTTACTATTTGAGATTTTCGTGTCAGTTGCCGGTCGATAGTTAACTGGACGAGACGGTCGTAAATGGTAAAGAACAAGTCATGGAGGCGTAAGGTCCAGCCTGTAATTATTGCCTGAGTTCTTGAAGGGTTGATTTTGGAGAACTATTGGTTACACCAGTAGGTAACCTGACTGAGCTTGGTCTGGAGGGATCGTTGGGTTTTCTGGAATGTGTGGTAGAGGGCGATGAAACTGGTGTCATCAGCATATTGAAGGAGGTGAACTGATGGGGAGGCGTGGGGGTATTTTGGGCATATTGGCAGCGTAGAGGAGATACACGAGAGCAGAGAGAACAATGCCTAGGATCACCCCTACAGTGGGATTTAAGGTACAGGAATTGGTATTCGTGACGAAGGATGGGATATTAGAGAGAGATGATGCAATACGAAGAACACAATTAATTGGAAGTTCATAAGTCTGAAAGGGAGTCGGGAATGCCATACATGGTCGCATGCTTTCTCTAGGTGTAGGCAGACAAGCCTAGCGAATTTACGGGTGTTGAGCTGATGGTGAGACGTAGAAACTGGTCACCAGAGGTGCAGGTGGGACGGAAGCCTCAATGCTAATGGTTGTTGACGGATGCATCAGGAAAGGATGTATTCGAAACCCTGCTAAATACTGATGTGAAGCAGATGAGGGGGGCGGTAGGAGTGGGTATCAGTAGGTGTCTTTGTGCAAGTTTGAGGAACAGTTGTCTTATGGAATTTTTTGTAGTTGAGGATAGTAGCCGGCCGCGGTGGTCTAGCGGTTCTAGGCGCTCAGTCCGGAACCGCGCGACTGTTACGGCCGCAGGTTCGAATCCTGCCTCGGGCATGGATGTGTGTGATGTCCTTAGGTTAGTTAGGTTTAAGTAGTTCTAAGTTCTACGGGACTGATGACCACAGATGTTAAGTTCCAAAGTGCTCAGAGCCATTTTAACCATTTTTTGAGGATAGTAACCCAAAAGCCACGTGAAACTCTGGTAGTAAATACATTTGACGTTACCAGACGATTGCGATTACAAAAGTATCAAATGGTGTTATAATTATCACTTGTGTAGTAAGTAAAAGATGTGTCTCTTATGTACTGAAATTGAGCCAAACAAAACACTGAAAAATATAAAGAAACAAATTATAGAAAATAAACACTTTGTTTGTTAAATTCAACTATTTTGCGAAAGAAGAGCAAATTGCTTTTCAAGGCAGACCGTTTGCCGTGCAACCGGCACCAGGTCCGCCGGCCCAGCAGATGTGAGGCGGCGTGTTGCACTGTGTACCATCTTTGGTCTTGTGCATATAGTTTCTGGCTAGGGGGTGTGTGGGCAATTGGTAGGTTGGTGCGGACCAGCGAGGATATCTCCATGCGGTGGAGTCAACTGGGTCCACTGGTGGTCCCTGCGTAGTGTTGGAGCGTGTGTGGCGCTGTCTGATTGTTATGAGCCTCGTGGCTCTCCGATCCAGGACGTCAAAGTTGAGTGGCGTGTTAAGTACCCAAGCCACGTCCGTTCATGTCATGTCGTTCGTTTGGGTGTTTCGCTGTTGGGGAGCTTTTCCTGTGACAAACACTGAGTGTTTGTAGTGGTGAAGTCGAGCAGCCGTGAGGTAGAATTAACTATATTTGTTCGCTACAATTCAAGTGCACCAGCGGAATTTTCTGCCTTGTGGCTGTTAGTGTTCTGGTTACCTGCCCTGGCCACTGACGTAAATTCAGGCAGTGTTCTTTTTTGGTGGAGTTAGGTATATTACCTTATTTCAAATTCAAGTGTACCAGCGGGATTTTCTGTACTGTGGCCGTTAGTGTTCCGGTTACCTGCCCTGATCACTAACGTAATTTCAGGCAGTGTCCTTTCCTCACCTGTTGTCACTGTCCAACATGATGTGTAGTTTAGACAGCTTAATACATATTTCATTGTGGATAATGACGTCCATAGTAGTTTGGTCTTCGAGTTTTCATGTACATATTGGTGGCTAGCAAGTCGTTTGGTCGGTCAGTCCGTGACTGCCTCTGGGTTGGGCCCACCATCTGTCTCACCTAAGTGAACGTTAATGTTTTGAGAGCAACCCCCCCCCCCCGGCCCCCGCCCCCCTGGAGGCGTCTGAGTGCCATTGTATATACTGTCCTTTTCATGGGTGTTTAATGGTCTGTTGGTAATCTATTATAGCCAAATCTTTAAAAATATATTGTGTTTTGTGTAAATCAAGCGCCTTCAGCCCATGTAAGTTTGAATTCTGGCAAGTGGGTATTTCGTTGAAAGTTACTGTTGTGCTATCTGTTCATTTAGTGCGCTGTCAGCCACTTAAAACTTAAAGGGGTAACGTATTTTGAATGTTTGGAAAATCAGTTGTTGGCCTTCAGCCGCTTAAAACCTTATTCTTAAATTTAGTTATTGTCGTTGCATTGCCTTTTCATTTAGTGTGCTTTCGGCCACTTAAAAGGTTTAAGCTATTTTTTGAATTTTTGGAAAATCAACTGTGGGTCTTCAGTGGCTTAAAGCCGTATTCTTAAATTTCCCCTTAAGCGAAAACATTGTGGCTTTCTGCCTTAAAAGATTATGGTAATATATAATATATTTTAAAATTTTGATATTTAATTGTGGCCTTCAGCCATTGATATTGCACCTTGTTTATGTTTGTTCTATCCACTTTTGCCTTGAGGCTTTCAGCCTAGCTGTTATATATACATTAATATTTTAATTATTGTATTTGCAATTTTAACTGCACGTATTCTGTCACTTGAAATTTATCTTGTTGATTTTTAAAGATTTCTTGTTTGGAGGCCTTCAGCTGTGAAAGAATTGGATTTTGAAACTCGTAGTTGTAAAGTTTTGGCTATGTGCCGTTTTGGTTTAAATGTGTTACTAAATTACAATAAATTACAGTTTTGAAGTGAAACTGACTGCCACCTTATTTGGCCTTATCCACAAGCCTAATCACCTGTTCTGCCCTGTGGGTTTAGTAGGCATATCACTGGTCAAAACTCAACACGGCCCCTGGTCATGACTTTGTCACCTACCTGCAACTCAGAGACTGCCTCTTCCCCATCCTGACTGCCCTTGCCAATTTATGCAGTGTCATCCTCTCTATTGGTTTCTACCTCGACCTGTGGAAGATTCTTTCATCCTCTTATTCCTCAAACCCAACAAACCCCCTTCCATCGCGTCTTCCTATCATCCCATCTGACTCACTTCCATCCTCTCCCATCATATCCATCATCACCTTAATTAGCACCACTTCCTCCCCCTACTCATTGTGGCTTCTGACCCTCATTCTCTACTGAATACCAACTCCTTAACCTCGTCCACCTTCCCTCCCTCCAACCCCCATTGCTCCACCATTTTTGTTTCCCTTAACCTCCATAATGCCTACGACAGTGTATGGCATCCCAGTCTCCTCTCTAAACTCCAAACCTACGCCCTGCCTATCAATTTTGTCCACCTGGTTGCTTCCTTCCTCTCATGCCATCCTTCCTATGTCCCCCTCCACGATATCAACTCCTATATCTTTTATCCCAATGCTGGTGTCCCCCAGCTCTCAGTCTCCCCTCTCACCTGGATCTCTCATCTCCTGACCATCCAGCAGAAGGCCCATTCCCGCCTCTGCCTCCTGAAACTCCTGTCTGGCCAGACATGGAGATTGCATCCTTCCACCATCCTCCACACCTACAAATCCCTCATCTGTCCAATTCTTTGTTATGCCCGTGTTGCCTGGATCTCCACCCCACCTCGCTTTCCCCATTTTTATAAACCTCTCCAAATTCTAGAATGCCATGCACTCCACCTTGCATCTGTCTTTGCCACATGACTCCTGTGTGACCTCATCCCCTTTCCCCACTTCCTCCTTTTCCTCAAACATATCTGCATCCTTTAAACTGTCCACAGGCTTGATCCCACCACCCCCTAGTGTCCTCATTCTTCTCCATACGCTGCCCACTGAGACTCCTCTATTGCTGTATCCCTCCCTCTCTCCACTCCACAACCTCCATATCCTCCATCAGGACAATTTCCACCACCTCCCCCTCCCAGATGATGAACTTCACCGTGACATCTACCCTTCTTACCAACTGAAGGCTGGCCTTGTTCCCCCCTCCACCCCAGGGCCTCCCCCTGTTTCCTCTCCCTCCTTCCCCCAAAACAGTTTTTCCTCTTTCCACCCCTGAGTCTCTGCACCACCTCCTCAGGTGTTTCCCTCCATCATCCTTCCCTTCCTGGCCCCATTTGGTGCGCCCCCCAACTGTCTCCCGCTCTCTCTTCTCTCTAACACCGCCCATCCCCCCTTTCTTCCCTTCTGCCTCGTCTCCATACCCCTGCCAGAACCTCTCGGTTTGTTCATCGACGTCAGTGTGCTACGTCAGTGCTGTGTTTGGTGCTGTTCTCCTGTGACGTCAAAATATCTCTCTTTTTAATCGTGTGCTGGACTTTTATGCTCTGGCCATACTTGGCTTTGTGTTCTTTAATTGTCCCAGTGTATGGTTTTTTGTGTGCATTACATTTTTTCAGTTTTTATCTCCATTTTACAGTTGCCCCTTTTTATCTGTTCTCTTCCATAATGTTCACCCTTTTTATATCCCTGTACCGCCATATTTTCTCCTTTCTGTTATTTTAATTGTCTTTCATTGTATAATTACTGTCTTTAATCTGAAGAGCAGCACTTATGCTGCTGCCACACAGACCCAGATGGGGAATTGAAGTAGAATAGAGAAAAAAAGACAAGTGGCTTGTGTAACTCCACCTCCTGGGTGATGCCCTCTCTCCCTCCAATCAACTCTGATCCTCATCTCCCCCTCCCTACCTCTGTCCTTTTCCCAGGCTGCCTCTCCCCCCACTCTTGATCGTGTTTTTCCCTGCTTACCCTCTCTTTGCCTCCATTCTCCCCCTCCCCCTCCCCATTCCCAAGTCCTTTTGCTTTACTCTCCTCTGCCTTCCCCACTCCTTTCTGACATCCAGCCTGTCCCCCCTTTTTGTGTGTCCTCTCCCTCCCTCGGCTCCTCCCCTTTCTTCTCCCCCTATCTGTCGAGGTCCTTACCCCCCCCCCCTCTTCTGCCTTAGGCTGTGGTGTGTCATCTTCGTGTCTACTCTATAGTGTAGTGCTTATGTCAGCATTCACTGTTGTGCATCCGATTTTTTTTAGTGTTGCTAACAGAAACCAGACTGTCACCATCTTTTTTAATCTTTTGTATGTCCATCCTTTAGCAGGAGGTCTCTGGGACGACGGCCGTTTACTATCGTGATTTATCATAAGGATGGCTGTAGGTGTTTTTATTTTTTGTCACGATCTTTTTTAATTGTGCCTGTCTACTTATTGTGTGTCTTCATTAGCGTCATCAACCCTGTGTTTTCATATTTTAACTTCCACAACTTTACGCCATTTTACAGTTTTTTTTTTAAAGTCACGGTTCTGTTTGTTATCTTCTCATTATGTTTTTCAACTCTTCTGTAGCTGTAGAGTGGCATATTAAGCTGCTGCCAGCTCCAAGGGGGGAGGGGGGAGGTGTAATCGAAATTCAAAAATGGAAAAAAAAGAAAAACAGTGGCATTGTAGACATTATTAACAGGTGCAAAAAATAGTTGCCATCAAGCTTAGGTGAAAATAATTTGGATTAAATGTGCCGGTTTATAATGTTAATGGGAATAGTAGGCGATTATACTTATTTTAATCAGATTTTTAATTTGATTGTGTGTATTTGTAATTTGAAGTATGTGGAAGAGGATAAAAGTTAAATATGAAGACAACATCCCCCACACTAGCGCCAGGTGTCGGCTAGAACCTGTATCTTTGTATGATTTTTAAACCAGTCGCAAGTAGCCCCCCCAGCCCCCCACCCCACCCCCAATTCGTTATAGATCTTAAAATTCACATTGAATCTTGTTTGGTAGGTTCAAAGTAATTTATTCAATATTCCTTTCATAATATTTTTTAACTTTTTAAATGTTTGGATCTTGTGTCTCTTCATGGTCCTTTCATTTTAATTACAGATATCTGATATAGCAGTGCCGAAACGTCGTAACAAAAACCTTTTATTTAGCGATCTAGATAGGCTTATTCATAAAATGCTCATGATGGTTGCGGACTCATACCAGAGAATCGTAGCGTTTATTAATAAGCTTCACCAATCTCCATACTCTTGGATCGATTTCCATACCGCTCTCTTCCGAATAAGTGATACTTAATTTCGCGAGGCTGCAAGGAAAAACTTTCTCGGTAAACGGTAGGCTTTGGTACAATTATTTTTGTTTCAGTGTTGGTACATGTGGGGCAACACTGTGAATCAGCTGCAATCTTAATCTGTGAAATAGATCTGTTAATACAGTGTTTCATTCAAATGGAGAAACTAGTGTATATTGGCGCCGTAAAACTTGTTTTGATACTGTGACGAAGGTGAAATGGGAAAACTAGGCTAATAGTATGAAATATATTTCACAGTAATCTTGAAATGCCTTATCGAACATTAAAACTTTATACAGGATCAATAATAGTTCTGTTCACTCCTACTTGCTGCAAATTGGGTGGTCTACATTTAAAAGAAATAAAAATACCTAATTCTAGAAAGTGAAATAGTTTTAAGAATAATTAAGTAAGATACTAAAACAATTTCAAAGATGTAAATTCTCTAAGTAAAATTTAAAGTACAAAACAAATAACGATTATGCTATAATTACTAGGACGTGCTTTTGTGTCCATAAATAACCTTCCACACGAGATTTATTAGGGAAACAATTTAATTACAATGTTATAATAAATATGATCAAGGATATGCAAAAGGTTCCACCAACAGAATACTGAAGTAAGGAGCCGCTACTTAAGGTTACAGTGTAACTGGTGACTGTTCTGACACAGTGGAAATGAGTTTCGCAATAAATTAAAGAATTATGTCTACCAGTAACAGACCCGAGGTACATTTAACTTCCATACGAGATCCCCAACAACATTTTATGTCCGCATCGCTGACACACTGAAACAACCCACAGGAGGGTCAGCCACCGTCCCTTGCACTAAAAGTCACTCCCAATGAATGACATCCAGAAAGTACAGCTAAAACCGTGACTATCGACAAAGTGAACAACATGCTGTTTTTTAACAGTGATCACAAATCTGTGAAATACCTTACGCCATTAAATAAACGAAAAACGACCCTCGAACATACTACACGAAGAATTCAATATGAATAGACTTTGTGAAGGATGTATACTGCAGTTGTTTAACACCAACAAATAGCATAAGTGAATACGAATTTCTTAGCAATATTTGCGGCACAACTGTTTCGTTATTGTGGACAATATGTGGGTAAAGAAAACGGAACCAACCAGTGAATGCAAGTCAGTGTCATGCATCGGAAGACTATATTCAGTGCTTTCTGAGATGCAAAAGAGATGTTAACGATTACTTTTCAAATGCTTTTGCAATGACCGATGACTACTTGAACGAACTTGAAATACTGAGGACACATTGCATTCACCTTAAATGGGACAATGTCGAGATATAAATATATTTTATTTTTATATAAAGGCAGACTTCATCATTCCCGAGTCGAAAAACTTATCTTCCTGGAGTGATTTCGGATTTGACCGAGAGAACGTACGATATTAGAATTCAAATTATTCTTTGTAGAATCATGCTACACGGTCCAAGTTTATTTAAAGAACATCATGGAACCACAAGAACCTGTTGCAATTGAAATTTATTCACAGACTCTTAGAAGTCAAATGACCAGATTCGAGTCATGGAATAACACAGAAAGGAAGATTCTTTGCCGTAAAAGACCTCACTATTTATTTGTACGCAAGTATTGTGGGGTGAGCAGAGGCGACATACAGAAATATTCTAAAACGACCTGAATGAATATCAAATCCACAGCATTTAGTGTCGCTAGACTTACTGGCGACAGTATCGATGACGTTACACCCTAGAATTCTCGGTGAAAAGGGGTGCAAAGGCAGTGAAACATCAGTATATTTCCGTAACACCTGAAAGAACGTCTAGAAAGACTGCTAAACGTATCAATCGCTACCCGAAAAAAAAATATTGTTGCAGGATGGCACCCAGAGGACAACTGAGGCTGGGAGCTTGGGGTGAAAGGACGTGAGATAAGCGCATAACTCAGGAACGCATGGAACAGTTTCAATCAAATTTGGTATGTACATCACTATTTCTATAGCAATCTCATTGGAGTAAGTTACCACTGCTAACACTAGAGATGGGGGTGACAAGTACAAACGCCCGAGAAGGACCGACTGGTATTTCTTTCCTGTAAAGCACCAAAAATATGAGACTTAGTTCTATCTCTTAATAGTTATATCTCTTAACTCTTACTTGATTCAAGTGTGTGGTTTAAATCTGAAAAATCCATGCTGTTCACGGGTTCAATTATAATGAATAAACTTTTTAAATTTTATCAAAAAAATTATTGGCTCTAATTTATTTTGAACATGTAAACGTGCAAATTTATTTATGTACATACTTCTAAAGAAAGAGCTAGTTACCAGATATATTTTTCATTGGTCACAATCTACAACGCTCTTAAGCATAATGTCTCGCTAAAATTGAATCTTTGAGACATGTCATATTTTGAAGTTTATGATAGAAAGAATTTATACGGTACTAAATACTTGAGACACATGCTACAATTAAATGAAGTTATTAATTTGACGCAATCGAACCTTCCTTATACTTGATGTGTTAATTTGTGACTCGGTGACTCGAAGATCGAGGCTTGACAGAAACTGACTACATGTGAATTAATATGCGTTGCAACAGTGTTGGTCGTTCCATGATGTTATTGAAATACACTACTGGAAAGACTACATCGATGTTGATCAGATGATGGAATCTGCCACTTTGGGGACAGTAGATGTACTGATAAGTGACTCAACAAAGTCTGCCAACAGATAGCATAGTGGCATAGCTACCAGAACGCCATCTGCGCTTAGGTTTTAACTGGGAATGCTCATAGACAGAAGGCTCAATGTGGTGCAAAAGTGTGAAGCAAATGGGAGACCATGACACCGAGACTCACTCGTGTTTTCCTACAGTTAAAATGAGCGAGTTTTGAATGGCTGATGTTGTGGCTTCCCAGTCGCGGGGTGGACCTTTCAGAGAACAACGCCACAAGTTGGACGTCCTGCGTCAGTTGTGCAACGATGCTGGTATCTATGCTCACGTGACCATTCTCACGTCCACGCAGCACTGACATCCGCCAGTATCATCATAAGGTAAGAACAGCAATGGTAGATCGTACAGATACTACAGCACAGATAAGAGAGATTATGAACGCAGATGTGTCAACACGACCTGAAGGGAACCGGCTATTAGCAGTGGGACTACAGGCAAGCACACCTCCAGTCCGTCTTCCATTCACGCCACAGCACCAACTGGTGCCGATTGAGGATCACTTGTAAGATGGAATGACGCGCCATGGTCTTCACCGAGGAAAGCCGGTTCTGTCTGCACTCAAGTGATATTCGTTTGCACGTACGGCATAGATTTGGTGAGCGCTGCCTCGCAGAGTGTATTCGTCCAAGACTCACTACCTCACACCAGGCCTTAGTGTCTTGGATGCGATAAGCTACAAGTCTCATTCACCTTTGATGTTTCTGGACGGGACTCTAGCTAGCGCTCGGCAGGTGCAGAAGTTGTAGGACACGTTCTTCTACCGTTCTTGAAACAGGAAAGAGATATGTTGTTCCCACACAATAATGCTGCTCGTGAAACTCAACTTGCTCTGCAAGACGTGCAGCAACTTCCCTTGATAGCAGTACCTCCGGACTCGTCTCCAACCGAACACATGTGGGATATGATGGGACGAGGAGCGACTTGTGCGACTCGTCAACCAACAACTCCTACAGAACTACGTGAAAAGGTAAAGGAGGCGTCGCATAACGTATCCTAGGACAGAATTCGCCATCTGTACGGTCAGCTAGGCAATTTTTGCGCAAATGATCGAAATTGTCACCCACGTTGCAAACAGGCCTGAACCTACTATACTGTTGTTCTAAATGGTAGCCGTGTGCTACTACTACTACTACTACTACTATTTTATCCTCCATTAAAAGGTTGTTTACTCATTTTCTGCTTCTTAGAAAAATCCTAGAACCAATACCCTATTGTATAAAAACATTAATATTGTCAACAACATTAATTACATTCCCGACGCAAGTTATCACGAGAGGTCTGAACTGCAAAACAGATGTGACACATCAGTTCACAAAATGTTTGTATGTTCCGATGCCAAATAGCTCTAACAATGCTGTAATACTGATTGTTACTATGTGCATCTAAGTTTCCGTACCACATGTGCACGAATCTCCAGAACTGACGAAATACTGTCAACTCAGTGAAAAATTGCGTATTTTCAGATAAGCCTTCTTGGATTCCAATATTAGATCAAATTTTAATGATTGTCATAGGAAAACAGATAAATCAGGCGTTGTTAAAATCCTTTTTGATAAATGTATGCGAATTTATTTCTCTTAATCAGACTTATTCTGCTGTCGAGACTACTGGAAAGAAATAGTTGAAATACTTCTCACGTGGAAATGTTCCTCCCTGTAAAGGTCTTTTTGATGCCTGAACAAATAATGGAGGCGAGCTTTCATATTTACGAGTGATGCAGCAAGAGCGTCCAATGTTCCCACCCTGTGTGGGCGAAGCAACTGTTGCGGGACAACCACATTAACGGACATCGTTACAGATCTCATCTTTGGATATCGCGTCAGAAGAGGATGTTGACTAACTTGGGAAAATAGACAATAATAAAGTCACCAGGTCACCTGTTTCACGTCCCGGGAGATTCTTCTTTATGCTTTCTCTTGCACGACAGAAACCTATTAAAATGAGGTATAGACAGCTTCGTTTAAAGCCGTGGGAAAATAATAAGATAGTGTTTCGTGTCATGTGACAATGGTTTAGAAGTATCGAGTACTTTTTGAACTAAACACAATTTGATAATTTAAAAGAAATCAAACATAATAGGGCGCACAACGATTTTGATGTATGTGATTCCTATGAGCTGACTATCCATACTTGCCAATCCAGAAAAACAATTCACCCTAGTACAGTGCCCGAAGAGTAGTCTACCGAGGTGATGAGACATTCTCAATAGATTACTGGAGAGTCGACCTCCTTCCCCAGGAACTGTTTCCACATAATTACTCCCCAGGAGGTAATTCAGCGGGAGTGCTTTCTTTTCTGGGATGAAGCATGATTTTTCAGTGAAGTACCCTCCCAGATTGAGCAAGTATGGAAACACGTTTATATGTGTGAGACACGCGATTATTGTCGTATATTTATCCGTTAACCACCTGTAAAATAGTTGATTTTAAGAATGACTTACTGAGAGTTAAGCGCTACTGGCTACTTAACGAGTGTAATTACTTGGATTTCCTGCATTATTTAAAATCATAACGAAACCAGCAAGAGTTATTGCTGCCTTTACATCGAATTGTACGTCATACGATGAAAAGAAGCACATCCGACTTTTGGCACTGTTAATTGGCTGCTTCTGAATGTAGAAACGACTGAGTAGGAGAGGCTTAATTTTTTCGAACTTCTGTTTTAAATGTTTCTATTGACCTTTTACATTGGTACATTGTTTCGGCATCTTCACGACTAAGAAATTAGAGTGTCACACTGTCTGTTCACAAAAAAAAAATTAGTTCACTAATGTCACTTGGGCCAACATACCCCACCCACGGGGTAAGTTGGCCCAGCAGTTGAACTAAGCTGGCCCATATGATTTTATCATTTACTCAGTTATGACATTGGTTACTTAATTAAAATATATTCACTTGGTTACTCACAGTTTACTTTAATATAAATTCCTACAGCTTAATGACAAAAACTAAATCATAAACTGTTTTTATCATTTTTATAATAATAGTTTGACAGATAAGTATGACCAGAACGTTTATCAGTCTTTGTCTAAATGCGCAATAGGTTTATAGTTCAAACGTTTCTTAAAAAAGGTTCTGTTGCGTCATTTTTAACACATGACGAATCTGCCCATCGCTAACAACTTGTCCACTGAATCTTTTCATCACCTGGATTATTGTGAGAAAATTGTTTAAGACTCCCCAGACATACGGTATCCTCATCCTCATCTTCTTCATCTGAAGATCCTTCTTAGGAATTCCTAATTCCTTAGTGCGTTTTGTTTGAGGAGTTTTACCGTGTGATTTTGTGGTGTGCATACTGTAAGACCTTCTGTACACACACCATCAGATTATTTGTCTTGTCGCTCTAACGAAGTAGGCGAGTGTCAGCAATATGTCTCGTGGTCTTATTGTGGCGTGTTTATCTTCTGCCATTAGGTCAGACGATAGAAATGCCACTTGCACGCTTAAAGTAGCAGATTGATGGTGACAACTTTAAACAGAACTTGATTAATTTTCACACACATTTATTAAAATAATAAAAATCATAGATATTACATAACTTGATTCTGGATGCTGTTTACAATTGACAATCTGAATTTCCTTTGGTCTTGGTATGTTAATCTTATTCTCACATATCTCTGATACTTGACAAAGTGTCTATTCATTTATCTTCATGGCTATGTACAGGAATATGATAATCTTATTTGGTGCAGACTGAAACTTGACTACAGACTAATGCAGACTGTCTAATCGGAGGTCTGTACACTCGTTATAATACCTCGCGCGTTCAGGTATCAGTGCGCGATTGTGATCCGTGAGGAGAAAAGGTTCTACGTTAGCAGCAATCTCATTGGCTGCGTTACATATTAATACGTGGATCGGCGGAAGCAGAATTTGGTCCGTCTCTTAGGCAGCGCCATCTCGTAGTGCGGAGTCGGATGAGCGCTGCGCCTGCGCTGTTGAGCTTAGCGGGGCGCGCTCTAGTGCGAAAGTTGTGTATGCGCTGACTACGCGGAACTGTGTACACAACAGATTTAGCTTGAAAATAGGCACTTTCTTTAGGAGGTAGGTTTTTAGGCAGAATGTTTATATTTCTCTTTGAAGCCTTTTTCTCTCTGTGGGAGCTTGTGAGCATTATATAACGCATCTTTCACGGGACTGTCTGTCAGTACTGCTGAAGCTCTTTGTCATTAATTTTCTGTCTTTTTTTTCTTGGGTGCCATTCTCAAATGGCTGAACTTTTTCAGGCGATGGGTAACACGGTAGATCAGCTGAAATGACGTCCAACTTAACAGGCACCTTTTTGACATCATAAACCTAACATTGTGTCCTTGAGGAATTGAAGGACCAACTTCAGCAATGAAACACAGCCAACGACATTAGGATCAGATATGTGTTACGTATGAATGCATCTGTGACAAAAAAAAAAGTAGAAATCAAAATCGAAATCGGATACATTTTACCGGTTTGAAATCAAATCAAGACACATTTCGTTTACGTAAAAATTACACTGCGTTTGATTTGGACTTTGAGTACAAACGTACTTATTAAATAATAGTACTCATTACATGAAGACAGCTTGTCAGGTTAGCCATGCTAGCCATAATGTCCCATAGGCATATTGGAATTATTTCAAACATTTATCGCTGTAAACAGTGTAAAAATAATTCTTAAACTACGCACTTTAATCGTTGTACTTACTTGCTTAGTAAGTACGTTATCTTGGAATACAAAACAAAATTTCTTGAGTTAGCAAAATTTACTTTCACTTAAAAGAAAACATAAAACGAGTTCCCATGCTCTCTCGACAGTTTAACTGCATTTGCTGTGTTGTGGAAAGACGACGGTATTGTTGCTACCAGCGTCCTTGGTAGGTGGCGTAGTATTCTGACGGCAGTTTAACAAAATAATATCAAGTGGCCATCTTGCCCCTAAGCTTGCCTCCCCTACTGTACCTGGCCATTCTCTAAGTACACTGTGTCCAATTTCGATTTTCAACGATACTGCTCTAAATTTTAACTGGAACTCAAGTGTGTGTATTAGTGTGTGTGTGTATTAGTGTGTGTGTGTGTGTGTGTGTGTGTGTGTGTGTGTGTCCGTGTCCGCCTTTCTATTACATCTTTTTCGTGCATCTTTTGCATCTTCCAACGACTCCATGCCTCATTTCCGTCATTACCATGGATATGTTCTTTCAGTGAATTGGTGGTGTTCATCTTTTCTTCTTAGCAGTAGCTTATGCTGCCACATAGCTCTTGCTATTTCTGGCAAATGCAAGGTGGTAGCCATAGGACGCTTGTTACCTCTCACAGAAGCACAAAATAGACTTGTACGTGCCAAGGCTCCAGTGTCTAGTCAGATTAAGATGTTTGGCTTTAGTGCCGCGTCGTACGGTAAAATAACTGCTGAGGAGTAGACATTCTCTTGGTCTGAAGATTAATAAATACTCGAATCCGTGTCCCCACCTCTAACGTGGTAACGACTGTGACAAAAAAAAAAAAAAATAAGCAGTAGTAAGCTGCCATGGGTCTGCTTTCTGAAAATATTGAGTGACAGTGAAACACAACTTGAAGTGATGATTTATTACAATCTCTGATCATACAGGGAGCAGCTGTATTTACGCTGCAGTTAAATGAGGTCTTGAAAGTGACGAGCGGTTGAAATACATGTGCGAACTTTTCAACAAGACTGGAAGACAACATTCTCTGCGAAATACCCTATCTACAGCAGGACGCAGCAAAGTATTTTCAGTTGACAGAAAACATTTTTTGTAACCAATAAAAATAATATTTTAGTTCTGTATAGAGGGCACACTCGTAGACACAAGAAATTCTGGAAACAGGTATCAGTAAATTTGCATTGTCAAAGTGTGTTAGCTCACTGAAGAAACTTACGCCGTAAAAGCGGTTCCAACATTAGTTTTCGAGACGATAGTTTCTGTGAATTTAGCAATTGGTTTAACGTAGACTGGGCCACAGCTAACCTGCATGTAAAGTGCAGGACTCCATGTATTACAATTACAGTACAGCACTAGACTGTGGTGACAGCGGGTCACAAATTGTCTTCTTCGCTTTTTATTTTGTTATTTTTCTTATTTCATACGGCTAGATTAGATTAGTTGTACTTTCAGTTCCAGTTGATCCGTAGTGAGAAGATATCAGGGATGTAAAAGATGTCAGAAGAGAATCAATACACAATAAATATTTACAATTAAAAACAAATAAGAGTATGGTAATGTGCCTTCCACAGATCCCAAGCGGAATGATCGTTATGGATATGGAATGAATCAACAAATTTTAAACATATTTTCGTTTATGAGGGAGTAAACACTGAATGGACGAATCATTTTACAGCATTAATTTACAATGATCGCATTACTGCACTGAAATTGTACAGAAGTCAGATTATACTAATATACTCGTGATTTTATGTTATTAGAAAAACACACACACACAATCAGTTGTTTCTACTAAGAAATTCATCAATGGAGTAAAAGGATTTGGTCACCAATAAACCCTTTAAGCTCCGCTTAAGCTGAGCTTCATTAGTAGTTAAACTTTTTATGACTGATGGCAAGTTATTGAAAATGTATGGCCGGAATAATGGACACCTTTCTGGAACAAAGAAAGTGACTTTAGATCTTCGTGCAGATTATTTTTAATTCCTTATTTGATTCCGTGAACTGAGATTTTGGTTTAGAAAAGAGATATTTTTAATGAAAAAGTTAATTAAAGAATAAATACATATGGGGAAGCAGTAGTTAATACCCATAATTCCCTAAACAGAACTGTGCAGGATGTTTTTGAGTTCTCACCTTAAATAATTCTTACTATACGTTTTCGTCCGGAACATTTTAGCTTGGCTTGAGGAGTTACCCCAAAAAAAATCCCATATGACACTGTGAAATGAAAGTAAGCGTAGTATGTCAGCTTTTTCATTTTTATATCCCCTATGTCTAACAACATTCGCATAGCAAATAGAGATTTGTTTAATTGCTTCAGCTGTAGTCCCAGGAATTTAACACTGTCCACTTCTTCTCTCTGTAAATCACAATATCTTAGGCATATCGTACTTCAATGCAATCTTGTTCGTAATTCATCAGAAAAAAATGAGCATGCTTAGTTTTTGGTTTTGATATGCAGTCTGTGTTTGCCGGTAGCAGGTAGACAGTGTAAACAGCAACAAATCACTAAAGGAGAGACTATGCGAAATTTGTTGACTAACTATGCAAAATCAAATCTAGAGTAGTAATACATACGACATTCCTTTCATCCACTGCACCATTGGATAAATGGAAATTATCTGTTGAAATCTTATTGATAATACAATGACAACTAAATCGTAAACGCAGACGTTCCGGTCTCGTACTACTCGTACAGGCCGAATAGACGAAAACGTATTAAATCTAATTTTCACTTAACGAGGAACACTGACCTTCAAATCTTTCTTTTTCTAAAGTTGTACTTCACTTGGCTTTTATCTTTGATGTACGCGAACAAACATTTGAAGAGTACGTAAAAATAGCTGCACATTAATGGGGTACCTACAAAAATGGAAGGTATGTATTAAGCATAGTCTTCCACTCAATCACGCAAATTTTGCTGATGCCAGTTGATGGTTTAGAGTATTCGGCACAATGGTTCAGTGACTTGGAATATGTCATGTTGTAAGAACTTGAATGAGTACATCCATGGATACATGGCTAACTGTATGTATCTGATGCGACTCAGGACGTCGTCTGGATTGCGGTTTATTTTTAGGGTTTTCACTTGTCAGCAAGTAAATTAAATGTTATCGGCCACGTCGTAGCAAAATGTGCACAGTCCCTGTAATCGCTATGTCCTGTTTTCATATAAATGGTTTTGTTAAATGATGAAGCGAAATTGTTTTGGAAATGTTTGACATTGCCAAATGCACCATGCTTGAAACGAAGAAAATCTTAATCCCACTTAACATCGTGAATTAGAGCAAAAGTTCATCGATGTTCATCGTCTTGGGTAGTACTTTGTTCTTACTGTTGTAGGATTTTTATTATGTTGCTCCAATAGTCCATGAAACTAATGAGTAGCCTAATGTAGTTAGTTCACTCTGCTTTAATACCGTTCTGTTTCTAGAATAGTATGACGTGAGAAGTGTAATGAACAGTTGTGTTACAGAGTAGTATGATGTGAGTAAATTAAGTAACAATGGCCTGACAGTCACAGGAAGATTTTCATCGGAAAAAATGACTACGACTGAAGGCTTAAAATTTCCTATCTTTCACTTGTTCTCGTGCAGGTAATCGCGTCTCGTTTTGGTACAGTAAGAATTATGTGCATTAGATTCATGCATTCTAATGTAACAGATTATGTTTTGATTAGTACTTCACTAACACCAACCCCAGTAGTTTATCAGGGATATACCTTCGTAACATGTAGTTCGTAGATACTTAACGAAACAGAATTTGCGGAACACTTTAAGGGGGGTAGGACGTCAAACGGGCCGACTTGGAGCAGGAGAGGCTTCACAGGACATTTTAATTTCCACTGTCTATACTTTTACAAATAAATTCATAAAACTTTGTCAGGATCACCACGAAGGATTCAGGATTCACACTCATTGCAGTGGAAGTTCGAAAACATAACAAAATAAATTTTTTACGTGTGAAATTTCATCATTTTTTCACTTACAAATGGCTGCATTTGTTGCTATAGGTACACTTTTCTTCATAGGTTAGAGAGAATCGTCGATGAATTTTGCACATCATACATACCATACTCACAGGTGTATGAAACTCTAGAATTTATTTAATTTACGAAAAAACGAATAAACTTATATTTTAAACTTCATGTTTAGGAAAAACACAAATTTTATAGTTAATTACCTCAAATTTTACCACAGTTTTTAATAGATTTCGAAAATTCTAGAGTTTCATACACCTTTAAGTATGGTTTGTATGCTGTGCACAATTCCTCGAAGAATCTTTCTTGCTTATGAAGAAAAGTGTACCTATAGCAACAAATACTGCCATTAGTAAGTGAAAAAAAGATGAAATTTCACATATAAAAAAGATTATTTCGTTATGTTTTCGAGCTTCCACTGCTATGAGTGTGAATTCTGAATCCTTCATGGTCATGCTGACAAAGTTTTATGAATTTTTTGTAAAAGTATAGACAGTGGAAATTAAAATGTCCTGTGGTGCCTCTCCTGCTCCAATTCGGTCCGTTTGACGTCCTACCCCCCCTTAACATTACTTCGTTATCTCGTACAAACGTGTCTGACTTACTGTTGGGGAGGACTGAATTAGGACGACATTTTGCTGTAACTAAACATACCTCTTCACAGCTCCCTCGGCGCAAATTGCAAATGAGATTTACTGCGCATGTACAAAGGACGCAGGCGATTTGAAACTGGTGTAACGGATCTGGAGAAGCGGCGCTATTACAGAGGGATTCTCTGAGCACTTATTTTTTTGCTGGAGGTAAGAACATTTCCGCCGGTGCCTCCCGGTAAGAGGATTTCGCTTCCCGTCAGCATGCTTCTGCCGGATGCTGTATCCGCTCTCGGGGCTGATCAAAATTCACTTCGTTCCTTTAGAGTTGATACCCACGAGTATACGGGATCCCTTCTGCTGATGCGAGGCAGATTTAGCAATGGGATTTTTATCGTTAATATCATGAGACTGAAAATAAATAGGTACCTTGTCTTCCATGCATTATTCAAAGGATCTCTTGCATTCTGTTTCACAATTTTTAGACTAAACGCGATTATGCACATGTAATTAGTATAATTCTGAAAGGAAGAGTTTGGTAATAATATAATGTGTATTGATATTAACTTATTCTTGTTTAGATTCAGTGAACTAATAGGTGGTTTAAAAATTTCAAGTTAAAAAGGTGTTGAAAGAGAAGTATACGATAAACGCAGGAGAAACATAACAAATTGGAAGACGTATTTTACATGTAAAGAGAACAATAATTAAATGTTGTATTTACTTACATCTATCTGAAACCACTCTCACTAAAATATAGGTTAAAAACAAGATAATTGTAGGTGATAAAAGATAATGTTGATTTATACTGACAAGGCGAGTTGAATGTCTTAACTGCTGCGCAAACTATCTGTTTCACGAGAATGCAT
This sequence comes from Schistocerca nitens, assembly GCF_023898315.1. Lineage (NCBI taxonomy): Eukaryota > Metazoa > Arthropoda > Insecta > Orthoptera > Acrididae > Schistocerca > Schistocerca nitens. Next base: position 719,755,617 of record NC_064615.1, on the reverse strand, counting down.
ATAAGACATGAACCTGTGCAGTGGTAACAGCTATAGGAGCAGCAAAGTTGTTTTTGGATGAACGCTTGAAGAGACAGAAAGTCTGTAAGAAAATATGTAGGACAGCGTAACACTGTCTAAAGGCTGTTAAATGAATATCTCATCTGGTAACCGGAAAGATAGTTCATTTGTGGCCGATGACATTATTTAATATCTGCTCAGTGTTATCGACTGACATTATGCCACAATGAGTTAAAAGAAATATAATAGACTTAAAATAAGTAGGAAAACGAGCATGAGAAATCAGAGTTTTGACAGCAAAGTGTCTACATTTTGTTGAAACTCTTTTCGACGAATAGCTTGTAAATGTCACATCTCACAGTCACCACCAAAGGGCATTGCATCTGCTGACAAGCAACTGGAATACATAGTTCTTCTTTACGGAATTTCATTTATAATCGGCCAAAGATACGCACTCATTGACACACATTTGAAGATATAGTGGAAAGAGAAAATCATTAATTGTGATACAAAATGGAACACTTATACTGCAGTTTAGCGACTATATATTCGTATGAAGACTGGATACAGTGGAATTACGTGACTCTGAGTAAAGAAAATTACAGTAATATGTCATACAACCAACCGAAGTATGAAGGATTGTGAAGTCGTAGTTAACAACACAGTACCACTTGAAGAGCATGTTGCTGGTGTGAAGAACTCGCTATCGGGTCCCAGATAAGAATGTCCTACGATGTTTTTCAGGAGGAACATCATGAACCTATAACAGATGATACTGAAGTATAGCTTATTTTCCATAATCAACACCTTCAGGGACATGTGATGAAGCACTTATGAGTAAATTGAATTCCTGTATAATTCTAATAATTCTTCTGCGATAATTGAAACATCTATAACTCAACGAAGAAAATCTCTCACTGACGTTTGCCTACTACTGTTTTGAATTGAGTTAAGTGACTCGAAGCGACACCTCTTGAAAGGCGGTCAAGCATAAGTTAAAACACTCCCTCTTCAGGCCACAAGTGGCCCATCGGGACCATCCGACCGCCGTGTCATCCTCAGCTGAGGATGCGGATAGGAGGGGCATGTGGTCAGCACACCGCTCTCCCGGTCGTTACGATGGTTTTCTTTTGCCAGAGCCGCTACTATTCGGTCGAGTAGCTCCTCAGTTGGCATCACGAGGCTGAGTGCACCCCGAAAAATATAAGTTAACAAAGAATAAATTAAGTTTTCTAGTAAATAAGCTATGTACCGTTACATAAAAACGATGTATGTGACACTGGATTTGTAATTTTTAGGAAAGCTAGGTGCTGTTCACTAGGAAACATTGTAAATAAATACACTATTCTGAAAACTGTGAACTCCAGAAGCAATGGAAACCGTCACCAGAAATACGAAAGATTTACGGAGCAGTGATTATTACGTAAGTACTAAGACTGAACAGTTTCTTTGCTTGTGTGATCTCGAAGGAAGAAGCAGGTGGTGGTCTGCCTCGTAGAAGCTAACGACACAATGCGGTATCAGCAGGTAGCGGAATTTCGCAGGGCAAAGAGATTATTTTAAAGTCATTTGTCGTTCGATTGATGCTCTACTCAATCTCTTTCTATTCTTCGATTTATACGCCACTACTGCAGCCAACATCCTCTACAAGTTGTTTTCGTTATTCTGCTCTTTGTTAGCCCATTATATTTGTCTCCTCTGTTTCTCTTTCCTCAGCCCCATTAACTATCCCAAAATGCAGAAGCCACTGTTACATTACCCTGTCCCTTTTTCTGAAAACTGTATCCATTGACTTGTTTCCTGGCGACTTATTTTCGTATATTGTCTGTTCACCTTTTTTCTTACATTATGTATTAGGCGTTCGAACGAAAAAAAATGTTTTTGAAAAAATGACAGAAATCATATAGACCAAATGAAATGCGTCAAATGTTTCATTAATATGTTTTAGTTTTTACTTTTAGACAAATCACTTCACAAAACATTTGGCAGTGTTTTCCAAAGTTTTATTTTTTTATTTTCAAGTTTTGTTAAAAAAATCATGAACTTGTTGGCATGTTATTTATCTTCATTGTCACCTATTCTCGATGCATCCTAAAGTTTGAATATAAAGGATATGCTTTATAGAATATTATAAGGTTTACGAATACTTATTTAGCGACAGGTTTCAAGGCGATACTTCATCATCAGGCACTACAAAACCATTTAACACGTATGTATGTATTAAAGTGCTTTACGTGACTGCTGTGATCATTCTGTAGAGAGAGAGAGAAGGATAACCTAGTAAGAGGCGACATCACTTTGTGTATTGGTTTTCTGTGCATATGAAAATTTTGCAAGACAATCACACGCTTTGTTCTTTTGACGTGGCAGTTTTCTTGTTATGTGCTATTTCCGTGGCTCTCTTGAACCTCTTAACCATTGTTCACAACCACCACAACGGTGTCTTCAAAGCACTATACAGAAAACAATTCACCAGTGCAGAAAATAAGATGGCGGTCAAAACAAGGCTAGTTTCGATTTGACTATAGATATGTCGATACTGGTGTTGTCGATAGCAATGTCATCTGTATGTCTTTCTGTCGTATCACTGATGTTCGTTGGCATAATATATTACAGAATGAGCGACTGTGTCAATTTTATACTACAGATGACCATATAAACACTTTTTATTTTCAGAATTACGAAGAAATTTCTGGCACAGAAATTCAGTTCAGTACTCTTAAACCAGTCAGTACATGACATTAAGGTTATATATACATACAACCATATATATATATATACAGGGTGATTATATTTAAAGTTAAACTTTCAAACCACTGTGGAAATGACACCACTGGTCAGAATGACATCAAATTGCTACGGAATATTATTGGAGGAGGGGGAAATCGTATGGCAGAAGAAAAATAAATAGTTACAAAATGTAGCAATAGATGGCGTTGTAAGCACCATAATTTAATTGTGGTCGACTACGAATAACAAATGAATCATACAACACTGCCTAAGGTGTACGTTTGACGTTAAACAACTGTGCTGCTTAGTGAGCATGGGTGCACAGGTGTGATACTCTTAGTTACGTAAGCCCATCCGCCACGGCTGCCTCATATCACATCGGATGGAGAAAATCGTTTTTTAATTGTCCTGAGGCCAAAATCCTCGTAAAGGGTATCAATCAAAATCAAACCCGATTATTAATTTCCGTGTGACTGGCGTAAAACATGCTCAATATGCTGTCCACCGTTTTCTGCAACAAGTTGAAACCGAGTAACAGTGTGTTCCACGACTGATCGAATTGTTTCCGGGCTCACATTCAGAATTAGCTGTGCAATGCGTGCCTTCAATGCAGCTAAGTTTTCAATCAGAACACTCAACGCAACATCTTTCAGATACACCCACAGCCAGAAGTCACACGGATTAAGATCAGGTGATCGTGTCGGCAATGCTGTAGGGAAATGGTGGCTGACAATGCATTTCCGAAATGGCGCTTCAGCAGCTGCTTCACTGGATTTGCAATGTGCGAATGAGCGCCATCTTGCATAAAAATGATCCCATCCACACATTCACGCTGTTGGAGAGCTGAAATGACATGGTTGCGCAAAAGACACTCATAGCGCTTACCAGTGACGGTACAGGTAACAGGACCGGAAGCACCTTTCTCTTCGAATAAATATGCCCCTACGATAAATGATGCCGTAAACCCGCACCACACAGTGGCCTTTCCACGATGAAGTGGTACTGGTTGATTTTCGTGTGACTTTTCCATTGCCCATATTCGACGATTCTGTGTATTGACGTACCCTGTCAGATGGAAGTGGGCTTCATCTGTCCACAAAATCTTCCATGGCCAATCATTGTCTACTTCCATGCGAGCAAGAAGTTCTAAAGCGAAGTGCTCACGGGTATGTCCAATGCTCGGGTAATTCTCCGTGCACTACACGTTTGCATGCCACCACTCGTTTCCTCCTGCATTGCTACGTCCACTGCTTCCACAGACAACGTCGAATCAACTCGTTTCCTCCCTCTACCAGGTTGCACCCCAAAAGAGCCCGTCTCTTCGAATTTCCGAGTCATTTTCTCCAGACCCACGGCAGTCATCGGACCAAAGCCTTTTTTTCAAATCCTTCAGTGTCCGTAACTTCTGTAGAGCAACGTGTGCACCGTCATCATTCAGCTTTACAAGCAGAGCGCTGTCCTACATTGAGATAATCACGCCGAAATTTGCAGACGCGAAAAGACGAAAATCAGTGTACCCGACGTGTTTATACCAACTTCAATAGTTCGTGCGCAAGATAGGTGTTTTCATTTACGTATTCTGACACATACAGCGCCATCTATTAATCAATTTTCACAGTAATTTTTTTTCTTCTGCCATACGTTTTTCCCCTTATCTCATAATATTCCGTTGCAACTTGACGTCATTCTGACCAGTGGTGTTATTTCTATAGCGTTTTGAAAGTAGAACTTTCGTATAATCACCCTATAATGTCCTGTATTTTCTGGTTTAAGGGTACTGACTTGAAATTATATGGCACAAATATCTTTGCAATTCTGAAAATAAAAAAGTATTTATAGTGTCATTTGTATTATAAGACTGACACAGTAGCTCATTCTGTAATATATTATGCTAACCAACCAGTGACAACACCAGGAACGACATATCTATAGTCAAATAAAAACTAGCCTTGTTTTGACCGCTATCTTGTTTTCTGCACTCGTGAACTGTTCTGTGTATAGAGCTTTGAAGACACCGTTGTGGTGGTTGGAGGTTGTGTACAAATGGTGAAGAGGTTCAAGAGAGCCATGGAAATAGCGCTATCTCAGCACATCACAAGAGAACTGCCACGCCACAAGAACAAAGTGAGTGATGGTTTTACAAAATTTTCATGACCAATACACAAAGTGACGTCGCCTCTGACTAGGTTATCCTTCTCTCTTTCCACAGAATGACAACAGCAGCCATGTAAAGAAGCCTTAATATGTTCATACATTTGTGTTAAATGTTTTTAATGTCAGTACAGCCTGATGATGAGGTAAATAAATAATTTATTTGTCAACAAATTTTGTGACTGTTCGCAGTATTTTTAAACCTTTTCATACTCTATAAAACACCTCCTTCAAATTCAAACTTTAGGATGCATCGAGAATAAGTGTCACGGAAGATGAATAAGATGCCAAATGGTTAAATGATGGTATTTTCTTTGGTAACATTTTTTACAGGTAAAATAGTCCTCATTCAGATATCCGGGTGGGAACTAGTAGGAGAACATCATTATCAGAAAAACAGACATCGTTATCAGGAGAAAGAAAACTGGCATTCTACGGATCGGGTCGTGGAATGTCAGATCCCTTAATCGGGCAGATAGATTAGAAAATTTAAAAAAGGATATCGATAGGTTAAAGTTAGATATGATGGGAATTTGTGAGGTTCAATGGCAGAGGAACAGGACTTCTGGTCAGGTTAATACAACATTATAAATATAAAATCAAATAGGAGAAATATGGGATTTGGTTTAGTAATGAATAAAAGCTACTATGAACGGCATAGTTAGCGCGTTATTGTAGCCAAGTTAAACACACAGCCCACACCTACCACAGCAGTACAAGTTTAAATGCCTACTTGCTCTGCAGATGATGAAGAGATTGAAGAAATGTTTGATGATGTAAAAGAAATTATTCAGATAGTTAAGTGAGACGAAAATTTAATAGTCATGAGGAACTGGAATTTGATAGTAGGAAAAGGAAGAAGAAGTAGTAGATGAATATGGACTGGGGGTAAGGAATGAAACAGGAAACGCCTGGTAGAATTTTGCTCAGAGCATAACTTAATCATCACTGACATTTGGTTTAAGAACCATGAAAGAAGGCTGTATACGTGGAAGAGACCTGGAGACACCGGAAGATTTCAGATTGATTACATAATGGTAAGACAGAGATTTAGGAACCAGGATTAAAGTGTAAGACATTTCCAGGGGCAGGTGTGGACTTTGACTACAATTTATTGTTACGAACTGTAGATTAAAACTGAAGAAACTGCAAAAGGATAGGAATTTAAGGAGATGGGACGTGGATAAACTGAAAGAACCAGAAGTTGTAGAGAGTTTCAGAGGGAGATTTAGGAAACGATTGACAAGAATAGGGGAAAGGGTTACAATAGAAGGACAATGGGAAATTTTGAGAGACGAAATAGTGAAGGCAGCAGAATATCAAGTAGGTAAAAGACGAGGACTAGTAGAAATCCTTGCTTAACACAAGAGACACTGAATATAATTGATGAAAGGAGAAAATGTAGAAATGCAGTCAAAGAAGCAGGTGAAAAGGAACACAACCGTCTAAAAATGAGATTTACGGGAAGTGGAAAACGGCTAAACGGCAATGGATAAAGGGCAAATGTATGGATGTAGAAGCATATATCGCTAGGTGAAAGATAGATGCTGCCTATAGGAAAAACAAAGAGACGTTTGGGGATAACAGAACAACAAGTGTGAATATCAAGAGCTCAGATGGAAAATCGGCCGTAAGCAAAGAAGGTAATGCGGAAAGGTGAAAGAAGTAAAATGGTTCAAGTGGCTGTAAGCACTATGGGACTTAACATCTGAGGTCATCAGTCCCCTAGACTTAGAACTAATTAAACCTAACTAACCTAAGGACATCACACACATCCATGCCCGAGGCAGGATTCGAACCTGCGACCGTAGCAGCAGCTCGGTTCCGGACTGAAGTGCCTAGAACCGCTCGGCCACAGCGGCAGGCTGAAAGGAGTATATAGAGAGTCTATGCAAGGACGATGTATTTGAGGGGAAGATTATGGAAATGGAAGAGGACATAGATGAAGATAAGATCTGAGTAGACAACATTCTGTTACAACTACAGTTGGCGCTGGGAGAGCCAGACATGACTAAAATCTTTCATCTGGTGAGTAAGATGTATGAGACTGGCGAAATACCCTCAGACATAAAGAAGAATAAAATAATTTCAATTCCAAGTGTGGAAATTAGCGAAGGATCAGTTTATTACGTCACGCTTGCAAAATACTAACACGAATCCTTTACAGACAAATAGAAAAACTGGTGGAAGCCGCAGAAACGTAGGAAAACGCTAGGCAATACTGACTCTACGACTTGTCCTGGAAGATAGCTTAAGATAAGGCAAACCTACATTTGTAGCATTTTAGACTTAGAGAAAGTTTTTGACAATGTTGACTGGCATACTCTCTTTCAAATTCTGAACGTGGCAAGGGTAAAATACAGGGAGAGAAAATCTATGTACAGAAACCAGACGGCATTTATAAGAGTCGAGGGGCACGAAAGGGAAGCAGTGGTTCAGAAGAGAATGAGACAGTTCTGTACCCTATCCCTGATGCTATACAATCTATATATTGAGCAGGCAATAAAGGAAACGAAAGAAACATTTTGAGTAGGAATTTAAATCCAGGTAGAAGCAATAAAAACTTCGAGATTTGCCGATGACACTGTAATTCTGTCAGAGACAGCAAAGCAGTTGGAAGAGCAGCTGAACAAAATGGACAGTGTCTTGAAAGGAGGATATAACATAAATGTCAACAACAGCAAAACGGGGGAAATGGAATGTGGTCGAATGAAATCACATGATGCTGATGGAATTAGATTAGGAAATGAGACGCTTAAATTAGTAGATGAGCTTTGGTGTTTGGCCAGCAAAATAACTCATGATGGTCGAAGTAGGAAGGATATAAAATGTAGACTGGCGACGGCAAGAAAAGCATTTCTGAAGAAAAGAAATTTGTTAACATCGAGTATAGATTTAGAGCCAGGAAATTATTTCTGAAAGTATTTGTATGGAGTGTAGCAATGTATGGAAGTGAAACGTGGACTATAAATTGTTAAGACAAGAAGAGAGTAGAAATTTTTGAAATGCGGTGCTACAGAAGAATGTTGAAAATTAGATGGATAGACCCCGCAACTAATGAGGAGGTACTGGAAAAAAAATGGTTCAAATGGCTTTGAGCACTATGGGACTTAACATCTTTGGTCATCAGTCCCCTAGAACTTAGAACTACTTAAACCTAACTAACCTAAGGACATCACACAAATCCATGCCCGAGGCAGGATTCGAACCTGCGACCGTAGCGGTCGCGCGGCTCCGGACTGAGCGCCTAGAACCGCGAGACCACCGCGGCCGGCGAGGAGGTACTGAATAGAAATGACGAGAAATGGAATTTGTGGGACAACTTAACTAGAATAAGGGATCGGTTGGTAGGACAAGTTCTGAGACATCAAGGGATCACGAATTTAGGGAAGCTGGAGGGTAAAATTCGTAGAGGGAGACCAAGAGATGAACACAATAAGCAGATTCAGAAGGATGTAGACTGCAATAGTTACTCGGAGATAAAGTGGCTTGCACAGGATAGAGTAACGTGGAGAGTTGCAGCAAACCAATCTTTGGATTGAGGACCACAACAACAAGAAGAAGATATTGATTTTTGAACAAAATTTGAATTAAAAAAAATAAATAATGGAAAAACTCTGTGAGACGTTTTGTGATATGTTTTTTCTGGAAGTAAGAAATGATTCAGATTAATGAAACATTTGACACGACTCATTTGCTTTACATGATTTCTAGAATGTTTTAAAAAAAGCCATTTTTTTGTTTGGAGGCCTAATACATAACATTAAAACATACGAACATAATTCGCCAGGAAACAAATCCATGGATACAGTTTCCAGAAAAAGGGTTGTTTTAGGGTAACAGCTGCTGCTGCATTTTGGGATACTTAATGGGGCGGAGGAAAGGGAAACAGAGGAGAGAAATATTATGGGCTAGTTATGAGCGGAATACAGGATGTTGGATGTAGTAGTGAGTTATAAATGTAAGGATGGAAAGAGGCTGAGGAGAGCAACAATCCAACGGCAAATGGCTTTTAAAATAATCTCTTTGCGCTGTGAAACACCACCACGTGCTGATACAGTATTGTGTCGATGAGTACGAGGCAGATTAACACCTGTTTCTCCCTTCCAAATCACACAAGTAAAGCGGCTGTTTAGTCTTAGTACTTACTGAGTAGTCACTGCTCCGTAAATCTTTCATATTTCAGTTTATATATTAACCTAGTAAAAGGCGACGTCAATTTTTATATATCATTCGTATTTCAATCTATGTAAATATATACTGAAATATATATATACCCCCATGAACCATGGACCTTGCCGTTGGTGGGGAGGCTTGCGTGCCTCAGCGATACAAATAGCCGTACCATAGGTGCAACCACAACGGAGGGGTATCTGTTGAGAGACCAAACGCTTGGTTCCTGAAGATGGGCAGCAGCCTTTTCAGTAGTTGCAGGGGCAACAGTCTGGATGATTGACTGATCTGGCCTTGTAACACTAACCAAAACAGCCTCGCTGTGCTGGTACTGCGAACGGTTGAAAGCAAGGGGAAACTACAGCCGTAATTTTTCCCGAGGGCATGCAGCTTTACTGTGTGGTTAATGATGATGGCGTCCTCTTGGGTAAAATATTCCGGAGGTAAAATAGTCCCCCATTCGGATCTCCGGGCGGGGACTACTCAGGAGAACGTCGTTATCAGGAGAAAGAAAACTGGCGTTCCACGGATCGGAGCGTGAAATGTCAGATCCCTTAATCGGGCAGGTAGGTTAGAAAATTTAAAAAGGGAAATGGATAGGTTAAAGTTAGATATAGTGGGAATTAGTGAAGGTCGGTGGCAGGAGGAACAAGACTTTTGGTCAGTCGAATATAGGGTTATAAATACAAAGTCAAATAGGCGTAATGCAGGAGTAGGTTTAATAATGAATAAAAACATAGGAATCCGGGTAAGCTACTACAAACAGCATAGTGAACGCATTATTGTGGCCAAGATAGACACGAAGCCCACGCCTACTACAGTAGTACAAGTTTATATGCCAACTAGCTCTGCAGATGACGAAGAAATTGAAGAAATGTATAACGAAATAAAAGAAATTATTCAGATAGTGAAGGGAGACGAAAATTTAATAGTCATGGGTGACTGGAATTCGGTAGAAGGAAAAGGGAGAGAAGGAAACGTAGTAGGAGAATATGGATTGGGACTAAGAAATGAAAGAGGAAGCCGCCTAGTACAATTTTGCACAGAGCACAACTCAATCATAGCTAACACTTGGTTCAAGAATCATAAAAGGTTGTATACATGGAAGAAGCCTGGAGATACTGATAGATTTCAGATAGATTATATAATGGTAAGACAGAGATTTAGGAAGCAGGTTTTAAATTGTAAGACATTTCCAGGGGCAGATGTGGACTCTGACCACAATCTATTGGTTATGAACCGCAGATTGAAACTGAAGAAACTGCAAAAAGGTGGGAATTTAAGGAGATGGGACCTGGATAAACCGACTAAACCAGAGAATGTACCGAGTTTCAGGGAGAGCGTAAGGGAACAAATGGCAGGAATGGGGCAAAGAAATACAGTAGAAGAAGAATGGGTAGCTTTGAGGGACGAAATAGTGAAGGCAGCAGAGGATCAAGTAGGTAAAAAGACGAGGGCTAGTAGAAATCCTTGGATAACAGAAGAAATATTGAATTTAATTGATGAAAGGAGAAAATATAAAAATGCAGTAAATGAAGCAGGCAAAAAGGAATACTAACGTCTCAAAAATGAGATCAACAGCAAGTGCAAAATGGCTAAGCAGGGATGGCTAGAAGATAAATGTAAGGATGTAGAGGCTTATCTCACTCGGGGTAAGATAGATATTGCCTACAGGAAAATTAAAGAGACCTTTGGAGAAAAGAGAACCACTCGTATGAATATTAAGAGCTCAGATGGAAACCCAGATCTAAGCAAAGAAGGGAAAGCAGAAAGGTGGAAGGAGTATATAGAGGGTCTATACAAGGACGATGTACTTGAGGACAATATTGTGGAAATGAAAGAGGATGTAGATGAAAATGAAATGTGAGATATGATACTGCGTGAAGAGTTTGACAGAGCACTGAAAGACCTGAGTCGAAACAGGGCCCCGGGAGTAGACAACATTCCATTAGATCTACTGACGGCCTTGGGAGAGCCAGTCCTGACAAAACTCTACCATCTGGTGAGCAAGATGTATGAGACAGGCGAAATACTCACAGACTTCAAGAAGAATATAATAATTCCAATCCCAAAGAAAGCAGGTGTTGACAGATGTGAAAATTACCGAACTATAAGTTTAATAAGTCACGGCTACAAAATACTAACGCGAATTCTTTACAGACGAATGGAAAAGCTAGTAGAACCCGACCTAGGGGAAGATCAGTTTGGATTCCGTAGAAATATTGGAACACTGACCCTACGACATATCTTAGAAGCTAGATTAAGGAAAGGCAAACCTACGTTTCTAGCATTTGTAGACTTAGAGAAAGCTTTTGACAATGTTGACTGGAATACTCTCTTTCAAATTCTGAAGGTGGCAGGGGTAAAATTCAGGGAACGAAAGTCTATTTACAATTTGTATAGAAACCAAATGGCAGTTATAAGAATTGAGGGGCATGAAAGGGAAGCAGTTGTTGGGAAGAGAGTGAGACAGGGTTGTAGCCGCTCCCCGATGTTATTCAATCTATATATTGAGCAAGCAGTGAAGGAAACAAAAGAAAAATTCGGAGTAGGTATTAAAATCCATGGAGAAGATATAAAATCTTTAAGGTTCGCCGATGACATTGTAATTCTGTCAGAGACAGCAAAGGACTTGGAAGAGCAGTTGAAGGGAATGGATAGTGTCTTGAAAGGAGGATATAAGATGAACATCAACAAAAGCAAAACGAGGATAATGGAATGTAGTCGAATTAAGTCGGGTGATGCTGAGAGTATTAGATTAGGAAATGACACAAAGTAGTAAAGGAGTTTTGCTATTTGAGGAGCAAAATAACTGATGATCGTCGAAGTAGAGAGGATATAAAATGTTAACTGGCAATGGGAAGGAAAGCGTTTCTGAAGAAGAGAAACTTGTTAACATCGAGTATAGATGTAAGAGTCAGGAAGTCGTTTCTGAAAGTATTTGTATGGAGTGTAGCCATGTATGGAAGTGAAACATGGACGATAAATAGCTTAGACAAGAAGATACTAGAAGCTTTCGAAATGTGGTGCTACAGAAGAATGCTAAAGATTAGATGGGTAGATCACATAACTAATGAGTAAGTATTGAATAGGATTGGGGAGAAGAGAAATTTGTGGCACAATTTGACTAGAAGAAGGGATCGGTCGGTAGGACATGTTCTGAGGCATCAAGGGATCACCAATTTAGTATTGGAGGGCAGCTTCGAGGTTAAAAATCGTAGAGGGAGACCAAGAGATGAATACACCAAGCAGATTCACAAGGATGTAGGTTGCAGTAGGTACTGGGAGATGAAGAATCTTGCACAGGATAGAGTAGCATGGAGAGCTGCATCAAACCAGTCTCAGGACTGAAGAGCACAACAACATATATATAACTGACTTCGCCTCTTAGTAGGTTATCCTTCTCTCTTTCCACAGGATGATCATAAGTCATGTAAGGAAACTTTTATACGTGTATACACACGTGTTAAATGATTTTGTAAAACTAGTAGATATCATCTCGAAACATGTCGTTAAATAAATATTTTAGCTGTCAACAAATTCTGTGACCTTGTAACGGTACTTGTAAACCTTTTCATGGTTTTGAAACTGTCACGGTCCATTAATAGTCAATATGGCTTGAAACTTCCTTATAGAAGTATTGGAGAACCTGTAACAACTTACAGATGCAAGTTTTTTGAACTAACTGGAGAAAGGAAGGCCGGACGTTGTGGCCGAGAGGTTCTATGCGCTTCAGTCTGGAACCCCGCTGCTGCTACGGTCGCAGGTTCGAATGCTGCCTCTGGCATGGATGTGTGTGATGTTCTTAGGTTAGTTAGGTTTAAGTAGTACTAAGTCCAGGGGACTGATGACCTCAGATGTTAAGTCCCATAGTGCTCAGAGCCATTTGAACCATTTGAGGAAGGAAGAAGAGGTCATAGAAGAGGAAAATCTCATATCATTGAGAATATCTCGATTCCGCGCAAGAAATGCAACGATTTGGGAAATGATCCAGACTCAAGGAAGCATCACAGATAGAAGAACGTCAGCTCGCTTTACGGAAGTGTAATGCGAATAACAGATGACAGGTGGCATTAGAAGTCCTTGATGTACCATTCTCAGGGAAGAATGAGACGAGGAAGAACAACGGTTTCTTTGTTACACGGGGTGAAGAAGACTATGAGACAGAGAGAAGTAGAAATGACGAAGAAGCATGAAAAGCTAGAAACCGATGGCGACAGATATGTGGATGCATTGACAGCTGTAGGATTCCAACAGGAAAAAGATTTGTCTTTATGAGTCTACTGTTACCGAAATGTCCCAAATTTAAAAATCGAATATCATGCGAATGCAACGTTTCTGTACAAAATATCTACACCTAGAGGTGGCTAAATTTTTGACACTTCATTAACGCAGCTAGCAGCTATTGTTCGTGAAATACTTCAATTTCCGCTCAAATCACTAACTTTTTCTTAATGACCCTGATTACTTTCAAGCAATTAAATGTATTTTCGGCAAGACTAGACCTCATGATAGTTAATTTGATACAACATTGGTTCATTTGCAGTGCTTGTTTGGCTATGAAAATTTGGACAAAAACACAGTGTGTAATTTGTACGGAGTTTTGTTGTCGCTGTACTGAAACAGTTGTCCAAAAACTGGAACCGTACAGATTATTTCGCCTCGTACATTGGTTCCTGTGTACAACCAGTAGTTAGAAGAGGATAGTACTACGCTGTAACGAGGCATTATTCGCTGACACAGTGTAAAGAATATACCAGAACACCATATTCTCGTCCCCTTGATCGTCACAGTGTTTGTTTGAGGCCAAAATAACGATCAATGATGAAATTATAGAGCATGTAAATCCAGTTAAACATCTCAGTAGAACTAGTTCTACAAACAGATATACCACTACTTAAACTACGTGTAAAAATAAAATAAACTTATGAGTGCGTCAACAGATGTTTTTGGAAATTTAGGACACATTCCCGTATAATTAGAATGGATAACGGCGTGTCGAAATCTGCTTGGCTTTCGCGGAAGTCTTGGTTTTCGCAGTCAGTAGAAACCAGAGATATCGTCTGACCAGTCTGACGTTTCCTGTCCTTAACGACGGGTTTTCGAGAGATACGCAGTTTCCCGGTGCTTAGAAACGGCATAGATACACGTGGGTCTCAAATGAAAGCAGTATCATAGTCTTATGTGCGTCATTTTGCCCAGCCTTGATTCGTAGTTAGTAACACGTGCCCAATGAAGAAGAGAAAGTTCCCACAATTTATAACAAAATGTGCCTAAACTCTAAATAACAAGTCACTATATAAGCAGTCACTAATTGTTGGTTTATAGTTCATACGTTGTCAAGGAAGGAACCTGACAAACGTGTTTGTGTGGAAGCAAAAAAATGAAGATGCGACTTTAATCATTACCGCTGCCTGCCGTATTTCATTTTCAGAAGCAGATCGAAGCTGACTACTCCATTCCTTTTGCGACGAGTACCTTTCTTACTATCAAACTCCAATGGGTCTTTGACAACAAATTTCACATTGGTTGAAAGATATCATGGCTCTGGAGAGAGTGCCTTATCTCATGTTTTGTTTGTCACTATTATCCATTTTAGACCAAATGTCATTATCAAGTTTCGTGTCCATAAATCATATATAAGTTAACAGTGAATCTCATACGCAGACTGATGGATCGACGATTTATTCCGGCATGCCTCTGGAACTGCTACTTTATTGGCGTAAGGAAAACAACTGGAAAATTATAGAGTAATGCTCTGTTTAACATTTCTAACTCCTTGAAAAGTTAATCGTGCGTGAATCTCATCATTGTTTTAACTTCTTTTGGACTATGAGAGTATCTCCCACGTCACCCTGTAGGACATCTGTGAATGAAATACACACAACACACTGTTTATACTGTAGATAAGAATTACTGTTGCTCGTTTTTAAACTTGGTTTTACCTTCTGTTTCAACCAGGAATCTTTCATACAATTGTTACAGACGTATTAAGTGATCTACAAGTAAACGAGGAGAAATAATTGTTTCTTTAACAAAATATATTTCATTTAAAGGAACTTAGTGTTTGGTAGCATTAGTTTTACATTAACATAATACTCATGTCAAATACAAGTAAAGGATACAGATTGAGCACTTACTAACTCCTATGTTTTTTGGTATGTTCATTGAATCTTTAGCAATCAAATAAATGGATGTTCACACAGTATATTAACCGGTAGCGACGAACGAACACGTTTGGTACAGCATTACGGATAACTGTCTTCAATTTTGTGGTGATAACTTCATGTTTACTATTCGTTCCTTTCATTTTTACTAGTCAGTTCTCACTGCCACACAAATAACAAGCGCTGTGAACCACATAAAACAAACACTGCGCCAGGCAGTGTCTTGTTGTAATGCATACAGCAATGAAATACGTTTTTTGGTAAAATTACTCTCCTTAAAAAGAGGGAGGCTCCAGTAAATATTCCACTCGTCACGCGGTCTTCCATGCGGACAACACACAAATGATGAAGGAGAATATCGAAATCTGAGATGAATTTATTCAAAGTATCACAAATAGTCTGCTAGCTGGCGCTTGCTTTTATCAAAAATATGTCTGAGTGATGCTAAAGGTTATTATTTTTACATAAAGACAAGTATCATGAACTCAATAACCTTAAAATCGTGAGCTACTCCCTTTGTATTTTTGTATACGAATTAGAAATTTACTCATGATGCTTTTGTTGCTTATGCCTTTGGTCACTTTCAGAACTCAAATTAGTAATCGTATTAAGTAATTTAATAAGATTGAATCCTGAACTGCATTTTTTACCCATGTACCACCACAATAAAATAAAAACAATGGCGTACTTAAGTTTTCAAAATAATGACAGGCTATATTAATACTTTTGTAACTACAACTAACTGATGAATCGTACGCAAAAATGACAAACACAGATCAGAAAAAGGAATGGTATTTGATTGGCAAAGCATACATTGGGGTGGAAGCTATACAGTTGTTCCCATGAATGAATTAATCCCTTTTAGAATGCAGTCGATTTTTTTTTTTTTTTTCATGAATCGACTGTGAGGTCCAACTCTCTTCGAATGGAATAGTCTGCGACCAAGTGTACCACAAGCTATAGTTCACCTGAGAACAGGGAGCCATGAATGTCATTTAACAATCCTACACCGAGACAGCAGTATTTTACCCTTTCACCTTGATTCAGGCGGCAGCAGAAATCGGCGTGCTGTGGGCGAGAAGCGGCGTGCTGCGGCAGCCGTAATGTTCTGACGTGTCCACAAAAAATTTGCAAACTACGCGGTATAGCGTTATGATTATCAGAACCCAGGAAACATCCACGTCACAGCCCTGAAATCCAGGTAGATTTCAGTGTGAGGTGCACCCGGTCACTGGTTCAAAAATGGCTCTAAGCACTATGGGACTTAACCTCTGAGGTCATCAGTCCCCTAGACTCAGAACTACTTAAACCTAAGGACATCACACACATCCATGCCCGAAGCAGGATTCGAACCTGCGACCGTAGCAGCAGCGCGGTTCCGGACTGAAGCGCCTAGAACCGCTCGACCACACCGGCCGGCCGTTCACTGGTGAGGCAAAACTAATTTAATCCACAATCATGACGATGCATGCTGGTATTGTCAAACATCAGGCAGCCGACTCTGGACGAATAACTTCACCCTAGTGAGACACGATATGTTTGAGGTGATATGCAGTTCCACTGTCGTTACAGTAGGAAATTGCCTTCCCTGAATTTCTCCAGCAAAGAAGAACCAGAAGAAGAAGAAGGATATGAACCACCAACACTCTCCACCAAGCCTTGGTATAGGAGCCGAAGCAGCAAAATCGAAACTGCCCCCACACTGTACAAACCAATCTAGCTATCCTCTCCGCATTGAATCTCCCTTGTTGACTGTTCGCTTGGCCTGGTAGCCAATCCAGATGCAGCACCGGGGTTCCCACTCTGAGGGACCAAGCCTCCACTCTTCATATCCCGAGAGGAGGCAGCTAGTGACTCGAAATCTCTCTTGTCTGAAAAAATATTTTAGACTAGGGAAGTGTTGTTCTCACAATAAGCATGTTCACGCTGTGGCAAAAAAACATGTACCTAGATGGAACCATAGGCCATCATTTATGGAGAGATCTACTTTTTCCAGGCCAACCATTTCTAGTTTCTGAAAGAAGGATGTTAAGTTTCCCAGAGTATCATGCGTTTGAAATATATGTTTTCGCCACTCGCTAAAATGAAAATAGCGACTTCATGGCGTCTGGAGGGTTACAGTTATGCCTTCACTAAACATGTGCATAAGACACTCTGTCTGTATCATCCCAGCTTCCACCATGGAAGACACGGAGTTTTATGACCTTCCTACTGTTTGCCTAAAAGTTCAGTTCACAGCAGTCTCTCTTAAATGGCTTCCTGCACTCACTTTCCGCCAACTGGCCGCCATTGCAGTGGACTGCTGTCTGGCCCAGGTAAAAAATTCTGTGAACTGGTGCCTTCCGTCTGACCCGAAGTGGAAGAACTAGGGGTCATTGGCCAGAAGCCCTCTGAAGTTAAGATCCACTGAGTGCTGATTCCAACAAATACTCGCACAGTCAGGTCCCTGCACTCAGCATTTATGGCCCCCAGTTCATCTCTCTACACGCTACTCATACAGTTATACGAAATTATGTCAACAATTTCCTAATGTAAAAAGCCATAAACCACACACAGCAAAGGTAGTACTGGGGAATATTGAGATAATGGCCTTAAATATGAACGTTAATCTGGCTGACAGTGTTGTTAGAGTGAGGGAGTGGTGTGCCACCTCTCAAGTCAGTTACGAAAACCGTCAATAAAATATAACATTATTTCATTCGAGAGAAAACACTTTACTTATCTATTCATCCAAGTCATTGGATGGGTGATCATCCAGGTGTGCCGAATGCTGTTGGAAAGTGGTGTGCACTTGGCTCCTGTGGGGCTAATTGAGGAGCTACTTGATTGAGAAGTAGCAGCTGAAGTGACGAAAACTAACAACAGTAGGGAGAGCGTTGTACTGACCACATGCCTCTGCATATTCGCATCCAGTGCCGCCTATCATCTGAGGATGACACGACGGTCGGTTTTGGCTTTGTACGTATGTACTGTTTGTGTTTTCCTTTTCTTCGTTTATAAATGTGTAGCTATGGTGTTGTTTTAGTCATTGACAAAGGTCTTCTTAGGCACTTCTGGGTTTTATTGTTCTGAAGAAGGCGTAGTTATCTACGCCGAAACCTAGGATAACACTAGGTGCTTTTTTCGCAATCGAGGCGGGTTTCTAGTTGTTTAATATAACTGAAAATGAATGTCTTGTATGGAGTCCTACTTGGATTTAATTTCCATCAGTTTGCACCGCCCAAGTTATTCAACATTTCTTCACTTTTTTGATACACAAAATTAGCAGCAGTGGTGTGTTTTTCGGGAGTACGAATGTGGATGAACTTTTTTTTCGAAGTGTGAAATTAGTTGATTGGTAGATAAGCAGTAAATAATGTCAACAAAAATAATCGGTTACTATTTTCCTTGTAGACGACTTTTTATTCGGACTAACAATAGAAGCATCATCTGCGAGTGATGACTTTCCGCTTCTGATTCAAATGACGCTATATGATTATGACATAATGACATACTAGTAAAATTGAACTGTTGCGGAGTTTCCTTTTCCCGTCACACACTAGCTCAGCGCTCAGCAGGCCCGCCTGCGTCCCTGTGTACCGCCTGGGGCTGCGCCAGCGCCGGGCGCCGCCCGCTACCTCCGCTTCGCCGCCGCCGACGCCGCCGTCGCGGCCGATTGGCCCCGGACGTCAAATATTGCGACGCCCCTCAGCTCGGCCGGACGACAGCGCGTCTTCCCTTCCCGTTCCCCTTCGGCTCTCTCGGAGAATGACTGCTTCATTTTCTGCGACGCTGTCCAACGGAGCAGCAAAAAAGTATATTGGTGCAGTAGTAATGAAAAAACCTACCACTCTATTGCAAGATTCCTATTTGCCGAGAAAAACTCTTTGTCAAATGGGATTTCGCCGTAAGGTGGGCGAGGGGTAAACAAATATTTTTCCATCGTGTCCACGGGAACACGCTTCACCCTTCGCCTCTCATCACATACACACAAATATTTCATTTCGTTATTTCATTGATTTGAATGGAAAGGATATACTTTGAAATCGTATATATGAATATATACTTTATGAAAATATCTCAATATTCTGATGACGGGTCTTGGTGGATATCATTCCTTCAATGGTGTTTTATATTCCTCGTCATTATAACGAATATATTCACAGCACCTAACAGTACGAGATCAAGATAGATATCAGCATTGCGCATAAATGGACGTTGCTAATGAAATTTCGTATCTTTATGTCGGTATGCATACGCCGGGTTAATAAGCTTAGTAGCTATTTTTATACAATGAGATAACGAAACTCATGGGATAGCGATATGGCCATATACATGTCACGGTAGTACCGGATACGCAAGACATAAAAGGTGAGTGCATTGGCGAAGCTGTCATTTGGACGCAGGTGACTGTGGGAGATAGGTGTCGTGTTTACGGCCCTTCGACGGGAGTTAACAGACTTAGAACGTGGAATGGTGGCTGGAGCTAGACACAGGGGACATCGTCAGCGAGTTTAATATTCCGAGAATACACAATGTCATGAGTGTGCCGAGAATTCCAAATTTCAAGCATTACCTCTCACCACGGACAATGTAGTAGCCAACGGCCTTCACTTATCGACCGAGAGCAGCGGCGTTTGGGTAGACTAACAGACAAACAACGTTTCGTGAAATGACCGCAGAAATCAATGTGGGCCGGCCGGTGTGGCCGTGCGGTTCTAGGCGCTTCAGTTTGTGACCGCGTGACCGCTACGGTCGCAGGTTCGAATCCTGCCTCGGGCATGGATGTGTGTGATGTCCTTAGGTTAGTTAGGTTTACGTAGTTCTAAGTTCTAGGGGACTGATGACCACAGATGTTAAGTCCCATAGTGCTGAGAGCCATTTGAACCAAATCAATGTGGGACGTACGAAGTACGTATCCGTTAGGACAGTGTGCCGAAACAGGGGCGTTAATGATCTATGGCAGTGGACGACCGACGTGAGTGCCTTTGATAACTGCACGACATCGCCTGCAGCGCCTTTCCTGGCTCTTGGATATATCAGATAAATCCGAGAGGACTTGAAAACCGTGGCGACATGTGATGAGTTCTTTCAGTTGGTAAGAGCTGATGGGAGCGTTGGAGTGTAGCGCAGACTCCACGAAGCCACGGATCCAAGTTGTCAAGAAAGCACCGCGCAAGATGATTGTGGCTCCATAATGGTGTGGGCAGTTTTTGCATGAATACCTGACTGGAAGTGGTTATGTACGGCTACTTGAACACCATTTGCAACCACTCACGGACTTCACGTTCCCAAACAGCTATGGAGTTTTTTATGTCACTGGGCGACATCTATTTGCAATTGGTCTGAAGAGCATTCTGGACACTTCGGGTCAATGTTTTGGTCACCCAGATAGCTCCGTGTGAATCCCATCGAACATCTACAGGTCATAATCAAGAGATCAGTTAGTGCACAAAATCCTGCACCGGCAACACTTTCGCAATTATGGACGGTTAGAAAAGCAGCGTGGCTCAATATTTCTGCAGGGGACTGAGTTGAGTTGCTGCACTACGCCGACCAAGAGAGGTCCGACACGATTTTAGGAGGTCTCCCATGACTTTTGTCCCCTCAGTGTAATATAAAGTACCCGTGTTTCTTCGTGCGTCCGTCACACCTGTAAACTGGTATACAGTAGTGTCAAAATTTTAGTTATGAGTAATTTATCGTCAACACGAATTGATCTATTGTGCAAGTTTCTACTTAGACATATCATTTTCAGTACCTATGATTTACTATGGCTGTTGAGTTCTTCAGCTCCTCCTCTCCCTTTCCTGCCCTTATTCTTCTCCATCCACACACAGTAAAGCATAGTTTACAGGATTTGACAGGTCAGGAATACAACTGTACATAGAACCGAAATTCCATTATTTGTACCTCTGAAAGTCCCCGGTAAAAACTCTGAGGACTGTGTAAGCTCAAAATCTGCGCAGGTATACGTGATAGATAAACTGGGACGTGTGTGGAGCGCATCAAGAATATTTGACATGAAAAACACACAGACACGCAACCACAAATGAATACATCAAAAATGAATGTCTTATGTTACTGGTCGATCGCTGATAAAATGTGTGTGAGTTAACTGATATCGTAGGAATCGCAGAAGAACGAGTAAGATACGCTTTAGATTAATTAAGTTGTGTGATTCGAGATGGGTGCCATATTTTTTGAATCCCAGAACTAATTTCTCAGAAATATCCGTATAGCGATACGACAATTCCGACGGACTTCGCACACTCATTTGTTATCGTGGATGTGTTGTAGGTTCCACTACATCACACCATACAATATACATCAATGGAAGCTGTGCGTGGCACCCAATGGCTTCTGCCCAACAAAACTAAATATACTAGTGTCCAAAAGTTAGGCATAATGACTAAAACACGAAAATGAAAGAAGAAAAGGCAAGCAATCACCCAAAATGAACGTAAATATTTACCTAAGAAAGCTATTTGTTCGCTGTATATGAGCAAGGTGTACTCCGTGCCGTGAATAGACGCGTGCCCGAAAGGTAAACACAAACAGGTCGTTCTTATTTGTCCGTTCATAGTGAGTACAATGAAGTATCTTGGTGAAGTTGACAACGTAATTCCACAAAGACGCCTTTTGGATCTCGTTTTGCGGGGTAGAATACTCGGACGCCTGGAAGCAGACCAGAAACAGGCCAAAGTCGTAGTGTCCTTGGATGTGCCAGAAAGTGTCATTTCGAGCCTTTGCTGAAGATTGCGAGACACGGGACATTTTTGTTTCACGCCAGTAGTAAGTCGACCAAGAAAACTACCCAACAGCAGGCCGATATCTGCCGCAACTGCCCGACGAAATCGAAGTACACCTACAAGGCAAATGCCTGCAGAGCTTGCAGTTGCGCAGGAGTTGCGGTTTCCCAACAAACTGTGTATCGAAGGCTCAGAACAACAGGGCTATTTCCAAACGTTCGGCCGTGTGCATCCCGCTCACTCCAGCACAGAGAGGGGCCCGTGTGTCGTGAAGTTGGTAACATGATAACTGGATCTTCAATGAATGCAGAAATGTGCTCATCAGAGCTGAATCCCAGTTCAGTTTGCATAATGATTCTCGTCACACACTACTCTGGTGCGCACCTGATAGCCGATACAATTCCAGGAACTTAATGGAAAGAGATCTGCTTGGTGGTGATGACGTCACGGTGTGGGGAGGTATCATGTTGAATGGCCCCTACGGAGCTGCACGTCTCGGTGATCGGAGGAATACCGTAAACACTCAGAGTTGCAGGCATGAGGGACATGTTCGCCTTTTCATAAATTCTCTTGGTACAAATATCCTCTTTATGGACAATAAGGCCTATTCGCATTGAGCTGCTCTGTTGGATAAATTTCTTGAAGGTGCAGGTATCCGTGGCATGGACTGGCCAGCGAGGTCCCAGGGTCTGAATCTTAAGTAACATCCCTGGGATGCGTTAGGGAGGCGAATTGCATCCCGTCAGCCTTCACTAGGAATACTTGCTGAAGAACTGTATCGACTGCCCGGAGAGCTCTTGGACCATACCGTATAAAACATACCACGTCGCAGTGCAGCACGAGCGGCTGTTAGGAGTACCATATCGTCTTTTAACAGCTTCTTTCATGGTGAAAGAAATTCCTCAGTTGTGTTAGTTTTTACAAATGTACAGAACGTTTCTAACATTGTTTCGGACACTGCCGCATGCCAAATATCTTGTGATTAAGCTGTTACTTGTTCAGTACTCCTTCCGACATCCTGATAATGCAATATATCATATTTTTGGAATTATGTTTAACTTAGAGACAGTAATGTAGATCTCGCCTTCCAGTAAGATAATGGCCAGTGTTTACAGCTTGCAGAATCCACTGGTCTGAGTATTTTCTATTGTAGTTATTCTAGATAAACGGCTGAAAAATTACATGAGAAGCAGTCAGGATTGGAATGGAAAAAAATAGTTTTCCAGGTATTTTCGCAATGCTGGAATTGAATTACTTGATGAACGAATCTGTAAGAATCTATCTTTTCATCATAAACGTATTCTTACTTCGGTAATATGCAATGCAAGCCTTTTGAGTGCAGTGAAGATCTTATGGTGGCGGTCGGTGGCACACTTTCTCAACTGTAGGTATGGGACCTACCCACAGGAAAAATGATATCAAAATGCATTGCCCTAAAAGAGCATAAAATGGAAAATAAGTGCCAAGTTTCGTCTCAGAGCAGGCAGAAGAGCTCGCCCGTGTTACTCATTCTTCTCCGTTGGTTGTAAGTTAGGTGTCTTTCTGTATTATCACGGACCAGCAAGTAATGTCGTTTCTGTTTATGCCGATATTCGATTGGCATTGTCAGGTCTTATCAGGTCATTGTTTACTTCAAAGTCGTGCCTAGGACATTTTAAGGTTAGAAAGACTTGCTTATTCGTAAATGATAATTTATTTTTACTTTATTTTATTTAATTTTTTGCAGGTACCAGAAGAGGTACACTATATGATTTTTGAATTTCGCAGGGATAGTAATGCGAAATCATTTTCGATGTTTATCCGCGTTAGTAGAATTTCGTAAATGCCAAAGATGTTTGTTTTTAAGTTTAAACCCGGTATTTTAGATCTTTCCGACGGGTATCGATGAGGAAGACATGTTAAACGATGGGGAAGGCATGTTAAACGCGGAAGTGGAAGCAAGTCCGTATCAGACGTCCAAGGGAATGTCAGAAAGTCTTAACCAACCTTGGTCGACGATCCAAAAACATTTGCACCAGATTGTAGAGATAAACGAAGCTAGCCAATCCTCCACATGCAACTTATTGCTTTAGCGGCACAGTACAGAAACGTTTATTGATCGCTTGATCACTGGAGGTGACAAAGCCGGCCGCTGGTGGCCGAGTGGTTCTGGCGCTACAGTCTGGAACCGCGCGACCGCTACGGTCGCAGGTTCGAATCCTGCCTCGGGCATGGATGTGTGTGTTGTCCTTAGGTTAGTTAGGTTTAAGTAGTTCTAAGTTCTAGGGGACTTATGACCTCAGCAGTTGAGTCCCATAGTGCTCAGAGCCATTTGATCCATTTTTGTGACAAATGTTCTGTATGATAATCCAAAACGTAAAAGGCAGTGGCTCTCTCCGAATGAATCACTACGAAGTACAGCTAAGCCAGGTTTACACCTCAAAGAGGGTTTATGTGTGTTTGGTAGAGTATTCGAGGAGTCGTTCATTTTGAAGCCCTGAAATATGGACAAACTGTGACTGCGCACTTTCATTGTGAAGGACTGGATCCAGTAAATCAATCT
Organism: Schistocerca nitens; assembly: GCF_023898315.1. Classification (NCBI taxonomy): domain Eukaryota; kingdom Metazoa; phylum Arthropoda; class Insecta; order Orthoptera; family Acrididae; genus Schistocerca; species Schistocerca nitens. The sequence goes on along the minus strand of NC_064615.1, from coordinate 719,731,123 downwards.
TTAACGCCTTTTCTGTTGACAATCGATGGACACTTTTCATTTATTCTGCTACACGATAATGCAAGACCGCACTGCGCAACTCGAACCCTGGTAAAAGTTAGTAAATTGGGGTCGGAGGTATTGTGTCACCCACAGTAATCAACCGATATTGCGCCATCGGATTTCAGTTTTTCCGATTGCTACAACATTTTCTAAGTGGCAAGAAATTTAAAATGCGGATGATGTCCAAAATGCCGTCTCCATTGTTTTTCAAATCCAAGTGATTTTTATCGTAGGGCAGTGAAAGTTTACACACTAGAGGGCAAAAGGTTGATGACAACGATATTGATTATAGCATTAATTACAAATAGGAACTTGTTAATCATTAATTTGTTTGAATGTAATGTAAAAGAAACTAAATTTTTTCCGACCCCTCGGATGGCATCGGCCTTTATCATTTTTTAATTTTACTGTTGGATATCTTTGACCATCCTGTAGTGATTTTTGTTTTAAATTGTGATTGATATTGAACAGTTTATTGTACTTAGGAGCATGGGAGATTAGTTGTTGTTACTGTGTCGCAGGCATTCTATGCCTCGTAATCGATCGACTTAGGACTAAGATATAAAAAATGTTGAGATCTTTCCCCTGAGCCCTCGTAAACGTTGTCAGATTTACATCAAGAGCATAATATTCGGCTCTAATCAGGTACAGACATGAGGGCTTAACATGTACTGGACAATTTAATATCGTTGCTTCTACACTGATTACATTGTTAATATGGTCAAGGGAGCAGACATCCAACATACGAACACAATCTAGTCGGATTAGGTTGATGTACTGCAACACATTCAGTAGACGCTCTGCAATTCGGTTCTGATTAAACGTACTGGAAGACAAGGTGCGTTGTGAATCACATGTCCTTAGCAACATGGGTTCGCAGGTTGGTCATTATCGATAATCTGTCTATATTTATGTCTGTATTATGGAAGCCACCTCTCGGATTGTGGTGGCTGAAAACTGTACCGCCTCTACCATTCCCAACTTTCCTGTTACAAACGCAGATTGCCCGTCGACCTTTGGCAGTTGTCTCATTAATTCGTTAAGGGCACCGTCATTCCCGTGGGACTGATAGTGGACTCTTTATTTGGGCGACGTCGGTCCCTTACTTTTCGTTCAAGATGTCAGTCCGTGCGGACTGACAGTGTACTTTTCAATTGTACATCAGCGCATGGACGGCAGTATCTAGATTAAAAACAAATATTGTAATTTTACTGAAGTTTATTAAATCATTGAATACAAAGATGGAGTAGAGATTTGCACGTATTACAAAGGGAACCATCTGTTTTGTTAATTTTCCACCTACATTTCTCCGAAAGTGTTTGTGTTCATCTTATAACATTCACAACAATATCTACACCCTTATGTAACTTTGCTTCCTTTTTGTACAATCAGTATTTGCTTCTTCATGTATAGATACGGACTGGAGTTACTTAATGTGAATTCCATGTGAGCTCATGTGCCAACTGTTTCCGAAATATCAGGATTAGCACTTTACGTCCGGTCACGTATTGGAGTACATATAACGCATTCACAACAGCGATGTTAATAAAGAGATCGAATGCTAACTTTAGATACCATTTTACTGTCTTTCTCAATGGACTAGTGTATGCAGTCATCAGATAAGAAAGATGAATAGCAGTCTTTCACTTACTACACGAAGTAATAGCATTTGGTTTCCGATAATCCCCTCTTTTAGTTTACTCGAATACACGTCAGGTGAGTAATGGCACGCGGGAATGCCGCATCAAAGGAAAGACAGAAAGATCGGCTCCGCGCTCAACGTGCTGAGCTAGGCCACGGGGGCGATGAATGCTGCTCTTTCGTGGGTCCTGCAGCACCGTCCGCGGAAACGTCGATTCTCCCGCACAAGTCCTCAGAAGCAACATCCTCCTCCATCGTCTACAGGTGAAACGCCTCACATTCGGGAACTTTCTCCCTGGAAGTCATAAAACCAGCGACCCCAGACCAGGCTGAAGGAGCCACAGAGCTATCTGCTCCTCTTCAGTTCATACTACCGTAACGGGTAAAAGTGCTGGCGGAGTTTTCGAAAAACGTGGCATTAGATATTCGGTGCGAATTCTGCTTCCAGCATGATAGCGCAGCAGTAGATTTTGCTCTTCGCGTCCGAAACCATCTGACCGTAGACTACGGGACAGGTGGACAACATGCTTAGCCAACAAGAGCCCCAGATTTAACCCCTTAGGATTTTTCTTGCAGTGCACATGAAGAGTCTTGTTTACGAGACCATTGTCCAGTCGGAGGAAGATCTGGATTCACGGATCATGGCTGCGGCAGGAGTGATCAGCCATACACCTCGCATGTTGGACAGAGATTATGCGAACTTAGTGTGCAGATACACTGTGTGCGCCAAACTTGATGGGTTGTAATATTACAGTAAACAAGAATGAAATCTGTACGAGGAGAAGGGAAGAGAGAGGCGACAGGAGAGGACGAAGATTGGAGGGAGAAGAAGATGGGCAGAAAAAGGGGGAATGAGGTGATGCATAGAGAGAGAGGGTGAGGGAAACGACAGGAGGAGGTGGAGAGAAAAGCAGAGAGAAGATTATGAACGGAGAGAGGGGGAAGGAGGTGATGGACAGACGGAGGGGGCAGAAGGGGACAAAAAGGGGGGAAGAGGAGGTGGACAAGGAACGGGGAAGGAGATTAGGACGTATATCCAATACTGATACGTATTGGAAACGTGGGCTTTCTCGACCGCCGTAAGTAGTGAAAGAGGAAAAATTCAGGGAATCCTACTCTAGTGGAGGCGCCATATTCCCCCCTCCTCACTTCCCCCCTGTCATCGAAATTTGCTACTGTTACACGACCCCCATCGTTGACAGACAGTGATCCTGAGGTGTGACCTGTGCTTCTGACCCTTTCACGCCTAACCAGGACACAATTTGATAATTCAGTCGAACTGCAACGGATGTTACTGTCAACTGCCATAATAGCGACTACTTTCATAATTTTATGATGTGTGCTGCTCTTCAAGAAACACATGTAACTAGCGACTGTTCACAAGAGGTTATCACCCATTCTGTAGGAACCCGAGAGGCGTTTGGATGGGTCTGTACATTGGTTCTTCAGTTGAGTGTATTTCTCTACGTTTTAGAACCAATAGCAGTGCGATTCTGAACTACCTCAGTGACTACATTTTGTAACGTTTATTTATCTCCAGACATGGAACTTACGGACCTTGAGATAACCACCTTAATCCAATAACTCTCCGCTTTTTCTGCTACTTGGGGATTTGAATCTTCTAATGTACTCTCTCCTTCAGATTTTCAGCTATTGTCCACATTAGCCTTTTATGAAGATTTGAGAGGAGCGAAGATTATAATAAACTTTCTAGTTTACTTATCTTTCCTCGTAGAGTTGGCTCTAGTTATTCTCGTGTAGGGGTCTGATTCTTGAAGCTGAAATTTTCACGTTTTAGGTCGCATGGTTGAATTGATGTAAATAAATTTGAAGATTGTTGTTACAGAATTTTTGTTGTTACGTTAATATGTTTTGTCACATTTTACATCATCATACAATCGTGTGATTCTTCACATTAACGAAGCCGAAATTACATTGTTCGCACAAAATACAAAAATACATCCGATCACATCAGACATATGCTTACTACTGTCTCACTCAGCGGAAATAATGTTGCAAAGGGTTTACAATTTTTCTTGACAAATGAATTTCTGTTAGTTTCGATTATTACTTCATAAATGAATCCAGAAATAAACACAGTAAACAGTACCAGATTTCGTAATTAATAATAGAAATTTTAAGTGTGCCAAATAGTTCAAAATTTCAAATGTTTCTAAAAAACTAATTTGAACTGTACATTCAGAACTAGTAATTATTGATTGTAAAATCCAAAATAAAGTAATTCCTTTTCATAAATTTTAGCTTGAAATATAACATCCTGTGTATAAAATTATATGAAAGTTTTCCGAAGTGCTACTGAGATAATACTGACCTGTCCAAAATTCGAAAAATAATACTGGTATAGCCGGCCGCTGTGGCTGAGCGGTTCTAGGCGCTTCCGTCCGGAACCGAGCTGCTGCTGCGGTCACAGGTTCGAATCCTGCCTCGGGAATGGATGTATGTTATGTCCTTAGATTAGTTAGGTTTAATTAGTTTTAAGTCTAGGGGACTGATGACCTCAGAAGTTACGTCCCATAGTGCTCAGAGCCATTTGAACCATTTCAATACTGGTATCGACAACTACTGTTGAGGAAAAGTAATGCTAGAAGAGGATATCCAGTTACAACGTGCATCATACCCTGTGGGGAAGTGCTGTATTATCCTGTAGGGGTCTTCTCAATGAACGTCTTCTTCAGGAACCTGATCTTTGTCTCCTCAATGCCTCCAACCCACTTCAGCGCCACCCACAGCATCATTTCGGCTGTCGACCTTACGATTCCTTCCCTCATTCTCGTGGATTCTCTGCAATAGTTGCTACTTTATAATGTTTGTGACAGAGATCACGTTCTGGTGATCCTGTCACTTCCTTGTAACCACCCAACGGAACATTAACGCGTTGAGCTCTTCAGAGAGCCAACTGGTGGTTCAGTACGTCGGCTATCACCATCGCCCAGTCTTTGTGAGAATGCATCGATGAGGTTGTGGGAGACGTTTCCGCTGTAACTGCTGTTTCCCTTTACACCACATTTCAGCTGCTTCTAACTCTCGCTACCTAAGAAGAAACGCTGCGAGTGCCAAGTACCCTCTTTGAGAAAGTATGCGGTTTCATCCCAGGTGTGCGCCAAGATGCGTTGTCTTCTGGTCAGCCAAACGATTGTCCCAGGGTTTCTTCCTCCATGGCTATATTTATACCGATGCCTGAGCTCTTGCTGAAGACCTGGCGACTCTCTTTGCGACTGCTTCTGAGTCCTCTTCTTACTATCTTTTTAAAACGTCAGTATACCCTTAACCCCCACCCCCCCCCCCCTCATCTCCCCCTCTCCCCACTCCGAATTAAGGGTAAGTGAAAAATTATCGGCAATGTTGCTACATCTTTCATTGCAGTACAAGGAGGAAACGTAAGTTAACATTTTTCAATATAGTCCCATTGCTCTTCAACGCACTTGGTCAACCGCATCGAGCCGTACGTGCACCGCGTCATTCACTTCTTGATCTGAGGTGAAATAATGCCTCTTTGAGAGGACCGAAGAAGTGGTAATCGGATGGGGAGCGTTTTAACTGTGTGGACAGCGGTATGTGGACGGAAATGGCAGCGCTACAACACGCCACCTTTCGGCTGTACTCTTCTGCATTAGCTTCGAATTGCAGGCTTTAGCCTGTCAATAAACATCTCAATGTAACGCAAACTGTTTGTTGTTGCACAAATCTCCTGATGATCGAGTACTGGACCTGGAGCGTTCCAGAAACGGTAAGCATCTGTTTTCCTGCAGATGGTTGGCTTTTAATTTCCTGCAGGGTGACTGTGGGTATTTGCATTTCGTACTATGCCGTTTACTCTCCGTCTTCTAGTGTGGATCCATGTTTCGTCACCAGTGGTGATTCTAGGAAACCGTCACGTTTGTTACGATAGCGGTTCAGTTGTCTTTGGCAAATGTCCTAGCGCGTCTGTTTGTACAACGCTGTGAGCTGTTTCGAAACACATCTTGCAGAGGCTATATGAAACCCATGTCTGATATGGATGATTTGGTAGACAGAACTACGACTAATTCGCAGAAAAATGGTTCAAATGGCTCTGAGCACTATGGGACTTAACATCTGTGGTCATCAGTCCCCTAGAACTTAGAACTACTCAAACCTAACTAACCTAAGGACATCAAACACATCCATGCCCGAAGCAGGATTCGAACCTGCGACCGTAGCGGTCACGCGGTTCCAGACTGAAGCGCCTAGAACCGCACGGCCACACCGGCCGGCAGTTCGCAGACGATGTGCCACTCCATCAACACTAACCTAACCTAACCTAACCTAACCTAACCTGACTCTTAGGTCTACCGGAAACATTCAGGTGCACGCTCAATGTTGTCATCATTTCTGGCCGTGGATGGTCATCCGGCTCATTTCTCATGCGTAACATTTGTGCGACCAATTTTGAATTCTGCAGTCCATTCGTAGACACTCGGTTGTGCAAAGAGACTGTGCCTGTATGGTGCCTAAAGTCTTTGGTGGGCTGTGGTCCCTGATATACCTTGCGAACACTGATCGTTGTTCCTCTTTGGTTAAAACTTCTAATTGAGGAATCAGGATCAAACTTTTATAGCAGGGTCACAACAGCATAACAATAAAATTGGGACGCCCTGCTAAACCAGCAGGACAGGACAGGTACTTTAAATTGTGGAAAGAGGTCAAAATAAGTGGCTGTCAGTTACACTCGAAAATACAACTTTATTTATTTGACCAAACATTACAAGATCCAAGAAAATTAAAAAAAATACAGCATTAATTTTTGGAACTTAATAACCGGCCGAATACGTCATACAATCTCATGCCTTAAGGGCAAGACCACTTTAATTTAATATCGGCTGAAAGCCAATAACTTAAGACTCAAACCAAAATCAGAAATTTAAAAGACAGAAGGCCTTATCTTAAATCAGTTCTTTCAATTAGGCTGAAGACCCAAACCAACTGACACCTTAAGAGCAAAACAACTTTAATTTAAAAAAATTGGCTGAAGGCCATCACTTAAGACACAAAAAAATATTTTTTTTTAAAAAAAGGCCAAAGGCCTTGCTTAAAATAGTTCTTTAAATTAGGCTGAGGGCCCAAACAATCTTACGCCTTAAGGGCAAAACAACCTTAATTTAAAAATCGGCTAGAAGCCATACAAATAAAAACAACAAGAACCAATAAGAAAAGGCAATACACCCAACGGCGCTCAGAAGTTTCCAAGGGTCGGCCTGGAATTGAAACACTAACGCTCGCTTAGGTGAGACAGGTAATTGCCCCAACCATTCTCGATCTGATGACAACCCAACCGACAGTCAACGGACCCACCGACAAGATAACTTCTGCTCCACCTGACCAGCACACAACAGGGAGTTCAATGGAACAACGTAGAAGGTACTGGCGCCCACAACCAATTATACATTCAGTTGTCAAACTACACACCACAGCGACCACACGATGAGGAAAATACTCTCCCTGAATTTACATTAACGGCCAGGGCAGGTAACCGGAACATTAACGGCCATAAGGCAGAAGATTCCTCTGGTGCACTTGAATTAAAAACAACCAAGTACAGTTAAACTCTACCGGAGTGGCTAAAATTTGCCAACTTGAGAACACACATTGTTGCTTCCAGGAATGTCCCAACAGCCGACAACGAAATCCAGACGACACAATGTGAACAGTCTTGACTTGCTGGTAGGTTAAGTCAAAACTCAACTTTCGGGTCCAGGGTTTGTGAGCCATGGACCTCGTAGCAATGGGAACAGCACCATACACTCCGACCGCGCGTAGACGCCGCCAGCGGCCCCAGCCAAACTACGTGCCGCGGAGATTTCCTCGCTGCTCCACGCCAAGCGACCAGCTGCGCAGGCCCGGAAACGGTGAAAGTACCAAATATGTGCCGACCGCTGTGACGACCAACCGAACGACCAAACAACTGTTGTCCTGCTCCAATCTCCCTCCTTCGGGCGGTTCATGTACGTCGCTAACGGTCGGCGAGCCCTGGCTGTCGGCGCCTCACCGGCGCACCGTCCGTGACTGCATTGCTGCTGTGTCCCGACTGCGCTGCTGGTCCGTCTCCAACTGACTGCCAGACACACGAGGACCCGGAAATAGTATCGGTCGTTCCAGAGATACTACGACAGTGCACTTATCGATACGCGCTGCTGCTGCTACTCACGGGCAAGTAAGGCAGGAAGTTAGTGACACCAGTAAATGGAATAAGAAAACGATGCGGCAACACCGTAATAGAAAATGGCAAACAATAAATGGGATAAAGGCGAATCGTGCACGGCTCAAAAATAAGAGTACAAAGGTCAGTATGAAGAACAAGTGTGGAAGAAGAGTTACATCAACAACGCGGATAATTTTTCCCTTATTCTTGTATATAGAGAACCTGATTGGAGACAGTTGCGGGCTTTTGACTTGTCACGAGTTATGACCACAGGCCCGAACGCTACTAAAAGACTCGATTTACTCAAGGTCTTCAACCGAACTTTGCTAGAAAGGTTTTTTCATCAATGATGACATGTTTGTCGCCTGGATCGTCACATCAGGCAAAAAGCACAACGTACATCGTCATCTACCGACAGATTAGCCTCATCAACGCGCTCTACAAAGAATGGTAGGCTGACAATGATGCTGAGTTTTATAATGGTTTGTTATTTAAAAGTCAAGGACATAAATGTTCTCCGGAGAGTATTACACTAACGTATGTGATAAAATCGGTGTAAGATACGTGACTCATGTGTTTAAATGTTTTATGTACGTTTTACTTTTGTATTAGCACTTGTGTTTTGCTCCTTGTTCGCTCTCTCGAATGGATGTGCAGAGAAAGTCTTGTATTTAACTTCTTGAAATGTTTGAAAATTAGAAATGAATTTCATTCGTTTTATGATCATTATGACCCTGTTATACTAATGGTGAACCATTGATATATCTCCAGCTACATAAGACGTTGGAAGCAGTCTGTTTGATGATGCAACAGTCAGCGCGCTGTCAAATGTACACCTGCATCTTCACAAGTCAAACCTGCCATCTAATTTAGTTTCATGAAGTCCAGATATTTTTGCTATTATCAGACAAATAATTTATCACACTGAAATTTAATATTTTAACGGTCACTAAGTTTTTCTGCACTTCAACAGCGACTTCTGCTTCTGACTTTTACAATAATATGAAATCTCAGATAGCGAAATTTTATTCCAGGCAGTGGGAGTTTCAGTATCATCATTAATTCAAAGAGTCTATAGCTTCATGTTTGTGTTATACACCTGTTGTCGTCAATGTGATGCGTCCCACCATCCGAGCAATTAATCACATAATTTCGTTTCTGCATTTATTTCATCCTAGTTGTCACCGGTCACGAACTGCTATGGCTCATTCTGGTTAAATGGGAAAAAAGGAAAGGAAGCCCACGTTTCTAATACGTACGAGAACTGGTTATACGTCCTAATCTCCTTCCCCATTCCTTGTCCACCTCCTCTCCCCCCTTTTCTTCTCCTCCTGCCCCCTCCGTCGGTCCATCACCTCCTTCCCCCTCCCCCCATAATCTTCTTCCTCCCTCCTCACCCTCTCTCTCTATGCATCACCTCATTGCCCCTTTCTCTGCCCATCTTCTCCTCCCTCCAATCTCCATACCCTTCCTGCCGCCTCTCTCTTCCCCACTCCTCGGGCATCTCCTCCTTTCCCCTTACCATGACATTTCCCTCCCACAATTCTGTTCATGTTCTCTTCCACCTCTCTAAGAGCCTTCTTTCTTGTTACTGCAAATTCAGATTTTGTAGCAGTATTCTGAGCAGAAGCGCATAAACCTTAAATACAACTTTCTTGTTCGCTAACAATCACTGTCATATAGTTTGTATGTACTTAAATATTGCACAGGATGTTTCACAATTAATGTACACACATCTAGAGGTCGTAGAGAGGACTTAGTAGATCAAGTTTTACATGGGAACTCAAGCCCCGAAATTGTTTGTTTCCATGTTACAAGGAATACAAGATGAACAGATTTCGTTCTTGTTTGCTGTGATATTTCAACCCACCAAGTTCGGCGCACACAGTGTATCTGCGATGTAAGTTTGCATAATCTCTGTCCAATATGCGTTGTGTATGGTTAATCACTTCTGCTGCAGCCATGATCCATGAAACGAGAGATTCCTGCGTTTGGACAGGGGTCTTGTAAACAAGACTCTTTATGTGCCCTACAAGAAAACTCCAAACGGGTTAAATCTGGGGCTCATGTTGGCTAATCATGTTGTCCACCTGTCCCGATCCACCTGTCCCGTAGTATACTTTCAGATGGTTTCGGACGCGAAGAGCAAAATGTACTGCGGCGCTATCATGCTGGAAGCAGAGTTCGAGCCGAATATCTAATGCCACATCTTTCAAAAATTCCGCCAGCACTTTTTGCAGGAATATCAAGTATCCGCCACCTTTTAAATGGGGAGGAAGGGGCACCCGTTAGTTGAGGACGAAGGATGTATTGCACAATCACACAACCATAGAAGATATCTGCCGAGACAATGATGCCGAAGGTGTGCCAAAATTTTCTTGTACACGGACTTTGGGGCTTTATTGACCCCAAATGTAGCTCTTCGTTGCTGAACAAAACTTGCCTTCGAAACTGAGTAAAATCCACACACCGGTGCAAAAACAAAGTACAGAAGTATCACGTGGCACAAAATCCATCGGGAACATGGCATATACCTTTTGAAGGTCATATGGGTGAAGTTACCGTTGACGCAGAACACGATAGATAGACGAGTGAAACATATACAAGTCACGTACAATGGCTTGAGTACTTGTCGGTGGGTTTTCTTCAACTTGACGAAGCACTTTTTCTTCCAATAGTACAGTGTGTTGCCTTCTCGGAGCCCCATAGTCTAGACTGTCCCACTTTCCGGCAGCCGTAGCTCTACTCTGGGAAACATGGGATGAGATGATGCCACACGACTTGGAAAGTACTCGTGGTACAGACGTTGAGCTTCTCGTCCATTACGGCGAGCTTTACCGTACATTGACATATCTGTGTACTCTGCGAAGGTGTACTCTGCGAAGGTGTGCTCATGTACCCTGGTATTACTGAAGTAGTAGTCACCGTAGTGCCAACTGACGCATCATCAGGAAGCGTGAAAACAGACGAACTGCATAAGAAACATCTAGCGCGCAGCTGAGTAGCTCTTGTTTTCTTTGTAACTTGGAAAAGATTCGTTTCCAGACAAGGGTTCCTATGTAAAACGTGATCCACTAAGTCTCTCTACAACCTCTACAAGTGTGTAACACGAACTTTGAAACATCCTGTATTATTAAAAAGCATATAGCCTATATGGGTCCAAAGCTTTATTACATCAAACGTGTAAAAATCTGAAGTAAACCGATCGAGCACTTTTGATTATTTTAGTAACAACATTTGGTTTTTTGTGTATTATATATTTATTTATATACAGAAATATTTAAAAAATAGATATATAAAAACACGTCATTATTCGGAAACAACGTTGTGTCAAAACTTCGAAGCAATCGGTGAAGAAATTTTGGATGTTTACGATTTTGAACAAACGAAAATTTATATTCTTGTCTATAGAGATTTTTGTGGGACACATTACAGTTCTCGAATACTAGGGCCTTCTGTTCCCCCATATGTTTTGTTTTCAGGAGGGACAATACACATCTGGTTAGGTTGGAAACAGCAATCCGACTGGTTTATTCTAAACGACGACCCTCATTACAGTCTTCTTTGGCAAACGTAAGCCATACCGTCCCATGGGACACATTCTTACCGAAAACAGCCACATTGCTGCTCGGTAGGGTTTGTGCGCTTCAATGACATAGAGTGCAATGCTTCGACCCACACAAGCCGGACAGGTCTTGACAGACGAGCCAGACGACGTCTGTCACACAGCATGGGGCGGCGAGGGCTTCAGAGACGTAGTGACACCAGCTTGCATTAGAGTGTAAATCATGTAAAAAGATATTGCTGGCCCAGATGCAGTAAAAATTTGGAAATTTGGGGTAAGGTCTTATGGGACCAAACTGCTGAGGTCATCGGTCCCTAAGATTACACACTACTTAATGTAACTTAAACTAACTTACGCTAAGGATAACACCCACACCCATGCCATAGGGAGGATTCGAACCTCCGACGGGGTCAGGAGCAGTAACGTGCCAAACTGGCTATTGGAATACATCTGCGGAGTGCTCGTTACGCGGCCAAGGGAAAATTAAATCATATTCTGATTCTCCATAAACTTCTGATTCCAATTCGTCATCCTCCCACACAAATTTCGTATAAACATTCCTTGCAATGAAGGCTTTCACGACCGGATGTTTCAGCTGCCGAGAATTCTTCCAGGTTGTATGGCCGTGGTCCATGGAACTCTTCTATCGCTGAGGTTTCGTCGAAAGCTACGCTGGACATCTTCGGAGGTGCTCCTGGTTTTTCTGAGTATAGCCGTGGATAATATACACTCCTGGAAATGGAAAAAAGAACGCATTGACACCGGTGTGTCAGACCCACCATACTTGCTCCGGACACTGCGAGAGGGCTGTACAAGCAATTATCACACGCACGGCACAGCGGACACACCAGGAACCGTGGTGTTGGCCGTCGAATGGCGCTAGCTCCGCAGCATTTGTGCACCGCCGCCGTCAGTGTCAGCCAGTTTGTCGTGGCATACGGAGCTCCATCGCAGTCTTTAACACTGGTAGCATGCCGCGACAGCGTGGACGTGAACCGTATGTGCAGTTGACAGACTTTGAGCGAGGGCGTATAGTGGGCATGCGGGAGGCCGGGTGGACGTACCGCCGAATTGCTCAACACGTGGGGCGTGAGGTCTCCACAGTACATCGATGTTGTCGCCAGTGGTCGGCGGAAGGTGCACGTGCCCGTCGACCTGGGACCGGACCGCAGCGACGCACGGATGCACGCCAAGACCGTAGGATCCTACGCAGTGCCGTAGGGGACCGCACCGCCACTTCCCAGCAAATTAGGGACACTGTTGCTCCTGGGGTATCGAAGAGGACCATTCGCAACCGTCTCCATGAAGCTGGGCTACGGTCCCGCACACCGATAGGCCGTCTTCCGCTCACGCCCCAACATCGTGCAGCCCGCCTCCAGTGGTGTCGCGACAGGCGTGAATGGAGGGACGAATGGAGACGTGTCGTCTTCAGCGATGAGAGTCGCTTCCGCCTTGGTGCGAATGATGGTCGTATGCGTGTTTGGCGCCGTGCAGGTGAGCGCCACAATCAGGACTGCATACGACCGAGGCACACAGGGCCAACACCCGGCATCATGGTGTGGGGAGCGATCTCCTACACTGGCCGTACACCACTGGTGATCGTCGAGGGGACACTGAATAGTGCACGGTACATCCAAACCGTCATCGTACCCATCGTTCTACCATTCCTAGACCGGCAAGGGAACTTGCTGTTCCAACAGGACAATGCACGTCCGCATGTATCCCGTGCCACCCAACGTGCTCTAGAAGGTGTAAGTCAACTACCCTGGCCAGCAAGATCTCCGGATCTGTCCCCAATTGAGCATGTTTGGGACTGGATGAAGCGTCGTCTCACGCGGTCTGCACGTCCAGCACGAACGCTGGTCCAACTGAGGCGCCAGGTGGAAATGGCATGGCAAGCCGTTCCACAGGACTACATCCAGCATCTCTACGATCGTCTCCATGGGAGAATAGCAGCCTGCACTGCTGCGAAAGGTGGATATACACTGTACTAGTGCTGACATTGTGCATGCTCTGTTGCCTGTGTCTATGTGCCTGTGGTTCTGTCAGTGTGATCATGTGATGTATCTGACCCCAGGAATGTGTCAATAAAGTTTCCCCTTCCTGGGACAATGAATTCACGGTGTTCTTATTTCAATTTCCAGGAGTTTAGTTCGTCATAGTACATAACACTTCATTTTCCCAGAATTTCACTACTTGATCACCCGACTGAAGAACATGTTCCGCCACGGCTGACTTGTCTGTTTTCCATAGTCGGCAAAGACTTTTATGTTCCTTCGACCGTTTATTCACACTTCTCTTTGTAGTTCTAATGTAGACCCTACCACATGAATCTTGTATACACTAACGAACTATTATCCACGGCTGTAAAGAGAAGTCATCGAAATATACGAACATGGGGATAATTTTAACAGAAACGAAAAAGCCATGAAACTCTGCGATATATGGACAGTGGCGCTACAGAATCAATGAGAAGTTTATCTTTGACGTGCTATTATCGATAGTTACATTTTATCCTAGACAAGGTTTATTTCTGCTATCACGTGATATCCAGACCACACCCACTTTCCACAGTATTTAGGCCGTTCTTCGACGTCCGACTCGTCAGTCGGCAAGACTCAGCACAACCAGGAGCATCTCCTAAGACGTCCAACGTAGCTTTGGACGAAACGTCAGCGATAGAAGAGTTCCATGGACCACAGCCATACAACCCGGAAGAATTCTCGGCAGTTAAATATTCCCTGTTGCTTTAGTCCATCGTTAGGTGTTGCCCTCCAATGACAAAAGCACGGGTCATCCGTTGCGGCATATGACCATCTTATTCTATTTCAGTACGTCCGTAGAACAGTCAGAAAATATATTGCTCCCTCGTATGTATATCTCTCAAAAAGACCTTGAAAGTATAAGTTGAGAAATTTCATCTCACACAGAGGCTTACCAACAATATTTCTTCTCGCGCACTATTCACGTCTTTGGCCAGGATAGGAGGGAGAAGTGACTGTGATATACAAGGCACACTGTAGATGTGAATATCAACATAAATTATTGATTTGGATTTCGTCTCCTCGTCATGAGATGGCGGTGGGTATAGATTACTTAATCACCTCTTTCACGTAATCATGAATGTGTGGATTTGTAATCTTAAGAGCAAAATTACTTTGAAGAAGTTTTGAAAACTTGGAAGAGAAAATGCCATGGAATGATAATCCCTGTAAAATAAGAAACACTGTGTACTTTTCTCTTCGCCGATGACCATTTCCTGACAGCAGGAGGCAAAGACAACTCTTGTTATACGATCAGGAAACTTCACGAAGAGTACTTAAAATAAGGCCTGACAATACACACACACACACACACACACACACACACACACACACACACAAACACACAAGAAGGGAATACGTATCAATAGAGAAAGATGATTGAAAAGATATGGCTGTAAAATCCAGCAAAATTAAAAATGTCTGTGCATTTAAATACTTAGGTACACTTTTACAACAAATAGAAGCACACAAGACACCCCAAATAAAATTAGGCAAGGAAAAAGCGTAATTGAACAACATACCCTCTTGTCATGAAGTCAGAAAATTGCTGGAAAAATCGATAGTGGAGACTATCACCAAATACGGCGCTGAAATACAGAAACTAACCAAGATGGTGAAAAATTAATATATGTCCCTTGAGATGGATTTTTGACAAAGACATTCTCGCAACTCCAGACTCAAAAACGTCAGAAATAAAAGAATACCGAAAATTATTGGAGGGAAAAACACTTCTTGGTGCCACAGATAGCAAAATATTCACTTGATATGGCCATCTCCAACGAATGTATGATAAGTGATTTCCAAAAAAGAATCTATGAATGGATACGAGCTTAGTGAAGGAAACGTGGAACACACCCGACAAGTTGGACGATGTTATAAGCAGAGGACGTCCTATAGCAATTCCTCCGACTCTGTGTGAAAACTTAAAGTTTTGTAAATAAAAGAAACGTTATTAAGATTCGACATCTTTATTCTTCATATCTACATACACATTTCTCAATACACTCATCTGACGGTTGAGTGAAACTGTAACGGTTGAAGACCACCTCATTTTACGAGTAAAATACTGTATTAGTTTCACTATTAAAACCAGTTTAAGAAAGTGAAAATAATCCACGAGAAAATACGTTTTTTGTAGTTTAAAGTGTAGACCTATGCTTTTAAAATATGGAGAATACATAAAACCTGTTACTTTGAAAGAATAGTCTCCAAAAATTTACATTCCACAGTTTCTTTTACTGCGTAATGCGAACGAAGTCGCGACGGGTAAATTGTTAGTTTATTATAAACTTTTTCACGGGAAAGACTCAAGGAAAAATAATACGTACGCAACTTAATACGGTATATTATTTATTTAGATCGGTTGGGAACAAACGTTGATACATTCCTATAAACTATATGTTTTGCTACAATGTATTGGTAAAATTGAGTAAATTGGAATATTATTTGTAATAAATTTCTTTTTAGCATCACTGATTTTTGCTTTTAAAAAAGACTCTATTGATGAATTAACTTGAACTCTCTTAGTAGCAATTCGGCTTGACACATGCACTGATTATAATGTAACTGTGGTATTTCCAAAACCAGACTAAGTGTTTGCTGCGTGGTGTTCGATTGTTGGCCGTCTGCCTCCTGGCCACGCCTCCTACAAACTTACAGCAAAATCAAGCAGATTCGTGCTTCCCCACCTGTCTCCATCACTCCTCGTCGCATCATCACAAATCATTAAAATTTGGACTATTATCTTTTTAATGAATAATGTAAATGGGTCTGATTTACTGGAACTTGAGTAAATCAGGCAAACCATTAATTCTTACGGCACAAGAACTTTTAATGTGTTGATTAGCTAAGGTTTAATATATTCGTTGGAGGGTGTCATTTTTTGCCACGTAAGACTCAAAATACTGAAATTTCTTTTTAAAAATATTGGGTGGAGGGGACACGTCCCCCAGAGTCCCACCCCCTCTCCTGGCGGCGACGCTCAGGAACGAATTCGAAACGTAGTGCAAACGCGTGGCGTCAGTGTTTCTCATTGGCTCGCCCGAGTGCAGACGACGCTCCTATACCGCACCGTCTGCTGTGTACACTGGTCGCCCGGCAGTAAGACGTGGACGGCTGTGGCCCCGGGCCCGTTGCGTCGGCTCAGTAAACATGGCGCGTCGCCGGCCTAACGAAGCTGTGAGGCGGGGCGGGGCGAGGCGAGGTGAGCCGCTGTCTCAAAAGGCGGGCGCCGTCGTGGCCGGATTAAGTAACGCAATTACCGAGTTAACCGGCGGCCGGCTCATCAGAGACAGCCGTGCAATGGGCCGCAGCCGGCAGCCGCGCCGCTGATCCACTTAGCCACGCCGCGCCCTCCCCCACCGCCGGCGTGGGACACTGCGCCAACTTCCGCCACTGTGAAAAACCGCCCCCTCAGGAGTTCATTACTGACCATGCAACGCGGCTTTAAAATATTTATACCGAGCCAGCCTGCCATGTCGTCCAGTAGGGATGTCACGGATGCCCGCTGGAGCTTAAAACTTCCCACGACAGTCTACGACGGGGATGTTCAACCTTTTAGCTTTGCTGGGCCACATGGGAAGAATACGAGTACTTTTGGGTCGCATACACAATTTATTAATTTATGATTCTTCATTCTAAAAAAACAAGATGGAAATAATTTAATATTTTATGTATAAAATCATATTAATAATGTTATTTATAAGTAATTACAAACCACAAACGACGTTGAATTAGGGATACTAAATGTCTCGGTATCAGGTTTGATCGAAGTGGTTGCAGTTCTCAGCGTTTCCTCCAGATGTTAATCTGAGATTTTGGTTCTGTTCTTACTCTTTGTGTGCTTTACTCTTGAAAACAACTGTTCACAAACGTAAACCCATATGCTTCCAAGCAAAGATGACATTATACACACATCAAAAAAAGTTTAGCATTACCCAAGTTCCGAGTACTCCTGAAGATGGACGTTGACAGTGGATATCATATCACACAGTCCCTCTGACTGTTCAGAGATGTCACTGAACCCGCCCAAAGATGTAAACAACCATGCATGACCAGCGCCTGTTAGACGGCGGCTCTCCGACAGTCGATCAGTTCCAGTCATTCCACCAGGACACGGCTCGTGTTGTCTGTAGTTCAGCCATGCCTAGACGGTCAATACCGCGGTTCGATCGCTTCCGCATTGTTACTTCTCGACAAGGGAAGTATCGAGGCGTCTCGGAGTGAACCAAAGCGATGTTTTTCGGACATAGAGGAGATACAGAGAGACAGGAACTGTCGATGACATGCCTCGCTCAGGCCGCCCATGGGCTACTACTGACTAGTGGTTGACCGCTATCTACAGATTATGGTTCAAAATTGGTTCAAATGGCTCTGAGCACTACGGGACTCAACTTCTGAGGTCATCAGTCCCCTAGAACTCAGAACTACTTAAACCTAACTAACCTAAGGACATCACACACATCCACGCCCGAGGCCGGATTCGAACCTGCGACCGTAGAGGTCGCGCGGTTCCAGACTGAAGCGCCTGGAACCACTCGGCTACCAGCGTACAGATTATGGCTCGGAGCAACTCTAACAGCAACACCACCATGTTGAATAATGCTTTTCATGCAGCCACAGGACGTCGTGTTACGACTCAAACTGTGCGCAGTAGGCTACATGATACGCAGCTTCACTCCCGACGTCCATGGCGGGGTCCATCTTTGAAACCACGACACCATGCAGTGCGGTACAGATGGACTCAACAACATTCCGAATGGACCGCTCAGGATTGGCAACACGTTCTCTTCACCGATGAGCGTCGCGTATGCCTTCAACCGGACAAACGTCGAAGACCTGTTTGGAGGCAACCCAGTCAGGCTGAACGCCTTAGTGTCTCTCAGGGCAAACTACGCCAAGCCCAAGCGCAGCCATCCACACACTGTCCAGCGAGTGCACCAAGGTGGAGGTTCCGTGCTGTTTTGGGATGGCATTATGTGGGGCCGACGTACGTCGGTGGTGGTCATGGAAGGCGCCGTAATGGCTAAACGACACGTGAAAGTCCTCCTCCGAGCAATAGTGCAACCATATCGGCACCATATTGGCGAGGCATTTGTCTTAATGGACTACAGTGCGTGCTCCCATCGTGAACATCTTGTGAATGACTTCCCTCAGGATAACGACATCGCTCGACTAGAGAGACCAGCATGTTCTCCAGACATGAACCCTATCGAATATGCCTGGGATAGATTGGAAAGGGCTGTTTATGGACGACGCGACCCACCAAGCACTTTTAGGGTTTTACGCCGAATCGCCGTTGAGGAGTGCGACAATCTAGGCCAACAGTGCCTTGATGAACTTGTGGATAGTATGCCACAACGAATACAGGCACGCATCAATGCAGGAGGACGTGCTACTGGGTATTAGATGTACCAGTGTGTACAGCAATCTGGACCACCACCTCTGAAGGTCTCACTGTATGGTGGTACAACATGCTATGTGTGGTTTTCATGAGCAATAAAAAGGGTGGAAATGATGTTCGTGTTGATCTCTATTCCAATTTTCTGTAAGGTTCCAAAACTCTCGGAACCGAGCTGATGCAAAACTTTTTTGATGTGTGTATAACGTATGAGTGTGCGGCAAGTGTTATTTGTCTCTGGGCAGGTATGATTTGTACAAGTCGAACACAGATACAGTTAGTTCGCATCGGTTGACGTTAGTTTCAAAGCGATGTTTGCCGATGACTACCGACAAGTAACGACCAGTACCATTGGTCAAGTTGTTTCGTACAGACAGTACAGTACAACCACGTCAAAAGAACTTTCTCTGCTGTGGATAAGGTGTGAGGGGAATGAGCATGGTGACCTCTGCAGGATTGCGAAGGGCAAGCGAACTAGCTTCCGCCATTATGTGCAATGCTAACATATTTTCATTTGTACCTATCATCTGCTATGGTAGAAGTTGCAAGCGAAAGGAAAAAATAGAAAAAAAAGAAAAAATATGAAACCCATTATAAAGACGTTCATGTTCAGTTGTGGTTATTATTTACAGCAATGCATGTGATATCAAGTTAAACATCTTGTAACAGAATTGCAATACTCTCAGATAGCAAACATCAGCAATAATTGCAGTCCACATGAGAATTTCTAACTTCTATTGTCTTCTGTTGATCAGAACTTCGGTGAAACAGGTTCTTCATCACGACTGTTCAGAATGTGACATAGTTTTCTTGTATTTCCATAAATTATTTACATTATAGTCTCTAAATCTCTAGTTTCGGAGCAGCAACTAAAGTAGTCGTGGGATAACAGACCAGCGCATCGGGCAAATTGGCCATTTATAAGAACGATACTCTGGGGGTTCAAGTAAAGCATGGGCGGCATTCATAAGAACAGGATGGACAATTTACAGCACAATATCACGTGAAAGGAGTTTCAGATTAAAAATATTCAATTTATCATAAATCTGCACAAACGGAATTATATGGGATTTCTTTTTTTCACCGCTTGTGTATTAGATGCTCCCTTTTTCGCCAGCCTCCATACTTGCTTTGCGTCGCGCGCGACCCACGGACCGCAGGATTAGTCAGCCTGGTCTACACAATAATTTATAGTTAATGAACTATTTCAGAAAGACAAATTTCGACAATTACGGAAATTTGACACACTATCTTAGAGGGTGTGTTCAACACACATGGGGTATACTTGTTGTTTGGAATGAATTCATTTATTCCTCAACTTCTACATTAACCTAGTCAAAATATTCTCCGTTAGATATTATATGCTGTGAAGTGGGGAAGCAGAGTGTCTTGCCTCTTTCCTTTCCAGCGATACGTTACTATGCAAATTGGCTACACTTTTATACGCGCCGGCCGCGGTGGTCTCGCGGTTCTAGGCGCGGTCCGGAACCGTGTGACTGCTACGGTCGCAGGTTCGAATCCTGCCTCGGGCATGGATGTGTGTGATGTCCTTAGGTTAGTTAGGTTTAAGTAGTTCTAAGTTCTAGGGGACTGATGACCACAGCAGTTGAGTCCCATAGTGCTCAGAGCCATTTGAACCATTTTATACGCATATTGGAGACGATTTGTTACGCAAATCAATTGTATTACAAGTTGAATACAGTGGAAATCGGGGAGTGCGCAGAAACGCTTGTTGTTTTCGGTTATAATACGAGGCCTGTTCAGGAAGTAAGCTCCGATTGATTGCCAAATTGAAACCACAGTGAACATCAGAAATGTTTTACTTGTAACAATTAGCTACACCTTTCAGCTACTTCTCTACGTAGTCGCCGTTCTGACTTAGACTTTTGTCATAGCGTTGTACCAACTTTTCAATAGCCTCATCATAGAAGGCAGCCGCCAGTGCTTTCCGCCAATTCTCCACGCTGGCCTACACCTCGTTGTCTGTGTCAAAATGTTGTCTTCAAAGACAGCGGTTCATGTGACCAGAGATGAAACTCAGGGGGAGACAATTGCGGACTGTATTGTGGGTAATCTCACATTTCCATTTGAAAACGATGCAGGAGCATCTTCATTGCCCCTGCAGAATGCGGCTGAGAATTGTCTTGAAGAAGAAACAGCACGACAGTTATGTAATGTTAGCTGCATAGCTTCAGGCGAAATTTCTCACCAGGCCCTCGTACTTGGCGGCAGACACTATTTTCTAGACATCTTTACGCACTCACTGCGAGCTCAGAAATGAGAAGAGCGACGTGATGCTAACTGGGGTTATACTAGAGACACTACCCAACACATCTGTGCAAAGCTTTATCGGATTTTCATAGTCGTTTCCATTTCGCGACCGATCGGAGCTTACTTTCTGAACGCCCCTCGTACAACAATGACTCCCTAGGTGATTTCTAGCTTTTCCTGCATGTAGACACTTGTAGATGTTCCACTGCAGGTGCAGCGTGGGATTAGCCGAGCGGTCTCAGGCACTGCAGTCATGGAGTGGGCGGCTGGTCCCGGCGGAGGTTCGAGTCCTCCCGCGGACATGGGTGTGTTTGTGTTTGTCTTTAGGATAATGTAGTTTAAGTAGTGTGTAAGATTAGGGACTGATGACCTTAGGTGTTTATGTCCCATAAGATTTCACACACATTTGAACATTTTTTTCCACTGCAGGTACTGATGTGGGTTAAGACTAGCTATGCTTGCTGTACCAATTGCAGAGCAACAAGTCTACTTCAACAGAAGAACTTTTCCAACCCCCTTCTGCTGGCAAAGAGGGAGGCATCGACTCCTGGTGCCTGAGTCAGGGAGGGGGAGGAGAAGTATTGCAGAAAGCCGTGCATTGTGCTCTGTTTGCTTTCTGGAGAGGCTTCGTCAGCAGTGGGAACTCTGCAATAATTTGGTCCCAAAAACTTCTGCAGAACGTTTCGCTGGTGGACGGAGGATTTGTTTTTGAGCCATTCTTAAGAGAAATCTTTCTAGGGAAGATACCGATATAAAAATATTTCAAAAATACACGGACAGTCCCTGGGAATGACGATCACATGCTTCGGCCCCAGGTTCGGCATCTATCCCAACACTTTTCCATTTTTTTTTCTTTTTCTTTTTTTATATTCCCGTGGTAGAAATCAGAACGCGCGCAGATTGCGTACAAATTGACATCTAGAGTGACTGGAGTATCATGATTTTTAGGTGCAGGTTTCGGGAAGAGGGGTTTGAATACACTTCACTGGAAGGGCCGAATTTTTCCTACGGTGGTGGGAGGACAGCGACGTCTGCTTAATTTTTTCATTGTCGAAACAAAGCTGTTACTTTCCGATTGACAATTGCTGCTTGAGATACGGGAAACGTCCGGAGAACTGACGCTCTTGCGCTTTTAACGTGAGATTCTGCTCAGAGTACGGTGACTTCGGGCTCTGCTTGCATAGAGAGCACTTCATCCCTTGCGGCAGAATCACTTCGGGTTCCGCACGCAACTGGGACTACTCGCCCTCGGACGAGGGCGATTCAGCAGCAGCGCGCACACAGGAGCGCTTAGAGGGCTGTCGGCACCGTCTGCAGCCAGCACATTCATAATCCAACGACTGTGAGATTTAATAGCAGCACCAACGATACAGGTCGAAATGAATTTAATAACTTGCAACAATGTGAGGTTTAGGCTCCACCTTGCCGCTGAGACTGGCACAGTTCCACAACGACTTCACTCATGAAATATGACGCATTTAACTACTGTCGTCGCCACTCGGTTTGAGGCGCCTTGTCATGGACTGCGCTGCTCCTCCCGCCGGAAGTTCGAGTTCTCCCTCGGGTATGGGTGTGTGTGTTTTTCTTTGCACACATTAGTTCAAATGGCTCTGAGCACTATGGTACTTCTGAGGTCATCAGTCCCCTATAACTTAGAACTACCTAAACTTAACTAACCTAAGGACGTCACGCACATCCATGCCCGAGCCAGGATTCTAACCTGCGACCGTAGCGGTCGCGCGGTTTCAGACTGTAGCGCCTAGAACCGCTCGGCAACTCCGGCCGGCAGCACAAGTTAGCTTAAGTTAGTTTAAGCAGTGTGAACTCTAGGGACTGATGACCTCAGCAGTTTGGTCACTTAGGAATTCACACACATTTGAGCTACTGTCGTCGATCGCGGATATGACCAGGTGAAAATGTAATATATTAGAGAGCTGAACGTACCATCACGGTCTTACCTTCATGAACTTTGTCGACCATAGGTCACTTCAATTTATTTTGTTTTGTGTCTAGGCTTTTTATTATTCTCGTTGCATTTGGAGTAACTTTTACTGAATTAATTGGCAACGTTTTAAAGACATCAGCTTATGCTAATAAATTCATGCAATTATCGTGCCTTTAAATTTAATTTCATAACTCGTCATCCCTGTGCATAATTAAGGAATATACGTGATTACTCCCACCCCTTCATCAACTGCTGAGCCGAACATTAGCATTCATTGACTCCGTTGTGCACAGTTTAATTAGCGTTGTTCACTGGGGAAGGGAAGGGGGGGGAGGGAAGAGGATGGGGAGGGGGTTCGAAACCAGCCAACCTGTTTCCCAGTCCCTGAAACACGGACAGAAGAATCATTCAGATACCTTTTACCTCACCCAAGGAGTGTTTTCAATTTGATCCATGCTTATAAAACGACGGCCCTTTAACGTTTTCATTATTATTAGGAACAGAAAAATGTTACATTGGGCCATGTCTGGCGAATATGGAGCCTCGAGCCCCATTAAATCATTGTTTTAGGTCAGAAGTCACGAAAAAGCAACGAAACTTGAGCAAGTGTATTGTCGTGGTGGAAAAGTGATTAACTGTTTTGTTAGAATGAATTTTTCACTCTGCAGGAAATTAAAACTGTGTGCCGGACCTACACTCGAACTCGGGAAATTTTCCTTTCGCGGGCAAGTGCTGTACCAACATTTTTTTTTAGAAGTCGCACAGTCAGCGGCACGTTGGAGGAGGCAAGGGGGGTAGGGATCGATTTCCGAGGCCTAGTCTCGATGTCTCTACCCTTCTATCACTTAAGCGTACCATCACATTTTTTTGGTAATTTTTATTTATTTATTTTTTATTTATTTATTTTTTATGTAAGAAGCAACAAAAAAAGGAAGCCATACGCCATAAATTATGCCGATAATGTGAACTTAAAAGAACCACCTTTTGGGATCACGTTATCGGAGCGGGCGGCCGGTAACAGGCGGTCATCATTGCAATGGACATCACCAGCCATCAACCGTCGGAGCGTCCGGGGCCACTGCACAGTCAGAGACTGTTTCTCTTACCGTAGGGGTATTGTGGGAACATCATGTCTGCAAGTCAGTTTCTTCTCACACCCGGCACGCCCCAGCTGGGCGGTGGGTCCATGAATGACGGTCCCAAATAGTTGGCAAAAAGGTTCCGGTATTCCGTTCTCTTCAAGTCCAGGGAATCGTCGATCATGTATTGCCACAAATCGAGGACTTCCTTTTCACCGTCGCGGTACATGTAGTGTATCGCTATTCCTTGTACACAATTGACCGCATTCATGCGGGTCATCGGGAAACAGACGGTGTCGGGATGAAAGAGATCCAGGTGCATAATCGAAACATAGGGGCCACGTAGCAGGAAAACCAGCACCTGGCGGATCAGCCTCCAGCACTCGCGTGCGGGGCCACAGTTCAGTCTGTGTTCGTCCGTGTCTACCGTCGCGCAACGGCGACACATAGGGTTGTCAGTTAGGCGAATAGCATGTAGCCTTCGTCTTGTGGGAAATTTTTCGTTAGTGACCACATACCACGTCGACCGCACTAAAGTTGAAAGGAAGGGCGCGTGGATGGCCCACCAAACCCGCGTCCAATCGACCGTGGGGTGGCGTCCTACAATTTTGTTACCCGAATTCCAGTTGTGGAGAACACTATAATAAGTCTTTGCTGTCGGATTTCGTGTCTCCGGTAAAACTCCAACATATAGCTGTGCTCCACGAAAAACGTCCGAAGGCGACAAATGTCCAAACCAACTGAGCTACCCAAGCGCAACCCACGACCCTTGCCCGCGAAAGTCAAAGGCCCCGAGTTCGAGTCTCGGACCACCACACAGTTTTAATCTGTCAATAAGTTTGAATTGTTTTGTTGTTTTGCCTTAATCCTGGGCTTATATTTTGGAACTGTTTCACGGAATTGAACATGTAAGTAATACTTGTGGATCTTTCGACCTCGTGGCAAAAACTCGTGGTGCACTATACCACTAAGGCAGTGAGAATAGATTAGATTAGATTATTACTTGTTCCATAGATCATGAATACGGCACTTCGTAATGATGTGGAACGTGTCAGGTTAATAAAAGATGTCGGTACAAGATATTACATTACACAAAATATTGCATGACACTAATGTTTAAATTGTCCCCCCCCCCCCTTAATTTATATCTAAAAATTCAGCCAATGAGTAGAAGGAGTTGTCATCTAGAAATTCTTTTTAATTTATTTTTAAATGTTATTTGGCTATCCGTCAGACTTCTGATGCTGTTTGGTAGATGATCAAAGACTTTTGTGGCAGCATAATTTACCCCTTTCTGTTCCAAAGTCAGATTTAACCCTGCATAGTGAAGATCATCCTTTCTCCTGGTGTTATAGCTATGCACACTGCTATTACTTTTGAACTGGGTTGGATTATTAACAACAAATTTCATAAGTGAATATATATACTGTGAGGTTACTGTGAGGATCCCTAGATCCTTAAATAGATGTCTGCAGGATGACCGTGGGTGGGCTCCAGCAATTATTCTGATTACACGTTTTTGAGCAACGAATACTTTTCTACTCAACGATGAATTACCCCAGAATATGATGCCATACGAAAGCAGCGAATGAAAGTAAGCATAGTAAGTTAATTTACTGAGATTCGTATCACCAAAATTTGCAATAACCCTAATAGCATACGTAGCTGAACTCAGACGTTTCAGCAGACCATCAATGTGTTGCTTCCAGTTTAACCTCTCGTCAATGGACACACTTAAAAATTTTGAAAATTCTACCTTAGCTACAGACTTCTGTTCAAAGTCTATATTTATTACTGGAGCTGTGCCATTTACTGTACGGAACTGTATATACTGTGTTTTATCAAAATTTAAAGAGAGTCCATTTACTGAGAACCACTTAATAATTTTGTGAAAAACATCATTTACAATTACATCACTTAGTTCTTGGTTTTTGGATGTTATTACTATACTTGTATCATCAGCAAAAAGAATTAACTTTGCATCTTCATCAATGTGGAATGGTAAGTAATTAATGTATATCAGGAACAGTAAAGGACCTAAGACCGAACCCTGTGGGACCCTGTTCTTGATTGGCCCCTAGTTTGAAGAATCAGCTGTTGTTTTAACATTACATGAACCACTTATTTCAACTTTCTGCATTCTTCCAGTTAAGTGTGAATTAAACCATTTGTGCACTGCCACACTCAAACCATAATGATTTAGCTTATCTAAAATAATTCCATGATTTACACAATCAAACGCCTTAGAGAAATCACAAAAAATACCAATGGGTGATGTCTGGTTATACAGAGCATTTAATATTTGATCAGTGAAAGCGTATATAGCATTTTCTGTTGAAAAGCCTTTCTGAAAACCAAACTGACATTTTGTTAGTACTTTATTTTTACAAATATGGGAGGCTACTCTTGAATACATTACTTTCTCAAAAATTTTTGATAGAGCTGTCAGAAGAGAAATTGGGCGGTAGTTGTTGACATCCGACGTATCCCCCTTTTTATGCAATGGTTTTACAATGGTATATTTCAGTCTATTGGGGAAAACACCCTGCTCCAAAGAGCTATTACATACGTGGCTGAGAATCCTACTTATCTGTGGGGAACAAGCTTTAAGTACCTTTCTGGAAATGTCATCAATTCCGTAAGAGCTTTTACTTTTCAGTGAGTTTATTATTTTACTGATTTCAGAGGGAGAGGTTGGTGGAATTACAGTTGTTTCAAACTGCATAGGTATGGCCTCTTCTATTAGTATCCTTGCCTCTTCTAGTAAAGATCTAGATCCTATTTTCTCCACAACATTTAAAAAATGATTATTGATAATATTTTCAATTTCTGATTGTTTGTTAGTACACTTGTCATTCAGTTTTATGGTACTAAAGTCTTCCTGTGCTCTTGGTTGCCCTGTTTCCCTTTCAATAATATTCCAAATTGCTTTAATTTTATTATCAGAGTTACTGATCTCAGACATGATACACATGCTTCTGGACTTTTTAATAACTTTTCTTAGTACCGCACAATAGTTTTTATAATACTGAACAATTTCGGGGTCAGTACTCCCTCTTGCTGTTAGATACAGTTTTCTTTTATGGTTGCAAGATATTCTTATTCCTTTAGTTAGCCAAGGATTTTTATATGTTTTCTTGGAATTATGTTTAACTATTTTCTTGGGAAAACAATTTTCAAATACCCTTAAAAATGTATCGTGAAATAAGTTATATTTCAAGTTTGCATCGGGTTCCTTATACACTTCATCCCAGTCTAGCTGCTGTAGGCTTTCCCTAAAGTTTGCAATATTTATATTGTTAATTGAACGCACTGCTTTGAAAGTATGATTTGATGTACTGCATGGAGCTATGTCATGTACTGTAACTAGCTGTGCACCATGATCTGAAAGACCATTCTCAACAGGATAAGCATTTATGTCCTTAAACTTATCTTGGTCTATAAAAAAGTTACCTATCAATGTACTGCTGTTCTTTGTTATTCGAGTAGGAAAATCAAAGACGGAGCTCAAATTGAAAGAACTGAGTAACACTACAAGGTCATTCTTCCTATTACACTTTTTCTGGGAATCAACATTGAAATCCGCACAAATGATAATTTGCTTCCCCCTGTCTGACAGATAGCACAACAAAGCATCCAAGTTTTCTAGAAATAGCTGGAAATTCCCTGAGGGGGCCCTATACACTGTTACAATTATGAAAGTGCCATCATTTAGTTTAAGTTCAGTGGCACATACTTCCATATGTTGCTCTACACAAAATTTTTTAGTTTCTAAATTTTTTACACTGTGGAAGCTTTTGACATATATGGCAACTCCTCCTCTCATCATATTATCTCTACTTACATGTGCAGCTAATTTGTACCCATTGATGCTAACCTTTTGCATATCAGTGACAATGTGATGCTCAGACAGGCATAGTACATCTATTACATTCTCAGTTTTTATATCTTCTAAACAAAGCAGAAGCTCATCAGTTTTATTCTTCAGTCCCCCAATATTTTGACGAAATATACTAACATTATTTTTCACTTTACTTTTGTGAGTATCTTGAACTTTTTTAACATCTTTAGTACTTGCCTGGCTGAGTTTCCCTCTGGACACTGATCTTACACAAAAAAGAGTTTCCACCATGAGATGTAGTTCCTCCCCCCTTTAAATTTCCACACTTGACAGCACTTGTCGAACATTTTTAGATCTTGGGTTCCACAGCGGCGGTTTAGACTTAGCAGTGACACATCTTGCTAAAGTTCCGTTAGTCAATAAGTTCTGCAGACAAGTATATTTATCAGTCAGGATGGGAGAAGGACTGAGCAGATTCAGAGAGACGCTGCTTCCATCGCATCAGATCAGTGCAGTACAAACTTAGAGAAGCGATAGCCGAGGGAAACTGCGAAAATATTTTTCTTCTACTGGCGTAGAGCTTGCACAGGATCTATGAGAATACGATATGACTTAAGTGAGCATACAGAAACATCCAAATGCCAGCGGAACAGGATAGAAATTCGTTAATTTATGTACGAAGAATTGTGCACTTGTTTGCAGGAAAAACATGCAGAACAGTCGTACGGTCGCCGGACTAAGTATTAGTTACCTCCTTAACCCCTTGGTCCTAACAATAAACAAAAATTAAAATTTTCCACAAAATTGACCTTATTAACATAGTAAGCAGCGAATACAAGAAGAAACTGGCAAAAACTCATGAGTTATCTTAAGGAGGTGGTTTCTATTGTGTCGGCTATTATGAGAGTCAGCAACAATACAAACAAGATAGGAGAGAAAAAAATTAGAATTTTGGGAATATCTTCAGCTGCTAACGGGCGTTGATATATATCAACGGGGACAGGTGAAAATGTGTGCCCCGACCGGGACTCGATCCCAGGATCTCCTGCTCACATGGCAGACGCTCTATCCAGCTGAGCCACGGAGGGCACAGAGGATAGCGCGACTGCAGACAGTATCTCGCGCACGCCTCCCGCGAGACTCACATTCTCACCTTGTATGTCTACACAATACATTCATAGTGTCGCACCCCAACACACTTATTACTCGTGGAAGACATTCTTACCAAGTTCCGTAAGAGTTCGGGACGGCTGCAGGTCATCAATGGTGTCACCATATCCATATAAGTATATAGTTCTGGCAACACTGGCCATGATCTTCTTCTGTGCGGATTCACACATATTCCCCGAACTCTTACGGGACTTGGTAAGAATGTTTTCCACGAGAAATGAGTGTTTTGGTGTGGGACACTACGACTGTAGTGTGCGGACATACAAGGTGAGAATGTGGGTGTCGCGGGACGCGTGCGCGAGATAGTCCCTGCAGTCGCGCTACCCTCTGTGTCCTCGGTGGCTCAGATGGATAGAGCGTCTGCCATGTGAACAGGATATCCCGGGTTCGAGTCCTGGTCGGGGCACACATTTTCACCTGTCCCCGTTGATATATACCAAGGCCCTTAGCAGCCGAAGGTATGAATATAATTCTAATTTCGTTCTAGACAGCTGCAGGTCAGCTGTTCGTTCGGACATGTCCGGAAGAACAGACACCATATCCATATAAGTAGAAAGGAGAAAAGTTGTGATGGCCGGTGGCAAGAATCCTAAATGATCTGTTCATTAAAGTTTCTAATTAATAGGACACTTTTTCTAAATAAATATATCTTAAATTGCTTCCTGTGCCTACTGCATGCAAGTACTTTTATACACTATTACTATCCGCAGAATGCAGGCTAAGTATCGTCTTGATGCTCTCGAAGTCTGTGACCCAACTGGGTCCGACCAGCGATGGGCGGCTGGTTACGTCAGCGTTGACAGGAGGGCACTGAACTCTGTCTTCCTGGATGTGTGGCGCTGCCCGCTCTTTCCATTGGCTCGCGGGTCACCGCATTCCTGATACCACTTCGCGGCGCTGTGCTTGTCGGTGTGCGGTCGACGCTGTAGGACTGCAGAGTTTCACTTTGAAATATAATTTTAATATTTTTTAACAAAATTAACCTTTGTGATTGCAGTAAGCAACGAATACAATAAGATATTGACATAAAGTAAACAGTTAATTTTTTTAATGAGGTGTTTTCGCTCTAGAACCACTGGCACATACAGTTCTCAACCACCCATCTTTTCATGTGATATATATAAAAGCAATTATCCATTTTTCCTTAGACAAAATCTTGCATCTCTAAACTTCAATGAACTCATAATGCCTCAAACATAATATTGAATATTTATTATTATTTATTAACTCCTTTAACTCCTCATGTGAAACATAGGGCTGCAAGAAAGGATCCCATCTTGTTCTGTCTTCTGCCAGTATTTTCATTTCTTCCCATCCCATTCCTTGCTGATGGCCTTCTGCTTCAACTGACCGTCGCCACGTCATTTCGGGCTTGCCTCGTCTCCGTCATCCTTGCGGGATCCAGTCAAGTGCTTCTCTCGCAATATGTTTATTTGGTCTTCTAAGAGTATGTCCTAACCATCTCAACTTCTTGCTTCTGATTTGCAGCTCAACTGGCTTCTGGTTTGTTCTTTCCCAAAGAGTTTCGTTAGAGATGATATTTGGCCACCGTATCTCCAGGATGTTCCTCAGGCATCTATTGTTGAATGTCTGCAGCTTGTGAATTAACTGAATATTGAATAACAAGCAAAAATGGGACTAAAATTTAATAAATGTATGTCAAAAGTATTTACTGCTCCAGTGGTTTCATTTCGAAACCAATGATAAAATCAGTTGCGCAAACTTAAAGTTACATTGCAATGCCTGTGGCACGATCTCTTACAAGTACGTAGCACGATCTTCGAGACGACTGTTGCCTCTCGAACGCTCTGACTGATACAATGCACTACATTCGTAGGAGTACCTCAGTGTACCACTAGATGTCTAGGTTGGGTGTTTCATGCGAATGGCAGCGGTACTCAAAATCTGGCATAAACCATTGGCATTGACGGAGTTAAGTGAAGAGAATAGTTCTTACTGGAGAGCTTTGGACAATGTTGAAATGGTACCAGTTTGTAGCAGTGAAGTGATGTTTATATACCCGTTGGCGCATCAACGCATTCTGAGCAGCTAGAAAGAATGGTGTACCAGTCGCAGTTACGTAACGTTGTGTAAAAACACAGAGGTCGCAAGATCATAAAACAGAGTATTAATCATGTCGCAGGTAGGTGCGGGGAAGGGATTAATTTTTTGGCCGGTGGGCTTATTGCGTTAAAGACAGGTGAAAAGATGCAGGAAAATTTTACACATTTTAAATGACATCCTGATTACCTGAATTATAAAACAATGATTTCATTTGTGTAGGGTACCATAGCAATGACTCTGTTACAGGACAGTGGCATGGTCCCTTTATGGCTGTTGTTTAATTAGCAAGTATTTATTAAGTTTCGCACGTTTTATTAGTGACATGCACTATTACAAATGCGCCATTATCAAATAGAGTTCAGCAAATATCGTGTTTCAGCATATACCTACACTTTAAAACTACGCTTCTCTATATAGCGAGAAGGATACTACATAATTAACAAGTGGGCAAGTGCAAGTGGGATACTGGCAAGATATTTGTCCCAGGAATTCCAAGACCGTATCAAAATCTCTGCAGCACTTCCTCAGTCCAGCCCCGACATACAGAAAGAAGCGAGCAGGGGACTTCATTTTATACATGTAGACAGAGAAGATTTAATAAAACAATACTGTATTTATTTACTAAAACATGACTACAGCTTACGTTTCATGTTTTCATGCAGTAACGTTCGTCATTACGCTTCTGACGGATGACGAAAGCAAAGAATGTTCAAACGGCAAAAGATTTTTTTATGTGATATAATTACAGTTTAACAGCTTTGTTATATTTACTTGTATTTGAAACCTTGCTTCTTGCCAAATTTCATGATTCTAGATCATAGATTTTGATGAGTGTGTTTGAGAGTATCAATGTACGTCACATAAATGATTGAATCTTTTGATTGCATTGACTTAGAAGCTTAATATTTTTGCTTCGTCAGGTGTCCATAGACTTCAGAAACCGGCATAAATATGAACGTGATACGCCAGTTTGTTGCAGAGAAAAAAGGTTCTTAAAGAGGGGGAGACAAACAGACGGATAAAAATGACAAAAATAATTTTTCCTGTGATATAATTACAGATTAACAATTTTCGGGTTTGAATTTCCTTTATTCGTACTGTAAAACTTTGCTTCTTGTCAAAGTCGATGATTCTATGTCAACGGGAAGCACCCTAAGCGTTTTGATGAGTGAATTTTTGAAAGTAGAAGGATGTGAGAGAAATGGCCGAGTGCTTCGATTGCACTGTCTTAGAAGCTTACAATTTTTACGCGACCGAGGGATCACAGACATTAGTGTGTGACATAAAGTGGAACTGTTGCTGAGAAAAAGGGCTCTTAACAGCCGGAGAGAGAGAGACAGACAGACAGACAGACAGACAGACAAACGGACAAAAAAGCGTACTTGTAAGAGTTTCGGTCTTACAGATTGAGACACAGAATCCTAAAAATGGCGTAAACCTTGTGCACTGTTATCGTTGTCACTGCATAAATAATATTGGCCAAGGTGCACATGTTTACAGTACTGATGACTAACCGTGAACCCAGTCATTCAAAGTTTTATTTTTATTTATTTGTTGAAAATACTTTAGAAAAGGTCGTACAGTTACATTTTTGGTCTGTTATCTTTTCTGTAGTTTTTATTTTGTTTTTACCTGCAACATTTGCCAAAGAATAATATTTTTAATAACAATAATTCGAAGTAGAAATAAAAATAAAATTTTGTTTTAAGTAGCATGCAGGAGGATGATACGATAGAGGAGACAGTTGTTAGTGAAATCACAGATTGTGTCCGGTGGTAAATACCTCGGAATGGTCTCTTCGAGCTGTTGACTGCCAGTCACAAAAAAATAATTTATAGTTAGTAGTACGGAAACGATACTACTAATCGTAATCACTAACATCAGGTACTCATCTGTTTGAATGTTTCTTTGGATAGATTACCAGACCTTTCACTACATTTACTCCAGTATTCATTATCCTTAACTATTATTTGACAGACGTATACAGTGCCTTTTGGCAAGTTGTGTCTGATTCGAGGTCCTGTGTGTCTTATTTACTGGCACCATCTGGAGATTGTTGTTACGCTGCATATGGGCATGACAGTTACGTCGTCCCATCAAAGAACTCTTCATGTGTTCTTTTAGAAATATTGTTTGTTAATGCATTCATTTGTGCAATTGTTCTTCGACTCTTATTTCTGTGTATATATGTAAATCTGTATCTGTGTAGTCTGAAATCAAATAAAGCCAAAGGATATAATAGCAAGCTTAATAAAAAATATAAGAGAATAAAAATCACAACCTAAAAAAATTAAAGCTAATAATATTCTTATAAAAACAATTCTAGTATACTCAGCTAAAAAAATTAAAGTAAAACCACCTGCACCATATTCAATATTAAACCCTGAAACTAACTCAGATTCACCTTCGGCAAAGTCAAAAGGAGTGCGGTTAGTTTCAGCTAAACAAGAAGCAAAATAAGTGTAGAATGAGTATATTTTTCGAATATTGCACGCAGAAGAAGACAGTGTGTTCTGGGGAACCTTCTTTCCCACACGAACATGTATGTGCCTGTCTCAGTTTATACTAAAAATGTCATTAAACTATGGATCTAACATGGACTACGAATTAAGTTTCTCCATGAGAGAAATTCCAGTGATGGTGAAGTAGGCTAGTTCTTTGTCGAGACTACATTTGTAGCAGGAGCAGAAAATGCGTGCCGGGAGGCAGGCCTGGTGTGGGCGGCCTCGGTGGCTGCTAACGAAGCTGTTGAGGCACTCGTCCGCCAGCTGAGGGCCCTGGGACCAGCCCCCGCCCCCGCCCCTCCCCCTCCCCTTCCACCCACCCACACCCCCCACCACCGCCACGTAGTCGCGGGTGGCGGCCTCGCATGCGAATGTCCGTCTTTGCCGCCGCAGCTGCGGCGATGCTTCCAGGTGCCTCACTCTAATGAGGCCGTTCCACGCCCTCGCCTCTCCTCACATACATTTCACCTAACTTTTTATCTCATTACGCGACCGCCGCCCCTCTACTGCCGTGCTGCCTCAAAAAGTCAGCAAACATTTGCACTTAGGAGGAATGACTCCGATCTTGGAAGAGAACAGAAGTCGCGCTGAGCGTCGACTTGGGAAATACAGTACCACTTCTGTCTAGTTGGTCGTCAACACACATTTCAACAAATCATTTGAATAGAAGGGCAAGCTCAAATTGAACGACGACTGGTAAGGAATTCTACCGTCCCCCTCCTCTCCCCTCCCCCACAAGGGAATCATCAAGAGTTTACTTCTAAGCGATTTAAAGAAGAGACTGATTCTGGATGGCCGCTATAGACTTTTGTTCCCACTCCCCCCCCCCCCCCCCCCCCCGAATGAAGGACAAAATGAACGCACTATTGATTTAATTTTAACAACACTATTTTGTGCGAGCTGTCTTCGTCATTGTTAACTATACAGCTAACTATACAGACCGAAAAGCTACTGCCATTATCCCTTCTTGCAGGACATGTTTCAAGAAATCGCTCGAAAACCATCTGGAGAGAGAACAATATTTGTTTTTAGAGTTACATCTAAAAATACATGATTTTAACTCTGAAAAGCTGTACCAATAGATTTAATATTTGGGGAGACTATTACCACAGCAACTAAAACAGGGTAGTGCATTGTAATAGGTTTACGTACATCTATTTTAATTTATGTAGAAAACACAAGTGAGACTTCTGAATCTCGTAAGGATAAGGGGCAAATCCGGGAGAGATGGCGCACATTTTAAGTTACGTATGTAAATTCCCGCACGCCGCATACTAAAGAAACCGCAAAGCTACCATGTTTTTTAATCAGAACATGTACTTATACACTCATAAATACTTGTTTGGTTACAAATTTGTTGTGGAGTGAAGGAGAAACAATGAACTGTTAACAATATTTTTTAATGGTATTGTACTTATATATTTAAGTAGTTCACTGGTGTAGACAAGTAACTCGCTTTTTCATTGAGTTAAAAACATAATTTAATTTATAAATTCTGTATAATTATTTTGTCAGTATCCGTCGAATAAATTTTAAATAATTGCCCAATATATATTTTCGGAAATATTGAATAATATTATGCATTGATCTTCACGAGTCTGTGTGAACTCCCTAAGAATGCATGCTAAGTCATTTGAACGCAAATAGAAAGAAATCAAATATGTTTTCACTTTTTAAAGTCGTTATTTGATTTGTGCTACAAGTATGCCTAGTAAAAGAAATGAACAGCATGTGTATCGGATTTTATTGCAGTATACATCCCGATAAGTAGGGTAGAGACGTGGTACCTCACAAATTCGTGACCTTGATAGCTAAGACGGCCCCACAAGAATCAAATCACGCCCAATAGAACTTACTGTTAGTACAAGTACCCAAAAATTTGGAAATATTTGATAGTTCAGCATGCACTAAGAACTAATCGTGACGTTGAAAAAGGTTTCGAAGTGGTGTTTCTAGGTTTGCCTCAGTTATTCCACCCAGAAATTATGTAAAATTTTCTCGATCGAAAAGTAAACACTTTACTAAGGTCTGCAGTCCAATGAGCTACTGCAGTGCCGATATGCGCACACTGTGTCGACCTTTATCGAAATTATGACTTGTGCACAGTCGACACGGTATGCGGCGCCTCTCCCGGATTTACCCGATCTGGTCGTGTTATTTACTTATTGCATTAGCAATATCAGTTTGCATTAAGTAAAACAATACTAAATGTAATAGCAAACATCAAAATACTCATAATAATCTTCTTTTACTTCAGCAGGGCCACCACTTTCTTATGAAGATATGCACAACACAGCAGTACGACAGTCTATTACTTTCTGTCCTCTTGTGGGTAGAGATATTAGACTATCGCAGACAAAGAGTTTCCTTCACTAAAGAGGACTTACATAAACGTGCATAAATTCAACTCCATGAAACTTTGTGACTCTAGAAACTTACCCAGTCTATAAATTCAACTCCATGATACTTTGTGACTCTAGAAACTGAAGGGACTTCAAAGTACCATCGGGCAGGAAAGCGCCAACTGTTGACCTAGCCGTTCATGTATATGTAAGGAATAATATCTTTGATTTTCGTAAATATTACGTATATAACATGTATGAGTGTAGTATCAAAAGATAAACGTGGTCTGGAAGACGTGGCACCAGAGGAAGCACACTCTGGTGAGTATATGCAGTTATGCATATTTTCATGCCGAACATAGACCTGAAATGCTCATTTTTACCTAAAGAACATGCTGATCATAAAAATTTGACGGGAAAGTTCTAATTTTGTGTTCGAAGGTCAATGTTCAGTGCAGAAAATCCTGTATTGCACTCTTCATAATCTGAAAGAAAGGGGGAAATTGTACTATTACTTTTTTTCGTGCGTTGCCTTTTTCTTTCCAGATGACTGGTCAGATCATTCTGAATTTGTATAACTATCAGGTGCGTTCGAACATAACCTGAGATTACAGTACAGATGATTCGGATTTCATTTGATGCGTTGAACCTATTTTATCTGTTAAACTGTTAATATTTTGTCGTGAAATGCATTTTACAGAGTAGAAAATTATTATTTAAGAAATACTGCAGCATATTATCTACCACCGTCACAATAATCATAAACTACAGTCAGTAGTCCACTGTGCATTTCCGTCTTCTGAGGTTTAAAAATCTGGCCAAATATGCGTCGCATTCCTAGAAATATAATTTGTGATGGAATCGTCTCCACATCTAGCCATGTTAATTGGCAAGTAGGAGAAGTATTTCTACGACTCACATGACAGCTAAATTTTGTCCTTAACTTCGTGTCGATGTACACAAACGCGAGCTTCACGACAAACTGTAATGACGGATTCTTCTCGGGATATCAGCTGAGTAGTGTCTTCGGTTCGGAGAGACGTTCCTACAAGTTCCTTACTTGTCATCTTCTGGCTGATTTTTCGAGACAAATATTTTCCTCTATTTGGAAATCTTGTACGTGACATATTTTAAAAGCAAGCGCCGTTTTCTTATATTAAAATATTGGCAGCTGAGAACATTTGCACGAATGCAGCGTTGTCTGTTGATTCCATACAAAGTTTCGTTCAATAGTCGTTTGACTCTGAATGAAATCAGTCAACAAAAGTTTCGAAAATTCACCAGTAGCAATGTGTGTACTATAACAGCTTTTTTTTGTGCTACGGGGTGATCAACAGGACAGATTTTGCCTAGGTTTTGAGTCTACACTGACTGAAACAAAAGTTACACACTGGTGTCGAGGCTTTTAAAAGGAGAGTTTTGAATGTGGGCGAGGAAGAGGGGAGTGACTGGCCTTGTGTACAGAGCAGAGAAAATTGTCAGGCAGCAGTAGGTAGCCGAGACACAAGCAGCAACAAGGAAGTAACTGATTTTGTGACTTTTACGAATTCCTAACCAGGAGCGAATTGTAAGTTCCATATGTGTGTTTGGTAGTTTAATTTCTTCACTTTGTTAATTTAATATTTAAAAGACAGTTCTCGTGTTTCCGTTTGCGTCGGGAAGTAAACAGATTTTGTGACATATTACGAGTTCCTCATAAAGAGCGCATTATTTAGCCTCATCTGAATGTTTTGGTAGTCCAGGTTTTAAATCTCTGATTATTAATCTAATTGATTGGACTCAGTTCTTGCATTTTTCTCCGTGTCTGCCGTAGATTTCGGTAGCGCTGGTCGTTGCCCTTGTTTGTCTGCGTAGTGTAGTTTTCCACGGTCTTTAGTATGGATACGGATTGTGATTTCTGTGTGCCGATGCGAGCCGAGCTGGTGACATTTTGCTCACAGCTCCATGCTGTGACGGCTTTGCTTACACTCCTTGAAACTGCACTGAATGGGTATCGCTATTGTGGGCCGGCCAAGGGAATCCAACGGACGTCCAGCATGTCTGAGTCTGCCGATCGGTCAGCACCGGTGGCCAGCCTAGTTACCGCTCGCACTGAGGTTGACCCCTCACCCGTGATCGAATGGGGGATCGCCTCGGAACGTGGCAGGCCGCGAAAGACTTCCCCATGGCGCCAGATGTAAGGCCTTCCCTGTTAGTCTCAGAAACAGGTCCCAGTTGCTGACACTGTCCCTCGGCCAGATGCAGCCGCTCTTTCTGATTAGAGGAAACTTGTCAGCCTGCAAGATCCGGACAATCCCAAAGGGTAAGAGCTCCAATGTTAGACGGTTATGGCGCCCCTTAGGGACATGGCTACCAAGGAGGCAAAGAAAGCCAATGTGCTCGCCGTGTGCATACCGGGTCGAGTCATTCCAGACGTGGAACGGGTCATTCCCGATACCATGAAAACCACATGGTGCAGCCAACTACAGGTGGCGACTCACGTCGTTGCCAATGATGTGTGTCGCTTTGGATTGGAAGAGGTTCTCTCTGGTTCCGAGAAGCTAACCGAAGTGCTAAAGACTGCCAGTCTTGCTTGCGACATGAAAGCAGAGCTCGCCATTTGCAGCATTGTCGACGGGACTGATTGCGGTCCACTAGTACAGAGACGAGTGGAGCGTCTGAATCAGAGGCTCAGACGGTTCTGCGACTGTATAGGCTGCGGATTCCTTGCGCCATTGGGTGATTGGGTTTCAGGTTCCGCTGAATATATCAGAAGTCCACTACACGCAGGAGGCGGCTACACGGGAAACAGGGGCTGTCCACTAAAGATTACCACTAAAGATGACAAAGTTATTTAATACAGTTCCACAAAAAGTTTTCAACATTATAAACAAACTATCTTG
This sequence comes from Schistocerca nitens, assembly GCF_023898315.1. Taxonomy (NCBI): domain Eukaryota; kingdom Metazoa; phylum Arthropoda; class Insecta; order Orthoptera; family Acrididae; genus Schistocerca; species Schistocerca nitens. The sequence goes on along the minus strand of NC_064615.1, from coordinate 719,692,156 downwards.
TCGTGGTTGGCCATTCGTCGTTAGCGACCGGAAGCATCAGTCGTTGGGGTTGGACAACAGGACTCGTATTCCTCGTCTGGTCATAGGGATTTCCCGTAGTTTCCTTCAATCATTTCAGAAGAATGCTGGGCTGGCGATCGATTCCATGCCCTATCTTCGTGTTATTTAAGCTAGCGCTTTGCCTCTCGTAATCTCCATGTCCACGATTTGCTCGTCCATTTCTGCTGCTGCACAAAAATCGTTTTCCCATCGTTTCGTGCGACTTGCACAACTAATTTTAATGTAAATCATTGTTGACGACAGCATGAGGAATGGAAGAATACGTCACTGATTCTGAAATTTGTTTTGTACTTGTTTTGGAGTGGCGCTAGATACGACCATCGGTTTCTCTTATAAGATCTTTCCGTCATTTGTCATTCGGCTATTTTTTCCATTCACAGCAAGACAGCGACCGCACGCATACATATTTCACCACAGTCAAACCCAGAAATGTTTATATTGGCTAGCAAACTCCGTGTGTCAGGCCATATAAAATTACGGCAGCAGTTGGAGGGGAGAGGGATGATCGTAAACTCAGAGCCTACTTCATAATGTTTACACATGTTAAATCATGTGACCGGAGGTGGAACAACTGGATCGAATCCAGAGCTCTCACAGATCTTCTTCATCGGTCATTTGCTGCCGGACCAGGTGTTTTCAAGACAACCGTACGTTAAGATATTCAGATTTTCGCATTCGATTTTGTCTCGCTTATTGCTTCGTGTCGTTCATCCATATTTCATTACATTGTCTTCTACATATACTTTTTATCACAACACAAATCTCCTTCGTCCACCTCACACCATTTCGTGTCGCTACTGCCTAGGCCATCTCTGTTTCAGCTCTGCAACTGTCTCTAACATCTCCTAAACTCGTGCTTTTGATCGCTTGGTTTTATTGTCATGATTAACCTTTCCATTTCTTACTGGGTAACCCTAGATTTCTAGGGACTGATTTGCAGTTTGGTCCCTTTACAACCCAACCAACCAACCTAAATTTCTGAACATTTTCTGCGTTTAACTTCCGTGTTTCACTTCCTTAACGTAGTATTGGTTAGTACTGGCACCACACAACTGTATACTGACTTTCCCCTTCACTGCATTTCTCAAATGAGATGTAATTTTTAGCCGCTTCTTTATTTCTTTAAGCGCTAATTTTCTTGTTTTTCCGTTGCCTTGAGTGTATGAATTTCTGAACTGTTTCATTAATTTGATAAATAATCGCCGGCCGGAGTGGCCGAGCGGTTCTAGGCGCTACAGTCTGGAACCGCCCGACCGCTACGGTCGCAGTTTCGAATCCTGCCTCCGGCATGGATGTGTGTGAGTTCCTTAAGTTAGTTAGGCTGAAGTAGTTCTAAGTTCTGATGACCTCAGAAGTTAAGTCCCATAGTGCTCAGAGCTATTTGAACCATTTTTTGTGGATAAATAATCATTTCAATTCTCGTATGACGTGCTGAAATTGCTTTATTTTCATGTTACTGTAACTATTCTTCAAGCCATCTGTTACACGAGGGCTTGCTGAAAAGTAATACATATATGTGAAAAGTCTTAAATCTTTTTAAATAAAACAAACGTTATCAATATTCTCCATCTTTAGTCTTCGTGTCTACATACACTCCTGGAAATTGAAATAAGAACACCGTGAATTCATTGTCCCAGGAAGGGGAAACTTTATTGACACATTCCTGGGGTCAGATACATCACATGATCACACTGACAGAACTACAGGCACATAGACACAGGCAACAGAGCATGCACAATGTCAGCACTAGTACAGTGTATATCCACCTTTCGCAGCAATGCAGGCTGCTATTCTCCCATGGAGACGATCGTAGAGATGCTGGATGTAGTCCTGTGGAACGGCTTGCCATGCCATTTCCACCTGGCGCCTCAGTTGGACCAGCGTTCGTGCTGGACGTGCAGACCGCGTGAGACGACGCTTCATCCAGTCCCAAACATGCTCAATGGGGGACAGATCCGGAGATCTTGCTGGCCAGGGTAGTTGACTTACACCTTCTAGAGCACGTTGGGTGGCACGGGATACATGCGGACGTGCATTGTCCTGTTGGAACAGCAAGTTCCCTTGCCGGTCTAGGAATGGTAGAACGATGGGTTCGATGACGGTTTGGATGTACCGTGCACTATTCAGTGTCCCCTCGACGATCACCAGTGGTGTACGGCCAGTGTAGGAGATCGCTCCCCACACCATGATGCCGGGTGTTGGCCCTGTGTGCCTCGGTCGTATGCAGTCCTGATTGTGGCGCTCACCTGCACGGCGCCAAACACGCATACGACCATCATTGGCACCAAGGCAGAAGCGACTCTCATCGCTGAAGACGACACGTCTCCATTCGTCCCTCCATTCACGCCTGTCGCGACACCACTGGAGGCGGGCTGCACGATGTTGGGGCGTGAGCGGAAGACGGCCTAACGGTGTGCGGGACCGTAGCCCAGCTTCATGGAGACGGTTGCGAATGGTCCTCGCCGATACCCCAGGAGCAACAGTGTCCCTAATTTGCTGGGAAGTGGCGGTGCGGTCCCCTACGGCACTGCATAGGATCCTACGGTCTTGGCGTGCATCCGTGCGTCGCTGCGGTCCGGTCCCAGGTCGACGGGCACGTGCACCTTCCGCCGACCACTGGCGACAACATCGATGTACTGTGGAGACCTCACGCCCCACGTGTTGAGCAATTCGGCGGTACGTCCACCCGGCCTCCCGCATGCCCACTATACGCCCTCGCTCAAAGTCCGTCAACTGCACATACGGTTCACGTCCACGCTGTCGCGGCATGCTACCAGTGTTAAAGACTGCGATGGAGCTCCGTATGCCACGGCAAACTGGCTGACACTGACGGCGGCGGTGCACAAATGCTGCGCAGCTAGCGCCATTCGACGGCCAACACCGCGGTTCCTGGTGTGTCCGCTGTGCCGTGCGTGTGATCATTGCTTGTACAGCCCTCTCGCAGTGTCCGGAGCAAGTATGGTGGGTCTGACACACCGGTGTCTATGTGTTCTTTTTTCCATTTCCAGGAGTGTATTTGCAGCCGTCTGCCGCTAGAGGGTTCCGAATCGTAATGTCACACTGAGATGTGCAACGCAACTATGTTGGTGAGTGAGAGCAGCGTGCTGCAATCGAGCTTCGAATTCCATGTGTTCGTCCACACATTGAGCACCCTCTCCTTCAGCATGACAATCCCAGACCAACAAGAGGTCTGCGACATCTGCAACAATCCGACACCTTGGATTCACTGTCGTCCATACAGTCACGACTTGTCCCTATCAGATTTCCATCTATTTCCAAATCTTAAGGAACGCCTTCGAGGACTTCAGTTTTTATTGTTTTACTGCTGTGCAGGCAGAGGTGAGGTAACGGTCTGTCAACGAACTCAAACACTCTTCAGTGACTGTATCGAGAAACTCGTCTCTTGTTAGGAGAAATGTATTCATTCCCAGGATGACTATGTTGGGCAATAAATATGTAGGCATGAAGAATAAAGATGTAGAATTTTAATAACGTTTTTTTTTTTTAAATCCTTAAGAGTTTTCACATAAAAAATTCGGAGGCATTGCTTTGCAGCAGGCCGTCGTATTCGCAGATTTGAGTTCGGTCATGTTTTGGTCAACTTAGTGTGGTAACGGCACAAAAATGGCCTCTGCAAATGGAAGGCGGTCCAAATAAGATGAATTTATGCACATGTCATCCCCAGGTTAACAATTTTAAGATTTTATCCAAAGCTACAAAAAATAGTTTTTGTGTTATGGAATCCGCTTGTTAGCAGTATACCCCTCATGTTCTCTATTTAATATTTTCACTCCTAGAAAGCACGGCTAAAACAGTTTCTATTTAGAGTAACTCATTTAGTATCAGCAGCTAAAATTTAGCATAAAGTTTACCACCTTTGAACAAAATGGATTACAACGTGAAAGGTCGAGCTTTCACACTATGAGTGATCATTAAACGGTGAATTGAGTATCCTATTTCGTATCTCTAGCCACTGTGAAGCAATTACAATTGCCACAGGGAACTGAATAAAGTTGTTTAATAAAGCTCCACTGAACATTTTCAACATGATAAACAAAATATTTTGTGGTTATTCGCCATTGACCATTAGGGAAAGGGAGCAACAGCCGTTGTGGATGAACAGCAGGACTCGTGCTCCTCATCTGGCCACAGGGATTTTTCCTTTCGTAATTTACTTCTGTCATTTCAGATGAATGCAGTGCTGGCGATCGATTCCATACTAATCCTTGTCGTCAGAAAGAGACAAGTTTGTTCCATTTCGAAGAGTTACATATGGTAAAATACCCCGGTTTAATAATTTCAAGACTTCATCCAAAGCTACAAAAAATAGTTCTTTTGATATGGAATATCCTTGATTAACTCCTTACTCATTTGGGCATATTTCGCTCTCTTGGTTATATATTACGAGAACTCCGATTTACGTAGAATCTGAGTGCGGTTAACACTGGTAACCAAAGGATATTGCAATAACTTCGGGTATCACAGAATATCCTGTATCACGAAAGGTAATACTGTTACATTTGACTTGCGAAATAGAATTATTGTTGATTAAAGCCCAAGGCACGGAGCAACGAGAGGTTGTGTACAAAACTGAATAACGAGAAATCGGGAAGCTGCGCGACGGTATTACTGCAAACAGTAATCTCGCATTTCGTTTATTATTTCTGCTACACCGACAAGACACACGTTAAAGCTGTCGTTGAACATGAGAGAAGCCATTTCTCAGGATGTTGGCAGCAATTAGCTGATACACCGTTGCAGACAACACACCCTGCGGCGCCGAAAGTAGTGCAATTAATTTAGTGTAGAAAATAACGCCTGCGTCGAGGGACCCGCAATATTAATTCGCGAGTATTTGCAGTAGCCGCGTTAATTGGATTCAGTTTTCGCCTTGGTGTCAGCGTGGGGTTTATTAGCTGGCGTTTGTAGGCGCGTGTCAGACACTGGCGGCAGCCAAGACAAACCACGTGGTGAAACTACTCCGAGGTAATTACTGTTCCGCCGCTGCTGCGCAACAGCCAACCTGCCTGCAGCGGAACAGGCAGAGATCCCCGCGCTGCTGCTGATGGCGTAGTTTTTATGTCGTGACAACTGACAGTCTGTATCAGACATGGACCTGCTGCTTCTCGCGATGACTTGCTTCACCTGTTGTGCAATATGAGCATACGTAAAGATGTGACTCAAACCTTCAGTGTGACTAATGATGTTATGTCGATACATCCTCAATAATTTTCATCTCCACGGATCCATTCATTTCATTCCAGTGGTTTCCGTTCGTTTCATTCATTTTTAACGTTGCAATATAGTTTGAACCATGTTCTGGTAAATTATTTATCACGTGGTACTCTTCGAAATGGGAGAGATTTTTTCTTCGTTTTTACTTTCCACAAGCTAACTATGAAATGACGTACTTCAATAAACATGAGCCTAACTGAAAACAAAGTGAAGTTATGGATTAGTAATTACTCAGGAAATTAAAGTTTATTCAATTTGCTGAATATTTAATAATTACAACAATTTGAAACCAGTCACTAACCTCACCCACAACCTTCACCTTCCGGATAATACTGTTACTTCATCTGTTCTTTCACAGGTCAATGTTCCGCTCCGTAGACGCTCAGAATGACTCCCTGCACGTAGTACCTTAGTGTTCTAGCGATGTCAAATTTAAAACTCATCTTGTCGTATGTTCAGAAACTGCGAAAGTCGGCCGGCCGGAGTGGCCGTGCGGTTCTAGGCGCTACAGTCTGGAACCGAGCGACCGCTGCGGTCGCAGGTTAGAATCCTGCCTCGGGCATGGATGTGTGTGATGTCCTTAGGTTAGTTAGGTTTAATTAGTTCTAAGTTCTAGGCGACTGATGACCTCAGAAGTTAAGTCGCATAGTGTTCAGAGCCATTTGAACCATTTTTGCGAAAGTCGCAGTGAGGATGTCGACAGTTTATTCCCCTGTAAACAGAACGGTGGATAACTGAAAATTTTAGGCTGCTTTCTATAACGCCTAAACATCAAATGTCTGTGTCGTATGAAATACGTGCGACACGTCCGTTTAAAAATTTCCTGTCGTCTCCCAAGCAAAAGAAGCCCATGTTCGTTAGATTTATGAGGCGACAAGCTTGTTAGTTATGAAATTAGGCTACTTCAAGTAAGTAAGTGCCTGAATCAGCTGCATCACAATTGCATGTGTCTAATTTTGAATGTGCAGTAGCCTAGTTGTTTCTGCGGCTACTAGATGGAGCTCGCAGCAACACCACGTTTACTTGCCCACACTTTCTAACGTGGGCACCTCAGTCTTGTTGCAACCCTTGTTCACTGAAGTACGAGCAGCCCTTAGCGGCTCGCCATCTTACTTACAACTATTCATGACGTCGCCTTTCCGGCTTAGATCTTTTTTAATATGTGACTTGTAAGTACTGCATCTTTTCCAGTCAGTACGAACTTTAATTTTATTAATGTATTATATACTTACTCTAATTCTGAAGACGACGCTCACAGTAGCGTCGAAACCTGGTCAATTTTGACTTAATATTTGTGACCGAGGGCTCATTTGTTCTAATATAATTCTGACACGGTCACTGAACCTTAGCAGCTATGTTCAAAGTTCTTAGTCTTCAATGTAGCTGTGCAGCCGGCGAAGAATGTAGCCGAGGACAACGCTGAGCTTCCGCTGTTGCTGGCTGAGAATCACGAGTCGTCTCCAGAGCGACGAATAATTATGGGACAGGCAGTAGTTGGAACTGCAGCCCCCTCCGCCTGTCTACCCCGACCGTGCTCTCAATACTCGCGGGTCAACGAAATAGGTGCGCCTACACTGGCGCGAGCATAGCTGCACACCGTGTCTGCGAGGGCGCCCAAAGAACACTCCCGCACTCATTCATCACTCAAGCTGTTCTACGTCCTCTCTGCTCGCAGCGCGACAGACTCTCCATACACAAAGATAACAACGGCGCTGGTTCTGCCATTTCGTCGTTGCTATCGATATATTATAACAAAAGTCCCTTATCTGTTATCCAGCAGTTGGCAATATTTATATTATAATTACAAATAATTATATACATTCTCAAATAAATGTACTATTTCATCTTTTACACATTAAATATAGTTTGTCTAACAAAACATACAGTTTCAGAATTAGAAGTACGGTACAAGTTATCAATGGATATTAAACGGCGAAAAATTTTGGATTGTGCAGAAGATATTTTATTTGTGTTTTCGGTGTGACATGCTACGCAGTCGTTGTCATCGACTGTCCTAAATACAAGACTTCATAGACTGGCTCTTTGACCACCTTTTTACTTTGTGCTACTTCCTCTTTAATTTGATGCGTACACATGGTTTTAGTTGTATTGTAACTCATTTTCTGAATTACTTTCAAAGCTGCTGTTTTAAGCTACCCATTCCTGGCTGAATTTTGTCTGCACCAGTACAGATTGAAAACTAGTGGTCATCATACATTCCATTACCACGTATTCCTTTTCTATTTTTTTGTCCAGGGGTCTAGAACAAGTGACATTAATTTGTCCTCACCTGGTTCCTCTTTGAACTGTTGATTTCTTCCTATCTTCAAGAAGCCCAATGAAAACTATAGCACTGATGTGTATGTTCTTCACTACTGTACTGCAGATGGAATTAGTTCATTTTCTTGAATCTGAAACTAAAGCATATTCGAAATATATCAGTCTCGTACGAAGCAATAACTGGGACTAATGTAACGTCTTTGGAGAAGCGTTACGACTGATGGAAACCTGTAGCTCATAATTTATTTCGGTTACAGTTAAGTTTACCGTCGACCTTCTCATTTACGATTTGTTTGTGTAACGCGTATGTACAGCTGAACATAAAAATAAAAATTAGTTTACTCATATTGAGTTGTAACGTGCGGTCTGTAATAATTACTTGAGAGACGGTGAATTTCTTTACCCAGATCGCTCGTTAACAAACTTTATTTTTGCTTACCGGTTTCGGTAACCGTCGTCACCATCTTCAGATTTGTGAATACATTAATGCAGAGTTGAAATTAAGTAGACATTGTGGAACTATACAGAGAAAATTAAGCGTAGAAAACAGATGCAAATGGTTCAAATGGCTCTGAGCACTATGGGACTCAACATCTATGGTCATCAGTTCCCTAGAACTTAGAACTACTTAAACCTAACTAACCTAAGGACATCACACAACACCCAGTCATCACGAGGCAGAGAAAATCCCTGACCCCGCCGGGAATCGAACGCGGGAACCCGGGCGCGGGAAGCGAGAACGCTACCGCACGACCACGAGCTGCGGACAAAACTGATACTTTACAATAATAAAACCGTGTTACAACATACCTCGATACACGGTTATTAGATGCCTCCGATACCACCTGTGCAAGTACTTTTCCCGAAACATTGCCGGGTATGTGACGGACGAGATTAACGCTGCATCGGTAAGTGAATGCTTAGACCACAATACGCAGAGTAATTTCTCAGATGCTCTTGACGCATACCACAAACTACCGTGTACTTCACTGCACTCATGAACTTCTTACTTTAATAATTGTAAAGTAGGAGTTACATGAGAACACTAGTGACACCCGTCGGTGCCGACTGTATGTTCCGGTAGCCACCTGCCAGTCAAGCGGTGCCCTGGCTGCAATGAAGTACACGGTAGTGTGTTGTGCGCGTCACGAGCATTTGTCAAGTTACTGTGTGTGTTGTGGTCTAAGCATTCACTTACCGATGCAGCGTTAATCTCGTCCGCCACATACCAGGTAATGTTTCAGAAAGAGTACTTGCACAGTTGGTTTAGGAGACATGTAGTAACCGTTCATCAAGGTGTGCTGCGACACGGTTGTACTATTACAGTACACTTAATTTTAACTCTGTATAATTTCACATCGTATACTTGATTTTTAAGAGGGTACACCGATAATCAAAAATAAATATCGTTTACAAGAAATCTTCTGTACGAATTTCACCTTCTCTCAAGTAATTAAAATAAACACTGGTAATTCAAACTCAGCCGCCCGTGGTAGCCGGGTGGGCTCAGGCGCCCTGCCACGGTTCGCGCGGCCCACTCCCGTCGGAAGTAGGAGCCCTGCCTCGGGCATGGGTGTGTGTGTTGTCCTTAGCGTAAATTAGTTTAAGTTAGATTAAGTAGCGTGTAAGCCTAGAGACCGATGGACTCAACAGTTCAGTTCCATAGGAACTTACCACAACTTTCCAACTTCCAATTCAAACTCATTGCTTCGTTCCATGATTTTTTCTTTCAGTATTTGGATATGGTTCACATACGAATCTAGCACCTTCGTCTGCTCTGTTGTAAGCTATTTATTTTATGCGGTTGGCGTACTTGTTGCAATACAAGTAACTGTGGGCAATTTAAATGTTGCCTGCAACTATTCCTTTGAAGTTGAAAATTACAAAAGTTTTGGCGATTGTCTTCCTCTGCAGAAATTTTGTGAAATATTTTTCAAGTCCCATTTACATCGCTTTGCCTCCATCGCTGACCATCTCTACTGAAACCGCATCATCACTAAGCGTCTTCCCTTTCTTCATACCTCGAATTAGTTAATAGTCCTTATGTAGGACTACAATTAGAGTACCATCACAGTACTGACTACCTATAGTTCTGATTAATGCTTTGAACTACAGAAACACTCAAAGAAGTAATGTACTTTCCTCTTCGTTTTTAATTATTTTGCCGTCTGCCATGTTAACTGATGAAATGTGGTGCCCACCAAACATACTGTTATTATAACCAGTAGTTCTGAATTCAAGTTGACTAGGTTGCAATGGCAAAAGTCAAACATCTTACAAGGAATGGCTACTCCTCATATGACGACCTCATTTATCCATCAACAGATACCCAGGAGCTGTTGCTGCAGGTAGATATGGCGTTTCAGTTTGTAAGTTATATAAACATTCGCAGACTATTCAGACTTTTTCACATACCGCCTGAAACGGCATACATAGATTTACCAATCGCTCCTGGACATCTGGTGGTGGATAAATTTCGAAACATGTCATATGAGCAATAAACTCCATCTTTAAATGGTAGTTGCCTTTTACCAATACGTCCTAGTCAGCCTGAAATTAGACCTAATTGTTATTATAATAATGGTCGTCTGCCTCTTGCATGACTTTGTCGCAACTGTGTAAGGTTATTACTCTTACGGTTTCTCTAGCGCATATCGTTCTTTTACTGTATTGACAACTGATTACTAGAGCATTTAATTGCTTTCAGAATTACACCTTTTTCAAACTTCTTAGCTTTGTCTGTTGAACAGCAGTGTCCCAGGTAACACTCGAGCGCACCTGGAAGACAGACTGAAGACCTGTGTCGACCATTTGAGATCCGCAGATGGTCTGCTTAGAAACCTATGGGCGTTTCCTTCGGATTAGCGACTAGCATGGTGAGACACTAACAATTCTGCAGTGAAGACGCTGCCGCTCATCCTCCGAGCATTAGACGATTATCGTTGACATTGCCTGCCATGTGATTCAACGTATTTTCTTTTTGTGGAATATCAAGTAAGATTATTAGCTCTTCTGTTTTATGTATGAAAACATTAGATAATATGTATTCCGCAGTCACTGTTTCTTTGGTCTTGTTAACCCTAACCCGGAAATAGAGGACTTGTGACTTTGCCGACTGGGGAAAGTTGACGACTTCATCTTCAGTTGAGCATATATTGAGCCCTGCTTATACCAGAGCGGCTACAGCCGGTAATGGAGTTAGCGTATTCAAAGAATATGGTTTCTAACCTCATGATTCCCTTGTGTTCATGTAACTGCGGCAAAAATCGGAACCCTTGTACTTGGTGTGGATTATTAGTACGCGTGAAACTAGAAATGCTCCTCCACAGGCCTGAAGGCAAACCCGCAGACACTTCTAATGAATCGCCTTACGAACGTCGGGGAGAAAGAAATAAAGGAACAGGACCTTCAATAAATCATTCTGCCAACAAGCAAATGTAGTGCAGATGTACTTTTGTTTTTGAACCAACCTAAGGAAAAACCCAGGAAATTCATAAAAAGCAAAATACAAGTGTTCTAACAAATTCTCCTATAAAACAGATCCTGGTTGATATAGAAGCAGGTGGTATCGGACGTTTAAAGCAAAAGAGAAAAACTTGCAGAATGGTGGAGTATCGTACATTTTTTACGTTTGTTGACCCTACATAGGACGACTGATAGTGTGCCGCAAATACCTTACACGATGGGAAGGCAATTGGTCTGCTTTTTAAGAGTCAACATTTATGTTGATGGAAGAAACACTGATTCTGAGAAATACAATTTTCAACACTATAATCCTTTTATTACACACTATTTAGTAATAATTACATAGCAATGTTTAATTAATGGAGGGTGTTTTACTTTGTAGAATTTGAAAAGCATTCAAATTCTACCAGTGTTGGAATCGTGTCCCATATGAGTCTCCTTGCGTCGGAACGGGAGAGAGATGACACTTTTCATCAGTTTTCTCAAATTGTTGAAATGACTGTGACTATTTTAACGTAACAATGTCTACTAATAAATAAGATATATTAAAGATACGCCTTTCACATTAGTCTAAGAAAGAGTAAACTTGCTCGTTAACTAAAATTCTCATGGTTCAGTAGTGTATTTACACTTGGATATCTGTGTGGTTTTTAATGGCTTCTTGTATGCATTTTCATTTGGAATACAAGGCTGAAATGCTCCGAGTGACACGTGGGTGCTGGCGCTGAGTAACTGTATGTAAATTTACTTGGAGCAAAATTTCTCCTTCCTAACGCCTTGTGTTTCACATCTTTCTGTAAGAGGTCACATAGACCCCGTGCACTACCAAATTTAAAAACGCTTTTATAATTCTATCAAGCTACCAAGGTGATCGTCAAATGTGCCAGCGGGCGGGGCGCCGACGCTCGCCACCAGTTGCCCCTGCAGTGGACTCGGCGGCGCCGCTGACAGCGCGGATTAGTAGACCTCTTGATCGATGGCTGCCGCCGCCGCCGCCGCCGCCGCCGCCGCCGCCGCCGCCGCGCAGTGGCGAGTTAATCCACACCGCATACTGCTGCAGTGACGCTCTGCTCGTCAAGGAAGTTCTGCTCCAAATGAAACGCTCTAATGAAGATACTCTTTCTCATACATGTCGTCTACTGAGTGTCTCTTATAATTTTCAGCGCTTAAAGTTACGCTGTAATTAGCAACTGTGTCAGTATTGCTGCCGCTACCTATTAAGTCTGGCCTTGGCCTAATTTTATGAGAGTGTAATATGATAAAACTATACGGGGAAACCTTAGGGAACAAGATTTCTTCTAAGATTTTAAAAATACTTGTACTGGCAGTTGAGGTGGATGTGAAATAAATAACGTACTGAAATAGATAATCTATATTACGTCTTCAGTAAGTAACAAGGGCTTCCAATAAGTAATGCAACACATTTTTTTTCTGAAAGCAGGTTTGTTTCATTAAATATCCCAGTTCACCATATATTCACCATTCTTGTGGCTCCGTTCAAGGTGACAGCCTTACGCAACCTGTGTACCCGCGTGGTAGCAGTCTACTGGTCGACGTCTGAGCAACGTGTTGGTGCATCACTCACCTCCCCATCACCCACGTACTGCTTCCTACCGAGTCCGTTATTCATTGAGCCAAACAGATGGAAGTCGGAAGGTGCCAAATCTGGGCAGTAGAGTGGAAGTCGGACAGGTTTGTGCGGCCTTGTTGGATGATGACAGACACCTCGTCCAACAACTCACTGTGATTTTGTTCACTGCCGCATATCCGCATACATTCTTCAAGCGTTTATCGATACCTACGATGCTCTCGTTTTGCGCCACAAGAAACTCGATGACAGCTCTCTGCTTGGAATGCACCTCCGTTACAGATGCTATATTGAAGTCTACGTATAGCGTCGCCACCCGTCGGAACTTCATGGACCTGCTGCTTCTCGCGATGACTTGCTTCACCTGTTGTGCAATATGAGCATACGTAAAGATGTGATTCAAACCTTCAGTGTGACTAATGATGTTATGTCGATACATCCTCAATGATTTTCATCTCCACGGATCCATTCATTTCATTCCAGTGGTTTCCGTTCGTTTCATTAATTTTTAACGTTGCAATATAGTTTGAACCATGTTCTGGTAAATTATTTATCACGTGGCACTCTTCGAAATGGGAGAGATTTTTTCTTCGTTTTTACTTTCCACAAGCTAACTATGAAATGACGTACTTCAATAAACCTGAGCCTAACTGAAAACAAAGTGAAGTTATGGATTAGTAATTACTCAAGAAATTAAAGTTTATTCAATTTGCTGAATATTTAATAATTACAACAATTTGAAACCAGTCACTAAGCTCACCCACAACCCGTCGGAACTTCATGAAACTGTAGGGGCAGAAACTGGAATATTCCACGTTATCCCTCAACAAATTCCGCATTTTTTTCAGCCGAAATTGTCCGAGAAAACATGTGTTGCATTACTTACTGAGAGGCCCTTCCTATTTATGGTGTTCCAGAACTCCACCGAAAACATTTTTGGAGGTTGTTTAGTGATATTTTCCTGAGGGAGCCGTGGATTCTAGTGATTCGCTACCGACTAACTACATTTCGTTCGATTTACTATCACATTTATGTTTGTATCTGTCTTGCGCTGAAAATACGGCGCACAACATTGTACATTTAAAGGATATGTGCAGTCTGCACTTTTTTGGAAACACAATGCTTCCAGAAACTCACGGTATTCCTGTCGACAACGCTTTACTCTTCACCCTCAAGTACTGCTCTGGGCTGTCTCCGGATTGACTTTCTGGCAGTTCCTCTTGTATGTAAACAGTGGTTCCCATCAATATGCATAAGTTTACTGATAAAGAGTTGCGAAAGTTGCAGACGCTTGAATGGTGTGACATGATGACCGTCGCTATGGGCAGAGCTCAGCATAGCGTTGGCCGAGTCGGAGATTTTCTTCGCTCGGGAATGTGTGTGTGTGTGTGTGTGTGTGTGTGTGTGTGTGTGTGTGTGTGTGTGTGTGTGTGTGTGTGAGGTTAGGTTAGGTTAGGTTAGGTTAGGTTAGGTTAGGTTAGGTGTGTGTGTGTGTGTGTGTGTCGTCGCAGTCATTTCATCTTTACCAGACGTGCATGTCTAATCAAGAAGCGATGATAGTAACAAGTCGATGAAGTGGTTTCACATGGAAAGGCTTGCACCAGGTAGCCGAATATCCACAGATGGAATTTATTGACCAATTCTGCTAAAGTTTCAAAGAAACTGGAATCTGCGTCCGCACAATCAGCAGTTAAAGCTGCCGCCGCTAGGCACCTCTAGTTGTGTCCTTCAGCTATCGGTTACCACCTGGTGTCGCTAAGTCCACTGATGTGAAAGTTGTCGCTGATTCAAAATGGTTTAAATGGCTCTAAGCACTATGGGACTTAACATCTGAGGTTATCAGTCGTCTAGACTTAAGGGGCTCCGGAAAGGCTCAAAATCATGAAAAGTTCAATTTTTACTTTTTTGCGTTTTCTGAATCTGCAGACTATTACCTTTTAATAGATATATAATTTATTCAATTCCGAAGACTACAACTATTTTTAAACTTTTTTCGAAATGTGTTCTACATGGGCGTGACCCACTGTGGCGCTGTTAAACTGCTGTCAAATGGTGTTATTATTAACGTCCGTGTTCATCAGGTACATTTTAGTGATGTGAGATAAAGTGTGTGTTGTGGCTAACCTGTGATGGTTCAATATATATCGCTGGTGTGATTGTCGATTGTTTCATGTTTATTTACTCTGTCGTTATCTCGAAAATATTCGTAATGAATTCTGTTTCTTGAGTCTCTGTTTTGTTGAAGTATAATAATGAGTAAAAGTAAAGTTATTAGAAATCCTCTGAAGGCTTTTAAGAAAAGGAGAAATGTTGGAAAGCCAAAGGTATTTAGAAATATGGGAATGAAGATAGGTTCTAACATGGTACGAGCGATGCTTGCTTTAGACAAGGAACGCCTTCGGGCTGCAGACAGGGCTGTAAAGAGTCTAGAAATACAAGCAAGAATAAACAGGAGGAGGAATAAGAGGAAGCTGGAGGAGGAGTTTGCAGAGGATGAAGATAATCCATCCTATGGACCTGGAATGCACTAAAAAGTTAATCCAATCTTTGTCGCTCGATTCCCAAAACTTTTATTTTCTCATACTAATTACATGTTTTGTAAGGATATTCCAAACATATTTGTTTCAAACTTTCAGTAAATGTTACACAGTACCTTCTGCATAATTTAACACAGCCTTTTTCCAAAAAACTGTAAATTTTTGAATATATAAATAAAAAATTGCAAAAAATGTTGTGAATTTTCATTACAATTGAAAAAAAATCATCTTTAATAACTGAACTAAAATTTTGTAAAATCCCTGTGTTAAGTTGTAGCCCATATTCCAATAAATAATCTGTAAAAAGTTCAACTTCCTACCTCAAATACTTTGTGAGGAAAGATGTAATTTATAAGCGTTATTTTAACATTGCAAGTATAGGGCGTTCCGGAGCCCCTTAAACCTAAATAACCCAAGGACATCACACACATCCATGCCTGAGGGAGGATTCAAACCTCCGACCGTACCAGCAGCGCGGATCCGGACTGAAGCGCCTACAACCACTGGCCACAGCGGCCGACTGACGCTGATTCCCTTTTTCCCCCCATTGTGTTCTACTGAGATTGTGAATTTGCAAATAGTTGCCTTGTAAGGACCAAGGACCTACACGAAGATTTGTTTTAAGCTGAGAAAAACGGTAACTGGAAACCACCACATGCTAAGAAAGGCTTATCGTGAGCAAACTCTGAGCTAAGGAAGAGCATTTGAGCGGTGTAAGCGATTTAAAGATGGCCATCAGTCTGTGCAGAGTGACGGGCTGACGGGCCGACAGACGTAATGCACAACACCAGACACGATAGCGAAACTGCGTGATATGATTCACAAGATGAGTAGGCAGACAGTCCATTGTGTTTTTGAAGTTGTTCGAATATCGTGCGGGAAATGTCATTGCATTATTTTAGCTGATGAGACGAGACGGATCGCACTGAGGTTCGTTACTGTTCTTTTGAAAGCCAACCAAAGGAAATATCGTCTTCAGGTGTCCACTGAACTGCAAACATTGTTCCGAAATGGATCCACAATTCCTGTCAAGGTTCATAACTACCGGTGAACCGTAGATGTACGCTTATGATCCTGTGCTCTCGCAGTGGAAGACACCAACCTATTCACGACCCAAGAAAAAGCGCACAATATTCGCAGCAACATGAAGTTAACGCTAGTAATAGGTTCTGGCATTCACGGAATTGTCAATAAGAAATTTCATCAAATGCATTCTTTCCTGACAAAATTTCGAGATAAACGAACTGTAAATAATAGAGAGACATGGATCCTTCTAATAATCCTTTATTAGTAAATATGTCAAAATTTACTTATAATCATGACAACTAGTTTCGGCTAAATGAGCTAGTCATCTTCAGACCTGGAAATTTGATAGAAAATTGCACACGAGGGAGAGTAATGTTACACAGTCATTACTGCAAACGTTCTTCGTTGCGGTCAGCCATGTCGCGTAAAAGTTCTACAGCTATGTTTTCAGGACTGTGAAGGAAGATGTTAGACGGCCTGAGAAATGGGAGGACAAAGACTGGATGCTGCACCATGACACCAGCACATACCTAGCTCATTGTGAGGGAACTTCTGGAAAGCAAATAACGTGACAACCCACCGTACTCCCCCCTGATCTACTTCCTTGCGATCTCTTCCTCTTCTCGACAGTGACATTGAATTTGAAAGGACGCTGTTTTTGCACCTTAGAAGAGATTTAAGTGTAATCGCAAATACTTTTGAACGCGATTCAGTCAGCGGATCCAGCATTGCTTTCAACAATGGGAAAATCGCTGCAGACGTTGCATGGAAGTGTGAGGAGACTATTCCGAACGGAGGTGAACGAAGGTGACGGTGGTCGAGCGAGGAAAGACTCCTAATATTTACCGGGGATATTCTATTTCGGGTAGCATCTGTTACGAAGTAAATATCAGCCAACTCTTCGTCAGTAAACATATCCGTACAACATTGTATAACTGTTAATGTACAACCTGCAGCGACGGGAAAACAAAACTGAGACTGTCTGCAACGTTGAATCCGAAGAATAAAGTAGGCATTACTGTCGTCAAAAGGGAATACTTTGTTTGTGTCGTACCCTGATTCATCTGAGCATAACTTATAACACATGCAAAATTAAGTAATTATGGAATGAGTAACAAAAATATCAAATCTAGGCAGCTCGTTGGACAATGAATGTTATATGTTGTGAAAATAGTTAAAATAACGTAGAGAAAATTGGAGATATTATTATACACAGGAAAGGGACATTTTGTATTGAGTAAATAAGTTTTTCAAATATTTCAGCCACACTTTGGAACAAACCCGAAGTTTTCTTTCGGAACTGAGAAAGATCTACAGGCTGTCTCTCCTGTCCCTCCTAAGGGTTGTCAGGCGCACTTTCTATGGTGTTTCTGTAGATATTTGCAAATTTCTTCTTTGCAACCTGTAAGAGCCACAACAAATACTGCTTATCATTTCTTTCATGCGACGTCCAGCGTCGAATTAGAGCGTCTATTTTTTTTTTTTTTTGCTATAAGAAAAAGATTTTTAAAGTGGAACTTAACGTGCCCATTCGATAGAGCGGTCACAATTTTGTCTAGGGCGTTATTTGTTTTACCGTTATGTATGAACAGTAACGAAGAATAACCAGTTCTCTAGCAGTGACATCATCGCCCTGGCCCGATATGACTGCTACCGCCATGCAGAAGCGCTGCTCAGGCTCAGGCGCTGCTGGAGTACTGGTTATTCCTCGTATTCTACTGTTCCTGTTAATACATATCAATAAAATAATTAACGCCCTAGACTAACTTGGGAGCGCTCTGTCGAATGGGCACCTAAAACTCCACTTTAAAAATCATTTTGTTTGTACTGGGAAACAAACTACCCTTTCCGTCTTGACTGTGCAACATATGGAGAACTTGGCAAACAGTATTTGTCTGGGCCGACTAGCAAAAACGAAATTGCAAATATCTGCGAAACATCAGAGAAAATACACCTAACGACCCGTAGTAGAGACTCCCAGTATAGGCAATGAACGTAAGGCAGGAGACAGTAATGTGAAAGGGGCTGCCAGGAAAAAAACGTATTATGGGAAAATTCAAAGGAACGTCTTCGTATACGCCGGTGATGACAACAAGAATACTTTACAGGTATCTTTTTCTTCATTTAATTACCTTATTTTTACTAAACTAATCATCTCACTTCAGTACAGATTTACACTAAGCGACAAAAATGTAAATTCTGATGATTGACAATTTACAGTGGAGTATTTAGCTACCGTTAACCTTAAACCTCCGTAAAGTTGTTATCGCCATATTTCTCAGCATCATCGAGTAGCAGTTTGCTTATTCAACAGAAACGTTCAGAAGCTAGAAAGGAGCAGTACGCAGGCGAAACATTACTACGAAATACTGGTGAAACGTGCAATTCAAAGGAGAAGTAAAATCCACACACACAGGAGAAAGACATTGCTACAGAACGTCCTCGGGTTTTGATATAGGTTGTAACTGCCTGCAATATCATTAATTCGCCACCTGTATAGTGTCGGTTTGTTCCATATCAGAGAGAGCATCTGACGCAACAAATTCCTCGTACGCATTCAAAACAGTACGCGTGGCTGTTGTGCATACAAAGCCGCCGGTGGCAATGTCATTAATTAGCGCAGAAACTACTTGTTACCTGCAAAGTGCGCAGCGTACGGTAGCGCCTGGAACACCGGCACACCCGCCGCACCGCCGCGGTCTGCGGGCAGCGCCGCCGCGAGAGGCAGGCGCTCTCTCTGGGGACGACACGGCGCGGCCATTAGCTGATTATGGCGATAACTCCGCGCCGCACCACGCCGCTAACCGCTCCTATTAGCATACGTCACCACTGTTATTGATGCCAATGGCGTGCCCCCGCTGAAGCGAGGCTATATACGGGCGCTAGCTGATCAGCAATCGGTTCCCGTCTCTACAGATTCAGTCCATTTCGAACTCAAATAGAATGAAGAAGTGTACCATTCTGTTGGTAGTATGTTATTGAACTGCGTGGTGCCTCATAGAAAATGTGCAGCTTTTGATACTATTATGATGTGAATAATGGTTGCGGTAAAAGTGCTGGAGCTGTTAATAACTACAAATACCCGACTATCCAGTGTCAACAAATTGTCTATAGGCCATCTCATGGAGATCTGTGCTCCCTGCTGTCCCCCAGCGTTGAGTCCTTGGCCCACTGATTTCCTCGCTGTCCATGAATGATATATCATCCATGGTTCATTCTCGGAACTACCACTTACACGCTGACGACATTCAGTTCTATCTATGCTCCATCGACAGTACTTGGCACTACGCACTGTAGTTGAATAGTTAAGCTCGAGCCCCCACGTGATATGGTACGAATAAATAAATAAATAAATAAATAAATAAATATATATATATATATATATATATATATATATATATATATATATATATATATATATATATATATTACACTCAGTTTAATCGAGCGGTCCAGAGATGTGGCTGGTCTCAATGTTTGGCTACGTTTTTCGACCTAGGGTGCCAGCTCACACCTGTCGTAAACTGAAATACAACTTACCAAAACAATGCAGGCAGGTATTGCGGTGAAATTTAAAATATTGAGTCACGTACGTTGATTTATAATTTGAATAAGTAGTTTATTTTTCTTCAATATATTCACTAAACACGTAAAATTCAGTCTTTGGGAGGGGGGGGGGGGGGCTCTTAGATAAGGTCGGCTGTTAATAACTGATGCTACAGCACTTCACTGTAGAATTCATATGCCGTGATCACGGCACTCGACAGTCTGTTCACAGTTCACTTGATCGCTTTCGAACGTTGCTACATATGATATATTGAAAAATATGGAAATTTTTCGGGCAATAGCAATTTAAAGACCAATTTTTTGTATCTGCCATCGTTTTTTCACAAACAATGTTCTTGTGGCGTGATTTTGCTTTTCCCGGATTTTTGATACCAAACATAAATTAAAAAATAAAATACATACCTACTCACCTACGTTTCTTTAAATTTATTACCAAAAACACAGTTTATCTTATTCGAATCCTATATTCAGACCTCTCAAAAATGGTATAGATTCTGCCAAATCGGCTATGATTGCTCCAAGCACCTCTACGAGCCGCATCCGTAGTCACTTTGTTCATATTAATCGGTCAAAGCAGTGCCGAAATATTAGCTTTTGAAATCTCATAAATTTACAATTTTAAGAGAACAATAACTTTTAAACTATTATATATTTTTGTGCCGCATCTGGGTAGTTTAGCTTCACATATTTTTCTGTCCATGAGTGCCTATTCGCACCTCCGTGTCACTCTTAGCTTGTACGCTCACATCCGAAATTAAGAATTTTGCTGCTGCCATATCAAGTATGTAAGACAATATTTGCTCAGTAGCATGAACTTTTACAACAAGCAGAAAACATTTCTTGCGTAAACGCAATCCAAGTATTTAGGAAAATATTTTCATCTCAAATAAAAAGAAAATTTATCCAGTCTTCACTTACGCTAAATCTTTCGTATTGTGGTGTAGCCCCAGCCGATAGAAAAGTGAAAACTTCAGTCAACTCGAGCGACCAATGATTTTTTTCGTAAATGTGTGTAACATTCTGTTGTTTGACCACATCAGTAGATAAGACCCGTTAGGAGATTGATATTGGCAAGCCATTTTCATCAACAGTTTCTTAGTTTTCGGTGTCCCTAGTAACTTTCTTCACATCAGATACGTATCAGTAACAGTCGCAGTCAAGGAGTAGCGTCGTAGATTAGTAATTAAAGCGTTCTCCGTCCGTGGTTCGAAACCCGCCATAGTTTACATTTTGAATAAAAATCATCGGCATTGGCGGCCGACGACTTCCGACATAAAATGTCACCCCCATTCTGCCAACAGCCTTGTCAGAGAGGACGGAGTAGCGGACGGAGGTTCAGGGCACTCTCTTGTTCTAGTGGTGGGAAACTATCCCTGAGACCGGAAGAATCCGCAATGATCGACGACATGAGGACGCAGAAGCCAAAGGAAACCACCGCATTAAAGACACACAATGTCTATCGCTAGGACACGTGGCCTGTAACAGAAAAAGTGTCATGAGAATCTCTCCATTGGCAAAAGATTCCAGAATAGTCTAATCTCTGGGAGGGGACAGCCAACGGGGAGTTGATAATGAGAAAAAGATTGAATAATCTACGAGTCGGAGCGTGGAATGTTGGAAGTTTGAACATGGTAGAAAAGCTAGAAAATCTTAAAGGGGATATGCAAAGGCTTGCTCTAGATATAGTGGGCATCAATGAAGCGAAATGGAAAGAATACAAGGATTTTTGGACAGCTGAGTATAGAATATCAACAGAAGTACAAAATGGTAAAACAGGAGTAGGATTCCTTATGAATAGAACAGAGAGTATTACTAAAAAATGGTTCAAATGGCTCTGAGCACTATGGGACTTAACATCTATGGTCATCAGTCCCCTAGAACTTAGAACTACTTAAACCTAAGTAACCTAAGGACAGCACACAACACCCAGCCATCATGAGGTAGACAAAATCCCTGACCTCGCCGGGAATCGAACCCGGGAACCCGAGCGTGGGAAGCGAGAACGCTACCGCACGACCACGAGATGCGGGCTAGAGAGTAGCACTGTGAACAGTTCAGTGATATGGTTGTTGCATCAGAATCGACAGCAAACCAGCACAGACAACAATAGTTCGGGTATGCATGACGACGTCGCACGCTGAAAATGAAGAGATAGACAAAGTATAGAAGGATACTGAACGGGTAATTCAGTACGTACAGGAAGCTGAAAATCTACTAGTCGTGATGGAATGGATTGCGGTGGTAGGGGAAGGAACACAGGAAAGGATTCCGGGAGAACATCGGCTTGGTACTAGGAATGAGAGGGGATAAAGATTGAGTTCTGCAATAATTTTCAGCTAGTGACAGCGAATACTCTATTAAAGAATCACAAGACGAGGAGTTACACTTGGAAAAGGCCGGGAGACGCGGGAAGATTCCACTTAGAATACATCACGGTTATACAGAGATTCCGAAATCAGATACTGGGTTATAAGGTGTACCGAGGAGCAGATATAGACTCGCATCACACTTTAGTAGTGATGAAGAGTAGGCCGAAGTTTAAGAGGCAGTCAGGAAGAATCAATTTGCAAAGAAGTGCGATACATAAGTACTAAGGAATGAAGAGATACGCTCGTAGTTAGTTAAGGGTATAAATAATGCGGTAAAGAATAACGCTATTCAGTAGGCATTTCAGTTGAAGAGGAATGGACATCTCTAAAAAGAGCAGTCACAGAGATTGGAGAGGAAAACGTAGGTATATAAGGAAGGTAACTGCGAAGATACCGTGGGTAACAGCAGAAATACTCCAGTTGATCAATGAAAAAAGGAAGTACAACAGCGGTCAGACCAATTCAAAAATACAGAAATACAAGTCGTTTAGGAATTAAATAAATATAAAGTGCAGGGAACCCAAGACGAAACGACAGGAAAAATGCACAGAAATCGAAAAAGAAGTGATTATCGGAAGAACTAACTGATCTTGTAGGAAAGTCAAAGCAAGGGCGGTAGCATTAAGAATGGAATGGGAATTCCACTGTTAAATGCAGAGGAGAGAGCATATAGGTGGGAAGAGTACGTTGAGTGGCCTCTATGAAGCGGAAGACTCATCTGATGACGTTATATCGGAATAACTAGAGACGATAGAAAGATAGTGGATCCAGTATTAGAATAAAAATTTAGAAAAGCTTTGGTTGACTTAAAATCAAGTAAGGCAGAAGGGGTAGATGACATTTCATTGAACTTTCTTAAATCATTGGAGAAATGGCAAGAAAACAATGATTCACAATGGTGTGTAGAATATACGAAACTGGCGGCGTACCATCACACTTTAGGGGAACAAATCCTTCACTCAGTTACTAGAACAGCAAGAGGCTAAAAGTGCGAGAGCTATCTCACAATCAGCTTAACAGATCATCTCTCCAAGTTTCTGAAAAAGAATAACCAATGGTTTCCCGGATACGACTATTACGACTGAGTGCGTGAACACCTTGTAACAGAGTCCCCGAGGATCCAAACTACAGATATCCATTGGACAACAAACACAACAACTGTTCCACTTGGTAACTGTGCCTGTGATGGCAGGCGGTAGCACATCCCCTCATCGATTCCCATAAACGTTCAGAAATCACCGGGGTGTTCGGAATCCATTGACAACCATCCAAAATGCGTTCTACCACCGACACTATCAACAAGGGTTTCGCGCCAAAGCTTTCAGATATCACAAACAAATCCATCTGGTTCGAAATGAGGAACCTGGAAGGCCATGTTAATGACGAGTCACGAGTTACACACACGTTGTCGAAATGCTTTCTGGATTCAGCTCTCTGTCTGGCACTGGCCTTCATTAGTCTTGATATTTTTAATTAGCTTCGGATAGTTTCATTTCCACACCCTCATCAATTCACTTTAGCGAATGGAATTAATTTGGAAAACGTATACATTGGAACAAGGTCAATGATAATGGGGCAAAGAGGAAACACCAAGCAGGAAAGAGGTTCAGCAATAGTTCGAGAACGGGAGGAGAACTAGGGTTCAAGAACTACAGGTCGACGAGCATAAGAGAATTTTCCCAGTGCCGGTGAGAGGACATCAAATGTCTTACATTCTACTCTTGACGGATGCGGTCCATGTCTTCTTAGGACGTGGACTTCAACACAGGTATATGAATGGAATAGAACTTCATTTAACCGTGACTGTGGACAAATGAACGCCGGATAATATTATTAAGCACTGTATTCATTTCAGAGGCATCGCTCTAGGGGAATGAGCTCAAATACGGAACGAATCAGTACGCAACAGTCCACGAAACGAATGAAAGTGACACACATTAAATCAGGAAATGGATAAAAGTCATCTGTGCAGATAGTCTGTGACAATAATGGCTTTGAAACGGGAGATGACACAGGAAAGGCCGCGATATTAGACGTCTTTTTGCAAAACTGTTCACAGAGAAAGACCGCAATTTAGTGTCCCCTTTAAATCGTCACGCGAACCACAGAGTGACAGATATCGAAATGTGAGCAACAGACATAAAACAACTGAAACCGCTCAACAGGGGAAAGGTCATTGTACCTGGTTGGATACATATCGATTCTACACAGAGTATGCGAAAGGACTTGCTGCACTTCTAGTAGCTCACATGTTCAAATGTGTGTGAATTCCTAAGGGAACAAACTGCTGAGGTCATCGGTCCCTACACTTACACACTACTTAAACTAACTTACGCTAAGAACAACATAAATCCATGCCCGAGGGAGGACTCCAACCTTCGGCGGGAGCGGCCGCGCAATCCGTGAAATGGCACCTCAAACCGCACGGCCACTCCGAGCGACCTTCTAGTAGCAGTGTACCATAGTTTAGAGAGAAGTGAAGCATTCCTAAGCAGAGGAAAAAAAGCACAGATCATTCTCGTTTGCATTAATGCCGTCGAATTGACGCGGAGGAAACTATAGGCCTATGGACTTATCAAGTAGTTGGAAGTCTCAAACAGAAATACTGAGCTATGCCGCCTCTATAGCTGTTCGTAATGACGGACTGTTGCCGGTGCAGGATTTTGTGTACGAACTGACATATTGATTACTTGCCATAAATGTTCGATGTCTTTCATATCGGGCGACCGGTGTGGCCAAGTCATTCGCTCGAATTGTCTAGAATGTTCTTCAAACCAATCGCAAATAATTATGGAGCATCGTTTTTCGATAACATTATGTCCGTGAATGGCTCAAAATGGTCGCCAAGTAGCTGAACAAAATCATACACAGTCAACGATCGGCTCAGTTTGACCAGAAGACCACGTCCATTCTATGTGAACGCAGCCCACACCATTATGGAGCCACCACCGGCTTGCACAGTGGCTTGTTGACAAATTGGCTACATGGTTTCTTGGGTCCACGTCACACTCGAACTCTACCATCAGCTCTTACCAACTGAAATCAGGACTCATCTGTCCAGGCCACGGTTTTCCAGTCATCTAGCGTCCAACCGACATGGTCACGAGCGCAGGAGAGGCGCTGCAGGCTGTGTCGTCAAAGGTACACGTGTCGGTCGTCTGCTGCCAAAGCCCATTAACGCGATTTCACCGCATTGTCTTAAGGAATACGTTCATCGTGCATCCCACTTTGTTTCTCAGGTCATAGTTCGCAGTGTTGCTTGCCTATTATCACTGACAACTCTATGATAATGACCCCTCTCGGTCGATAAGTGAAGGCTGTCTGCCACCACGTTGTCTATGGTGAGAGGTAATCCCTGAAATTTGGTATTCTGTGGATCTCGCGATATCGAATTCCCTAACGATTTCTGAAATGGATTGTCCTATGCATCTACCTCCAATTACCATTCGGCGTTCAACGTTTGATAACTCTCGTCTTGCGGCTATAATCACGTCGGAAATCTTTTCACTTGAATCACCTGAGTAGAGATAACAGCTACGCTGCTGATGCACTGCCGTTTATACCCTGCGTACCCGACACTACCGCATCGGTACCCCGTAACTTCTGTTACTTCAGTGTATTATTGCTTAGCAGGAGTGACAGGATAAAAATAAGAGAGTATCTGAGCAGTCAAAAAGAGTTCTGAGGACGCAGGTGTGGGACAGAGCCATTGCTGTATAATAGCGATGTTGGAAAACTATTACGTAAATAAAGAGAGCTCCATCACAGATTCTGCGGAAGTGACAAACATAGCAGACAAACAAAACCTCAACGAAGTGAAAATGTGCGTGAGGAGATCAATGAGAGAAGCGTTCAATGACTTAGAAAGCAAAGTTTTGTAAACCGACCTTACAAAGATTTTTATGAGGTTTCGGTGTTACATATAATCAGTAAGCGGCAGAAATTATCTATTCAGTCACTCAGTTACCATACTCGCACCAAAACAGAATATAAGAAATAGTAGGCCGAGGCCGAAGTACTGAATTCGGTCATCCGAAATTGTTGCACCGCCTGAAATCGTAATACGATCTCTCCTTTCAATTGCCGTACGGACGGCGAAATGGCAGATACTGAGATACCCGATCGCATAACAGAAAAGCTACTTAATACTGGAAAGGCAACATGACCAGATACCTGCGAGATTCTACAAAAATTGTGTGAAAGAACTTGCTGCTCTTCTAGCAGTAGTTTATCTTAGTTTGCTGGAGCAATGAAAGTTACCTATCGACTGGAAAAAAGTACAGGTCATTGCCTTTTAAGGAATCCCGCAGGAAATACGCTCGTAATTATAGTCCTATGCCAATCCGTTGTTAAATTATGGGACATGTTTTATGCTCAAGAAGTGTGACCTTTCTGGAGAACTAAAATCTCCAGTATGGAAATCAACATTGGATCTGCAAACAGTGATCTTATGAAACTCAGCTTGCTCCGTTCCTCCGTGAGATCCACAGCGCTGGGATCTGTGCCGTGTTTCTTGATTTCAGGAGAAAATTTGACCCAGTCCCGCTCTTACATTTAGTGGGAAAATACGAGTTTACTGAGTATCAGATCATATTTTTGACTGGATTCATTAGTTCCTGGCAGATAGACCATAATATGTCGGGGGGGGGGGGGGGAGAGGGGGGGGTGTTCTCACTTCCAATACATGTTACTAAAGCTAGGTATAACCAGCAAAGGTGTAACGAATTACGAAAACTTCCGCTCATGAAGAAACTTGATATAGTAAATTCGGGTAAAAGATCGGCAATTTCAAAGAGTCGTATGTATTGCCCGAAAGTTCCATGCGTTACATTGGGACGAACATATATTACGTAAAATTTTGGGGTCTACATTACAAAGAAGTTTCATCTCAAGAAATAGAATTGGAATGGATCAAGTGGTCGGATTTGTGAAAAGAGCATAGAATTCAATATAATATCACACAGCTGTAAGACTAACTTTAGTTATTCATTGACTAAATGCTCTTAAAATTCCATCCACTGGGAAACAGGTACATACCACGCACTTAAAAACTATATTAAACAACGACAAACTTTTGGTCCAACCCATCATTCACGAATATCATTTCAAGCACGATTCATTTGCAAGACAAAACTTATGAAATCATACGATGGAATTAATCGTAAAACTGTTAGTAGTTGCGATTCACCGTACCAAGAGCCTTTATGTAAGAAGGCAGCAGACAATATTATAGAAGTTCGTTAGTCCCCTTTTTCCTCTCCGTTTCCAATCTACTCCGACGTGTTTCCTGTTCTGTCAAGCGGGACAGTGGTTTTCGTACAAGAAACTCTTTGGAATAAGGACAAGAACACAGCAGGTGTCTCCCGAAGGACCATTACTGAGATGAGAATTCCCCGAGCGGAGTTCCTTTCTTTGTTCTTAATTGCGCAATTGTACCACAACAACTCTAGGGTCCATTACAGATGTATAATGTCATTCCTTCATTCTTCTCGAGCAGAGAAAATAACTTGCGTGACAGAGGGTACTAAAACTGAAATTGCAACGGCGTAATTATACCGCTGGTGTTTTCTTATTTTTAGCTCTCAACGCGGACGTTTTCAACATTGTGTTGCGCACCACATGACTTTTTAGTCTCTACCTACCACAGGAGGTATATGTCACTTTAAGACAAACATCCAGATTATTACATAGCAATAATTTAATGGGAAGACCTGTGATAAGAAACAACTTGTTGATATATTCATACTTCACCGAAATACAACGCCTGATAAAAAAATGCGAAGCATCCAATGCTTACAAAATAGAGTGAAACAACAAAGAAATTGGCAGAATGAGCTAACTTTTCAGTATGCATCGTATCGTCTCTGGCTGGGATGCATGCACTGATTCTGTTCGGAGGTCTGTTATATCCTAATGCCACACAAATATTGATATTTTATGATATAAGGGGCTCCGGAACGCCCTATACTTGCAATGTTAAAATAACGCTTATAAATTACATCTTTCCTCACAAAGTATTTGAGGTAGGAAGTTGAACTGTTTACAGATTATTTATTGGAATATGGGCTACAACTTAACACAGTGATTTTACAAAATTATAGTTCAGTTATTAAAGATGTTTTTTTTCAATTGTAATGAAAATTCACAACATTTTTTGCAATTTTTTATTTATATATTCAAAAATTTACAGTTTTTTGGAAAAAGGCTGTGTTAAATTATGCAGAAGGTACTGTGTAACATTTACTGAAAGTTTGAAACAAATATGTTTGGAATATCCTTACAAAACATGTAATTAGTATGAGAAAATAAAAGTTTTGGGAATCGAGCGACAAAGATTGGATTAACTTTTTAGTGCATTCCAGGTCCATAGGATGGATTATCTTCATCCTCTGCAAACTCCTCCTCCAGCTTCCTCTTATTCCTCCTCCTGTTTATTCTTGCTTGTATTTCTAGACTCTTTACAGCCCTGTCTGCAGCCCGAAGGCGTTCCTTGTCTAAAGCAAGCATCGCTCGTACCATGTTAGAACCTATCTTCATTCCCATATTTCTAAATACCTTTGGCTTTCCAACATTTCTCCTTTTCTTAAAAGCCTTCAGAGGATTTCTAATAACTTTACTTTTACTCATTATTATACTTCAACAAAACAGAGACTCAAGAAACAGAATTCATTACGAATATTTTCGAGATAACGACAGAGTAAATAAACATGAAACAATCGACAATCACACCAGCGATATATATTGAACCATCACAGGTTAGCCACAACACATACTTTATCTCACATCACTAAAATGTACCTGATGAACACGGACGTTAATAATAACACCATTTGACAGCAGTTTAACAGCGCCACAGTGGGTCACGCCCATGTAGAACACATTTCAAAAAAAATTTAAAAATAGTTGTAGTCTTCGGAATTGAATAAATTATATATCTATTAAAAGGTAATAGACTGCAGATTCAGAAAACGCAAAAAAGTAAAAATTGAACTTTTCATGATTTTGAGCCTTTCCGGAGCCCCTTAACCTGCCGGCCAAATGGGGATCCACAATAGCGTACCTTTCATTTTGTCAGGTGCTCATAATGCTGTCTCTCGAGAGCACGCGGATATCCATGTCTTTGACAGTCAGAACATCTGACGCTCTATTATGCACCCAAGCACGCCTAGTACCAACAGTAAACACAAACACCAAACATGCACTCTGGTGCCTGTTCTACCTCTCACAAAAAATTTCATATCTAATCGTTTACACACCTTGAGATGGTATTCCAAGTTACATTGCGATCTGTCCATGTCTCCAGGCTGCTTAACTTTTTTGTCAGGCAGTGTATAGCTAACTAATTGCTATGAATATTTTGTTTTTTAATTCAGCGGTCTTCCAACTGTTTTTCCTCTGTCTTTAATATTTTAATTTTTTTTAAAATCTGTACATCTAAAACCTTGTTAAATATGTTTCACATATTCTAATCTTCATCTAGCCCTGCAACTGTTCTCACCCCCTACCATTTGAAATGTGCCTCACCAAAATATTCCAGTAGCATTTCAAGAGTTTTCTACAGACTAGCTTACCTTTTAGTTCCTCATTTTATGCTTCCACTAAATTTTTAACATTTTTCTGTTGTACCACTATTTAAAAGTTACGATAATGATGGAAGCTGAAGGGATTTAAAATTTTTTTCATGTCCGGGACATGAACCCAGGTCTCATATTTTACTTAGCAGGTGTGCTAGACATTACACCAACGCAGCAGTATAACTGACACAGCTGCATGGCTACCCTAATCCAGTGCCGTTCCTAAGGCAAACTTCAGTTCACGACTTCAGCTTATTTTCCCCTACTTAGGTCTTCACTATTGACGAGGCTCTCCGGTATTGGAATAGCACCCCAGAGTTGGACGTTTTGTATTGGGGAGGGCACTGGGCTAGGGTAGTCTGTGCAATCGTGTTAGCTATACTGCTGCAGTGGCGTAATGACTAGCACACCCGCTTACTAAGCAAGGAGACCCGCGTTAAGGTCCCAGACATGGCACAGATTTTAATTCATTTCCTCAGCTTTCATCATTATTGTAGATGAAGGTGATACTCAAATGTCTCAAGGAACCGCTACGGTCGCAGGTTCGAATCCTGCCTCGGGCATGGATGTTTGTGATGTCCTTAGGCTAGTTAGGTTTAACTAGTTCTAAGTTCTAGGGGACTAATGACCTCAGCAGTTGAGTCCCATAGTGCTCAGGGCCATTGTCTCACGGAAAATTTAATTACATCAGAACTATAGCTCACCTGCGCCTGAGGTAAAGGCAGAATTTCCCCATAATGTGCAATGGTTGGGTACTATTCCAATACCAGAGAGACTGGCCAGTAGTAACGATCTAAGAAGGGGAAAAAAGCTGACAAAAATGAAATGAAGTTTGTGTTAGGGAGGGCCATTGAACTAAGGTGGCCCACGCAGCTGTGTTTGCTATACTGCTCTCGTGTCTAGTAAGCAAGGAGACCTGTTTTCGCGTCCTGGCCATGACACAAAACTTAATTATTTTCTTCAGCTTTCATCATTATCAAAGATAAAGATGAGACTCAGATACCTCTAAGAAAATTGAATTATATCACATTTAAAATTCATTTTTCCTTTATCAAACTTCTCACATCCCAGACATTGATTCAGAAATATCTTCTTTAGTAGAATAATATACAAAAATATACAGATGTTTCGAAGAAGAAAGCGTTCACCAGCGCCCATTCACTCTTTCTGTTTACTGTTGTTTGACAGTAATGTATTATCTTGCGCCCCAGATATGCGATTCGGTTAACTTACGTTCTTGGGAAATAGAAGACGTGATAACTGAAAAGTTATAAAATAAACTGTTTTATTCACAATTATCTTTAGTAGTACTGTCAGCTTTTGTTGGACGTTATCAAGCCATTAATGGTTCTCGTATGACGACAATGATACATCGAGATAATAGTATTACGCGAACTAACTATGAACTAAATGCAGTGTTTTGGCAGCCGTATCTTCCTTTGTTTTGAAGTAGCTGAAAAATGTGGGGCATAATCCTGCGCAAAAAATAATATTAATGTCCTATGTACTTACTTATTTTGATGTCACAAGTTTTGCTTTCAACTTATCAGCATCGGTTGTGCTCTGTTTTGTTTATTCTGAAAACTGCTTAGTTGCTAAACGCCCTTTACCTTACTTCAACACTTAAAGTCTGCCTTGCCTTCTTCTAGTGGAGTTGTGTCAAATCAGGATCTAATTATTGACATCTTTCCCACATGCACCTTTGGTCCTTATCTGAAATTTGCTTTTACTCTTTTCTTAGTATCATTAACATAAGTCTGACGACAGTTGCTATAAGCTCAAACTGTGTCTTGTAATCGTCACAACTCGTATTTCTAGATATTTCAAACTTACTAGTTTGATTCCGAAGATGATTACCGAGCGAGGTGGCGCAGTGGTTAGCACACTGGACTCGCATTCGGGAGGACGACGGTTCAATCCCGTCTCCGGCCATCCTGATTTAGGTTTTCCATGATTTCCCTAAATCGTTTCAGGCAAATGCCGGGATCGTTCCTTTGAAAGGGCACGGCCGATTTCCTTCCCAATCCGTCCCCAACCCGAGCTTGCGCTCCGCCTCTAATGACCTCGTTGTCGACGGGACGTTAAACACTAACCACCGAAGATGATTTTCATCAAACATTTTTAATTACTCGTATCAGTCTCATTTTTCTTCGGACATCGATCAACTTAATCCAATATCGTCGAGAACTTCCTCTAGGCCGAACGACTAAAAATATTAACTTGGATTTCGTAAATTTTTCGAAATTAATTTTTAGTTCTGTAATACTCCATAGGGAATTGTTTAAGAATGGAATCAACGAATAAGAGATTTACAGGTCCATATTACACTTACCAGAAATGAACTAGGTGACTACTGCTGTGGTGCAGATCCGACGATTGTGTGGCCTTGGGTGACGGTATATTTCGGCGTCTCGTAACCATAATGTCGTCAGTTGGCATACAGAATGGGATGTGATTTGAGAGAAACCAGAATGAACCAACATGATTCAAACCAGACTACCAAGGCTGGACCCCGTGGCTGCTAGGTGTCCATGGCCGTACAGGCACAAGACTTTCCATGGGCTGCTTTGCCAGTACTCTTCTGTGACTTGATTGGGATCAAACCTGTGTTGAAAGACTTAGCCACTGTGTTTAAAAACTGAATGGTACGTGTCACAGTTAGCTACGCTGGGTTTAAATTACAAGACAGTCGAACTGCAACCATTTTGATGGCAGTAGTTACAGCAGAAAAATACTCTCGAATCAGGGCACTGGGGGTGCCATCGCTGGCAGTGCTTTGCTTTTCGTGCATGACAAATATTACGACGGGTACAGAAAAACTTTTGTTGGTTTGAACATGGAGACCTAATGCACATTTATGACAGGAAGGAAACGGCTTTTCATTGTAATATGTCGGCAACTTCGTTGGAAGGGGCGTGAACGCTATAATGTTAATACCATAGCCGTCTCGCATAAAACATTGCACCAGCTAAGGTACAGGAAGATTTGCGATTTTAAAGAAAGATAAATCTATCTGTAATGTCCGTGGAGCATTCTGGTTGAAGAGCCCTACTAGTTCATGAAAGGCTTCACTTTTATTAAGTGAACTTTTTTTCACGCTATCAGTCTGTCTTCGTGACTAGTAGTAACAGTAAGTATCTGCTTTTCAAATGCGTCACAGGCAGAACAAATGTCCGATTGAGGATTTAAAAACGATACATTGAAAGTATTGAGCACCTTCTATTAAATCTCGTCCAGAAAAACTTGATGCATTTTGTTCAATCAGAGTTTCAGGAATATATCTTATAGGGGGGTTACTATGGAACATTTAATGAGAAATTCTTTCACTAAATAAGGATATTTGATGTTGAGTAAGACCTTTCAATGGCCAAGAATATATACTGGCCACATTACTGTGCTTTCGACTGCAGAACTGATGAGACGTAGTTGTCGATTGCATATTCGACCTAGAGAGATTGTCTGAGAACCTATGAATACGTCTTTACTCACAGCTACCTCTATTACCCCGGCAACATCAGTCAATCTGACTTCATAACAAGAAGAGGTACTATGTGAAAATGGCTACCGGATGGTGAACTTGAACCACCTCTCCTTACTCCCTCTTCACGTATGGTATTATTTTGCACAGGCTTCTTTGATTCATGTTATCAAATGTGATAAGACAAGACAAATAGGAGTAGTGTGCATTTTTTACTCTCTTTATAGAATATGAAACATTATTATTTTTTCAGCTGTTTCCAATTTAAAGCATCGAAATCTATCACGTGGAAACGGGAACCACCTACACTCGTACCTGTCATGAAGATGGAAAAATAATAGAAAGAATAGAGACAATGTTTACATGTAGCCATAAACACGTTAAGTGGCATCACCTACCAACGTGTTCTGCTTGTTCCTCGTCCATCAACTGCTTTTTTTTTTTTTTTTTTTTTGTTACATGTTCCTCTTTTTACTTCTGTATTTTAGGCCATTGAGCACTGGTTTGGAATTCATTACAGAGCCCGAGGCACTGAAGCTTAGCGCTGGAAAGGACCAGTCTGAAAGACGCCATCAGTTGCTAGCAAGAACCAGCAAAAATTAAGTTGTATTGTCACCAACATCCGCACAAAAACAGCCTTTGTCAAATGAAAAAGAAGTTTTCGGAAGCGGTGTTGACAAAGGTTTTTCCCATTAATAACTCGGGACAATAGCTGTTTCTATCCTATTTGGTTAAGGTAAATCGTGACTCTCCGGCATGGCTACCAGAATGCTCTGAAACAATTAAAACGAAAAAAGGACAACGATTGTTTTAATTAACAGTTAAAGGTGTCTTTTTAAAGAAGAAAGGTATGACGACTGTCTTCGGAAATTACTGTACAGGATGTTAGATGAACGACGTAATCTTTGACTCTGGCGTTGTTCGAGGACTAATACCCCTTATAGGCAAGCTGCCATCACCGCAAGATCGACTGGCCATTCTTCGGAAAAGGTAGCAGGTGGCTTTTAACCGACATTACAGTTATACTTATCGAGCAGTGAGCGACCTTGGAAAAGAGCGAGTGAAAAGTTTTGTGCCATTTAGCTATTCAGGCTAGTGTCTCAGCACTTGCGCACAGAGCAGAGCACATACCCAAACTGAAGCTATACAGCGTAACAGTAGTGCACATGCTGATCAGTTACCCGTACTGCAACTTGCTGTTACAGCCTGTGCTTTATGGAGAGGCTTATCACCAATTGCTCTTCTCTTCTAATGAAGCGTGGCTACATTTATTGGGGTGCACGAACTCTCAGGACAGTCGATGCAGGAGGTCAAAACAAGATGTGATGTGCAATTAGAGAAACACGAATTATTCTTTCTGCACCAAACGATAACTTCTGATACGTATTTGAACAATATACTGAGATCTTCTTTCAGAGAACCGGCATCTAACCAAGGCCCTACGGTTGTTTCAGGCAGGCCAATGCGAGAGGACAGCCAAATAAGGCGTCTACGACATTACCATTATTGATAAGAGTATGTTTCTTATTACTGTATCTTCAAGCTTTTGTTTCTTCCCGATTTTTAATCGACGTTTAATGCATGTAAAATTGATCCTCCTGATGTTAACGATTTATGGAACAATGCTGTTACGCTGAAGTTTTGCTTTTGTAGAGGATATTTTTATCTTATAAACGTGTGTTACTGTGAATGTCAAGTCTGCTTTCGTAATATTATTGCTATGTCTTCATTTTTCCCTCCATTACGCTGCGTCGATTTTTCTTAATATTTATGTACCTGATTTATCCCTAATCTGTGCTTGTTTTGGGCCGTCCAGTCTTTTCATTAGCTATAGCTTCACACATTTCAAATCAGATGTGCAGTTCTCCATTTCTTATTGTTTACCAAAACTACTTGTCATATTTAGATTATTTAGCAGTTCTGTTAATCAGTTACGTTTGGACCTTTTCCAACTATACTGTAGTGACTTTGTTTCTTTTTTTTGTCACTTTATTCCTCAAATTTATTACCCCGTTTTCAAGTAACTGGTTACAGAAGACTAGAAATAAAGAAGATCATTAGCTAATTTGTGGTCAGCATATTCACTCGATGTAGCATTTATTGTAGGGCTTCTACTTCAGATTTAATATTTCAAGGTATTCGTTGTGTTTTTCTATACATTTTCAGTGCTTTCTCGGTTATTAAGGAAGGTATTCTGACGACAGTGTGATCTGTCTTTTTTAATTGTACCAGTGAATAAATTGCAACTTATATATAATAAATAAATAAGTAGATAATTAGGAGTTCAAATACAAGTATGTCTATATGTAAGTCGGGGAATAAATTATTATTACTTGCGTATGATAAATGGACTGAGAAATTATTTTATGAACTGTTATCGTATGAAACAAACCAAGGGACGTCGCACAGTAAAACAAATACTGGAGTCGTATTATGGATGACTGGCTTTCTAAATTTATGTTTTCCTCAAACCTCTTAAATATGTTCACTCGAATGACGGCACCATTCCTTTGAAAGATAAAGCTGCTTTCCTTTGCCATCCTGTCTCGAATGACTTCGTTATGGAATGGACGTTAAATCTGGTACTTCTTTTTCCCACATGAACAGGAACTGACGCAAATAATCTTCCGCATACAAATTACTTAAAAGCATATAATCCACCATACTAGTGTATAGTTCCGTAAGAAACAGCGGCGATACTCTTACCAACTCCTTTGCGTTATGCAGTCACAGCCGCCGAAGAGGTGGATTTGCGTAGTCTCTTCTGCGGCGAAAGAATCGCATTTCTCGGAAAGAACCGCGCTGGGAATCTGGGTGGCGCACCTGCGCATTTTAAAGGCAGATAAGTGAGCGCGGCAAAGTGTGCCGGCGGCGGCGGCGGCGGCGGTGCTATAAACGTCAGCGGCCCGAGTTGTGGGCGCCTGTCCGCCAGATAACGCCCTGGCCCCGCGCTCTGGGCCACGCCCACCGCCGCAGGGCGCGCCAGCCAGCGACGCAGGGTGAGCCTCGCTCCTCCGGACCTGTCTTCGTCAACCACGACACATTACGCTATTTATAATGTTTTCTTTCCAACTTAATCTTTTGCTTACTTAAGTGAAAGACTTTCCGAAACAACTGGAGGAAATCGATACAAGTTATAAGACCTGTGTGTGTGTGTGTGTGTGTGTGTGTGTGTGTGTGTGTGTGTTCCACATCTCCTCCTGAACCACTGGACCGATTTCAACCAGATTTGTTACATTTATCATTTACTGTCCGGAAAGAGTTACTGTGTCGCTAAGAACAACCCACCTATCAACAGTGTTAGGGGTGGGGGCAAAAAACCATTGTAGCCCACGATGCGAGAATATCCTCATTTCAGCTTTCGAGTATCTGAGAATGAAGCGCTTAGAGGCTTGCAACAGATTTTGCGCATAATATCAAACCTTTACAAAACATTTTCTCGTCAACGACCTACACAAAATGATGAAAGGTGAAAAGTTTGTTGCTTACTATATTTTCGTTTTTCATCCAGTTAATCTGTTAACATGAAGCATCATATTTTAATTTAATACTTCTTTACTACTAAATGTATTCGTGACATATTCTGATAGCAGTATTCATATATACCACTAAATACGCCATAAAAATTACTTCATTCTACGACAGTTAGTTCAGGAGATACGACATCATAAACAATGAATGTGTGAAAAGCTACCTCATCATGCAAGACGTTTGATTTTATTATTTTGTTGCTACGTATTCTATTCGCAACACTTTTCGCAGACAGAATCCACATATATCGCTGAATATACCTAGAAAAATGTATCATTTTATGACCAATAGTTCAGGAGACATGAAGTCATAAAGCCTGAGATGCGTGAAAATTAAACTGCATGGCGAAATTCGCTAGACATACAGGTGAAGTACGTGTGCAAATACACGTTAAATTAAATATGTATTCAATGTATTTCATTATGTGATTTCGAGCAGACTCATAATCAAAAAGCTCTTCGTAAACCCGTACATAAATTAAGTACAATCTGGAGAGAAATACTGAGAGGGTAAGAACCACCAGCCTCGTATTAGGGTGACTGTGATAATGTGGAGAGAGAATGAGGACGAGGAGACGGACAGCGAGGGGGAAGGAGAAGATTGGAACAGACAGGAGGAGCAGAAGATGTACAGAGATAGGGGAAGAGTAAACGCACAGAGAGAGGGTAGAGGAGGGGATGGACAGAGAAAGGAAAGAGGAGGAGGAGGAGGAGGAGGAGGAGGAGAGAGAGAGAGAGAGAGAGAGAGGAGAAGAAGAAGAAGAAGAGGCAGGCAGAGCGATCAGGAAGGAGGAGATGAAAAGGCAGATGGGGAGGACTAAATGGACAGGGAAAGGGAAGAGGAGGAGATTGACAAAGAGAGGGGACAGTAGCTCCCAACTTTTACTACGGTCTGTCTTATGTGCTTAGTCATTCAGAGTCATATCCATATACATGGCAACATAAGGATAGGAGACCAAATCAGCAAAGCAGCTTAAACCGCTACAGTCTGTAAGAAATATCCAATAGCGCAGCGGATTCGGCCATTTCCCTGAATGAGCATCGCAGCAAATAATACGAAAATTAATAGTACAGTGCATCTAATTTAACATCTGCACTACTTTTTGAAATATATTTGACAAGTTATGTTAGTTTCGTTATCTTTCTTTTCGACTTTGGCCTTCTGTGGACTACAGGAAACAATTGGTTTGCTAGTTAGTCTTTTCTTTTCTTTCCAAAACAGTTTCATTTTTTCGCTGAGGTTCTTCCAAGTATGCTCTGTCCATGCGACCTAGGTCCTTGCACATTCCTTTTCCTGGAACCTCCTGAATTTGTCAACCTTCATTCGAAATACCTCTTTGTGCCAGATCTCTGATTGATCCCAACGCCCTCTATGCCCTGTATTATTTTATCAACCTATTTTGTCGTCGCCTTGAGTTTGGTGACGTTTTTAAAGATTTTCTTTTTTGTCTGCATCCATTCGCTCTGAAGAGTTGCCTATAAGACTTCATTTACCCTCCTCTCATGTTTGGTGTCTGCAGTCCTCTCCAATTGCTCATACACTTCTTCACTTTAGCCCTTATTCCACGGAAAGGCTTTTTTGTGCTCCGAGAATCTTCCTTTATTTTTTACTTTTATTCTTCTCTAGTTCCCCCATTATGCCTTTGTTATTTACTATTAGCCGCTCTGAAATGTAAAATGCTCCTGGCTTAACAACTGTAGCGTCGTGACTAAACTTCGAATCGTAGAAGATACTTCTTCACTTATATTTATTCTCTACTAGTCTGTATACTAGTTCTGTCCTCTCGCTTGTCCTTTGCTTTCTTCTCTGCCCAGTCTTTTCGGTTGGATCCATTCGCCATGGTGCTTGAATTTATCTGTTTTATTGCTTTTTCCAAACGCTGTACTGCGTTTCTCCATCATGTTTATATTCCTTGTAGTCTGTTTTTTTGTGGGGATCACGACCACTGTTGTTTGTACTATCTCGGGTAGTTTTTCCATCAGGTGCTTCTTTATCACTGGCTCACTCTACCTAAACAGCAGCGAACGCTACACAGTCCACCTTCAAAGCCGGCTTCTTTGGACCTAAACAGATTCCTTCTACTCTTTATTTCGTGTCTTCCTTCCATGTATTAGTCGACCACAATATTGCTGCACGTGGGAATGAGGGCTTATCGTGAGATTATGTCGTGATATTTCACGGCAACACTCTGAACCACTTGACGGTGTATGCACAACTGCCTCGCAGTGATTCATAGAACAATGCATTTTCCTTAGTCACTACTGTACTTTTTTATTTACACACACACCACACACACAAAACAGCTGACATACACGTTTCAGTAATGCCTTTACGAAAAAGAAACGTGCTTGAGGGAAGCATCAATCAGTTCCGTCGCTGACACACACACACACACACACACACACACACACACACACACACACACACAAAACATGAAGAAGTAAGTACTTTGATTTGTACTTACAATAAACATAAATAAACAACGTCAGTAACAGTGTTCATCATTCCAACATGCCTGACACATCCAAAACATACACTGTTGTACTCGTTCCATAATGCTTTGCGTAAGCTGAATTTCTTCGTACCTTGTTCAGTAACATGTAAGCTCCTGTTCGAGCCCACAGGGCTATCATCAACTGTAAACTGCAAATCTTTTCAGAGAAAGAAGTACAGTTTATTTAAATATACAGACAAAGAGCTAAGTCTAAATTTTCAAAGTTGACTGGAGGATACTAGTCACAGGTTTTTATAATAAAATCATTTCTAGACTCGCTGTATTTCGATACGTCTTTATACTAAGACATTCATATTCACCTCCCTCACTTATTAAATATACTTCCTCCTACTACATCTCAAAATCTCCCATTTTAAGGATTCCTCGTTATCTTAGACCATGTTCAACAAATTTTTCTCTTCTTCTAGTACAGCCTGGCAATAGATTTCCTTTCTCTTAATGCCTTTCCATGTCATACTAAAACTGGCCAATTTCATGTTTAACGTAGTTAATACTACTTTTCTTAATCTTGAAATTCTTGCTAACGCATTTACATTTGCTTAAAACATTCTATTGAAACCTATCTGGGTGAGAGATGTCCACTTCCGATGTCGAAACTTATGTCAGTAGAGCTCTTAGATTAATAAGAAATTCTTCAAATGTGCTGTTCTTGCTAATGACGCCTCTCTGTCTTCGGACTTGTGGTACATTGTTTTCAAGTAAGCAGAATTATTTCTCTCCTCCTGTTGCTTTCTTGATTTCCCACTTACATTCGTTGGCAACCAAACGTACAGGTACAGTACTGAGCTGCACTATATCATCACGATTTTACAACATAAGTCATTTGTTGACATCAGACGAAAAGTTATGAGTGTCTGTTGCATATCGCAATAGCGACTCTGGATGAATGTCGGAACCTATAAAACGGTTGGACACAAAAGTCATACCTAAGTTGTGTTCAAGACTGTTGGGAAGTATTAATTATAGATTCAGTCAAGTGAGTCAAATGATGGTATATCGTGAAGACAAATAGTTACTGAGTGTAAACCATATGCTACACCGAGATTCGATTGTTCTTCTTCCGTTACGGAAATAACATTTTTTAACAGACCAGTACTACTGAATATCAAAACAATTCTTTCATTCGGAGAAGTTGTTTTACCTACGACTGCCTTAATTTTTCCCGCTGTAATTCCACCTCACGGTTGTATTCTACTTTAATAACATAAATACTGTCACACAGTCGTCTTTAGCCATTTCCAAGCGTGACACTTCAGATAGCTGCTAAGAAACAACTGCACATTGTATCTTGATTAACGTTTACTTGAGTAAACTGCACTTCGTACTTAAACGTTTGATACACGGCGCATAAAAGCACTTAGACTATTTGTCTACCGTTCTAATCTCGAATAACAGATGACAAAATAGAACACAGGTCTTTCCATGCATGCTATGATTTAGTTTATTTCGTCAAGATCGTCTTGTATTCATTTGCAGGTAGGAGTCAAGAAAGTAAGAGGGATGTTTAAAAGGAAACAACATTGTGGATATATTTGAAGTCTTTACTCAAACGTAATCACCAGAGGGCTGAACACAACTACCGCACTCTCTGACGAGCTCCACTCCCTGTTCCCAGAATTCCTGTGGCTGTGACGGGACTCAGTTCTCCACTGTCTCCTTCAGTTCGTCGTACGTGTTGAAGCGCTACCCTTTCAGATGTTGTTTTGACGGACGAAACACACGCACGTCGCAGGGCGACTTATAAAGGCTGTATAACGGATGCTCAAGCTGCCCCCACTTGAACTTGACCGTTACACTTTGTATGATCCTGGAAACCTGTGTAAGCGTGTCATCGTGGAGCAGAATCACGTCGTCCCTGAGCAGCTCAGGCGGTTTCCTCTCGGTGGACTTGGGTAGGCCACAAAGAGTCTCACAGTACAGGTCACTGTTAACGGATTCTCCGGGCTGGATGAATTCGATGAGTATCGGATCTTGGACGTCGAAAAAGGCGGTGAGTATTTCCTGTCTTGCTGAGGCCACAGTTTTGAATATTTTAGTGAGAGATGACGACATTGCATTCACGTCCCTACATGCCTCGCTACGTAATCCCCAACTGGCATAGGCAAATTTCAACCGGGGTGGTTGTTAGGACGTTTCGCATCTTTTCATTCGGAAACTCCTTATATTTTGTTATGTAGAGGAGAAAGCGCGTGACTGAAATTTCGGTAGAAGATCTGGCATTACGTTTTTCCAACATTCACCCCACTTAATTAAAATCCCTTCGGTTTTGTGAAAATATTACCAGGTTAGCCAAGCTGCCATATTAGCCGCAGCATTGAGCGCTTCAGATCAGTGGTACATAAACGCGCAAGCAAACAAACTGTCCGCGAGAACGCTGACCGCAGACCGCTATTCGGAGATGCGGAGCGGCAGTAAGGTCTGGAACAGAGTGCAGTTGCTTCCCACTGCCTGTATGACTGCCGTCGACAAGTGGCGGGGCGCGCGATAGGGCGTGCTAATGTGATGGCGCTGCTGGCAGGCAAGTTCACGAGTCGCATCAGCGAACAGCAGCAGCATTACCACAGTACGTGCCGCCAGCATCGCGTTGATATGTACAGCCTCTATGTGGAGGCTGAGCTGTTAACCAGAGAACTACGTTTCCACAATTCTCCACCTAACTGTCTCAAAGGAAAGTGTTGCCTGTCAAGTGGAATATCCATGTAATCTTATCTGGCCTTTAAGACCCATTTCCTTTTTTGCTGTATAACGTTAACCACTTAATTTCCTAACTTTTTCGTTTGGTCCTGCCACATATGTTTCAAATTTCGGATAAATTCTTCAGTCCGATTCCACCTGTCGTCTTTGACCAGTGACGTCATGCCTAAGCCAAAGACGCGAGATAAGGATGGTAACGAGACATACGTGAACAAACGAGTATATCGCAAAAAAGACAATACGTATACATACGATAAACCACAAACATAGTTCATGCGATTAATTACGTGGTCGCGAATTATATCACAAAGAAGAAAGAGGAAATAGCAACAGAAAAAAGGAAATAAAGTATCAATAGTTTATGCAGCTGACGGAATCGCAGACTACTTTTAAAGATCACTACAGTACCACGCATCGTACACTCGTAATATTATGGAACAGCAGTAATTCTTAATAGTAAATATTGAATCCAAGGGGTCTACCGCACGAAAGTGGGCTTCGGAGGGAGGGGGGTAGGTGACAAACCAAAATCTATAAGGAGAAAGCACTACAAAATCCTAAAAGAAAAGACATTACACAAGTAACGAAAATTCACAAAGAAATAACAAATCTTGGTGAAAATACATGGAACTGAGCTATATAGGCCGGCCGGTGTGGCCGAGCGGTTCTAGGCGCTTCAGTCTGCATCCGCGCGACCGATACGGTCGCAGGTTCGAATCCTGCCTCAGGCATGGATGTGTGTGATGTCCTTAGGTTAGTTAGGTTTAAGTAGTTCTAAGTTCTAGGGGACTGATGACCTCAGACGTTAAGTCCCATAGTGCTCAGAGCCATTTGAACCATTTTTTTGAGCTATACTGCTCAAATCTAGTTATCAATTCCAAGTATACTGAATCTTTTTTTTTCTCTTTATACATGTAAGCTATATGTAAACTGAATGAGTTATGGACCGCGGCAAAGATAAATTAACGAGTGGTTTTGTGACAATGATAATGTTCTGGTACAAAAATGGTTCAAATGGCTCTAAGCACTATGGGACTTAACATCTGAGGTCATCAGTCCCCTAGACTTAGAACTACTTTAACCTAACTAACCTAAGGACATCACACACAACCATGCCCGAGGCAGGATTCGAACCTGCGACCGTAGCAGAAGCGCGGTTCCGGACTGAAGTACCACAGCGGCCAGCATTTTGATACATCTACATGAAAAAAAGAAGAGATACCTTCTTCAATTCCTGTACCTTCACCTGTTTGTTTCTATAAGTGATAGCGTGGACGTTGATTAGATCCGTCATACCAGTATTGTTTCAAAGTGTGTATTTCAACCTTACATTAAAAAGTGTTATAAAAAGTTATTAGGAAAGCAAAGTTTATTCGTACATTCACGACGACCGCAGCTGTTTGTTCATCATTTCGCCCACCGCCGAGATCTTGCATCAGGAGGTTCGGAGCAGACAAGAGGAATTTGCGTGAGAAGCGTAGGAGCGGTCCTGCATCGGCATTGCTATAATCAGGACCACGCACAGTGGAATTAATGTGAAGCAGTACGTAACTCAAACTATGAATATTGATATTAAATATATTGATATTGAAGGTCTGTTGATATTGGTACCAGTTAAAGTTCACCCAGGATATGTGGACATATTTATAAATTACCTCCCAATTTCTTTCACCTAATCAGTTTTTTTCAATTATTCAAGCAGAAATTATTAATCAATTTCCATTATTTGCCCGCCCACATATGCCGCTATTCACAAGGTTCATTATTTTCAGCGTTTTCGCAGTAGGTGCGT
Source organism: Schistocerca nitens (assembly GCF_023898315.1). NCBI lineage: Eukaryota > Metazoa > Arthropoda > Insecta > Orthoptera > Acrididae > Schistocerca > Schistocerca nitens. The sequence continues at coordinate 719,648,445 of NC_064615.1, read as the reverse complement.
ACAGTTCTTTGCTGTAGGAACCCTGTAGTTAGTTTTGGTTTCTGAACCACTTCGGAAAATTAGAGATCTTTCATCGGTTACCAGAAATGCTTACGTTATAGGTCAGTTGTCAATTCCAAGGTTTGTTGTTTATCGGCTTTTGCAGTACTACAGGGAGCGATATCATACGGTTAAATCCTTAACGATTTAACAACCTACACCTAAGAAAATGACATAATAAGGGAAGGTGGAATCGCCGAAACTGACCTATCTACCAATACCGTGTGCGACTATTTCGGAAGTCTGTTACGTAATAGTCGCGAACGATAGCGTACCGGTCTGTGGACCAAATAAAGTTGTTGAAGTGAAGGGTTCGCTCATAAAAATAAGAAAAAACCTCAAAGATCGACTTTTAAAGAATGAAATCGAACACACCTGTATATTCAATGGCATAGAACGAGAGTCTCGGAAGTGATGTGTGGTAGGAGTGATCTCCAGAGACACGATGACTTTAGTCGGTTTGTTTAAGCACTTTATATTACCCGGTAGCAAAGTGATTACAGACGACTTTCAATCTTACAAGACATTAAAAGCAGAAGGATTTATCCACGAGTTCGTGAACCATTGTGTAGAGTTCGTGTCTTTGATGATCCCAGTGAGCACATGCAGAACATAGAGCGGCTGTACAAGTCAGTGAAATTTCCATTACTTGAGAAGGGCGTCTGTGTTTCCGTAACTTGCGGTTGCATGGAGAAGTTGATGCATGTGGCACTTTACATACATGACACAGGCAGAGTCTACTCAGGTTACGGCAACAACGGAACGCTTCCCATGGAATATACATTAAATGGACTTTTTGATGACTACAATGTCGATAAAGAGGGAGGTAAGTCGTTCCTTTGTAATTAAAAGTATTTTAGTCAACGTTCTTCTTTTGTCGTTGCTTTAGTGACTACTGTTCATAATTCCAGCTACGGCAGTCACGTGATCGACTTAGAATCGCACGTTCGATATCATAGAGGCCTGTGGTTTCGGTAGGCAAACATTCGTAGAAATTACCGAAATGAGCTATGTAGGTCAGTTTTAGCTGTCGATTCCAAAGTTAACAATTTTTACCGTTTTTCCAGTAGGTGTGGCTTTGATTTATTACAGGATTTCTGTTGTTGGTGTTTCTTTCTACTACTGTTGATTCAGTAGATGTGTACTGTGCATTATTTAAGAATTTTCATATGGTGTCGCTGTTAATTGTTGATTCTACGTTCCATTGATTTAATTTGTGGTAAGTTTATGGGACCAAACTGCTGAGATCATCTGTCCCTAAGTTTACGCGCAATTCATTCTAACTTAAACTAACTTACGCTAAGGACAACACACACACATCCATCCCCGAGGGAGGACTCGAACCTCCGATGGAGGGAGCCGCGCGATCCGTGACAAGGCGCCCTAAAGCGCGCGGCTACCCCGCGCGTCTCCACGTTCCATTCCTAAATGTCATTTTCCTAAGGCGTGGATTGCTATTTCATTAAAGACTAAACTGTATGGTATCACTCTCTGTACCACTGTAGACACGCGATAAATAACAAACCTTGGAATCGACGACTAGATTTGACCTATATAGTTCAAGTGCAGAGACCGATACCAACAAAATAAATCCTAAAAGAAATAACAATAGACACTTACCTGGAAATCACGAAAAACGGAAAGTGGAATGGAGAACTAGAATTTACCTATGTAGATGTGCTATAAAGTTTGTACGTAATCTCTGTCCCAGAAATAGTACCAAACTCGGAGAAGAGTAGCCAAATATGTGTAAGAAAATATATTACAAATGTAATACAGATCGTGTCACCTGCAGCAATGTAAGTTTCAATAATTTCTTTCGGTGAAATTAAAAGCAAGAGCGGTAAAATTAAGAGTGCAACGGGAATTCAACTGTTAAATGGAGAGGAAACAGCAGTTAGGTGGAAAAGTACGTTGAGCGGCCTCTATGAAGAGGAGGTTTTACCTGATGACATGATAGAAAAAGAAACAGGAGACGATATATAAGATATTGGATCCAGTATTAGAATAAGAATTTAGAACAGCTTTGGGCGACTTAAAATCAAGTAAGGCAGAAGGAATAGATAACATTCCATTGAACTCTCTAAAATCATTTGAGGAAGTGGCAACGAAACGATTTTTCACGATGGTGAAATTGGCAATATAACACCAGACTTTCGGAAATACATCATTCACGCAATTACCAAGATAGCAAGAGTCGAAAAGTGCGAGGATTATCGCACAATCAGCTTAACAGCTCAGGCATGCAAGTTGCTGAAAAAGAATAATATACAGACAAGAATGGAAAAGAAAATCGAGAATCTATTGGATGACGATCAGTTTGGCTTCAGTAAATGTAAAAGTACCAGACAAGCAATTCTGAGTTTCCGGTTGATAACGGAAGCAAAACTGAAGGAAAATCAAGACGTGTTCATAGGATTTGTCGAGCCCGCAAAAAGCGTTCGACAATGTAAAATGGTGCAAGGTGTTCGAAATCCTGAGGAAAATAGGGGTACGCTGTAGGGAAAGACGGGTGGCCAAGAAGGAACAATAACGGTGGAAGACCAAAAACGTAGCACTCGGATTAAAACGGGTGTAAGGGATGTAGTCTTTCACTCCTACTGTTCAGTCTAATAGTAGAAATAGCCATGACAGAAGTAAAACGAAAGTTGAAGAATGCGATTAAAATTCTTGGTGAAAGGATACCAACAATAAGATTCGATGATGACACTGCTGTCCTTAGCGAAAGTGAAGAAGAATTTTAGGATCTGTTGAATGGAATGAACAGTCTAATGACTACACAATATGGATTGAGAGTAAGTCGAAGAAAGACGAAAATAATGATAAGTAGCAGAAATAGGAACAGCGAGAAACTCAACATCGTAATTGATGATCACGAAGTAGATGAAGTTAAGAAATCTTTATACCTAGGGAGCAAAATAACTCATGACTGACTGAGCAAGGAGGGCACAGAAAAACAGACTAGCGCTAGAAAAAGGGACATTCCTGGCCAAGAGAAGTTTAATAGTATCAAATATTGGTCTTAATTTGTGGAATAAATTACTGAGAATGTAAGTTTGGAGCACAGCATTGCATGGTAGTGAAATATGGCCTGTGGGAAAAGCAAAAAAAAAAAAAAAAAAAAAAAGAGAATCTAAGATTTTGAAATGTGGTGCTACAGAGGGATGTTGAAAATCGGGAGGACTGCTAAGGTAAGGAAGAGGAAGATCTGAGAATTGGCGAGGAAAGATATTAAAATGGAAAACTCTGACAAGAAGAACGGACAGGATGATAGGACATTAAAAATGTGTAAAATGAGTAGCATTGAACGACCAATTTAAGCGCGGTTTTTTTAACACCTTCATACCGAAGTCAATGTTCTGCTTTTTGAAAACATTGCGCATTTGTCTTTCTTTCCATAAATCTATCACTTTTTGTTTTTCGTAATTGTGTGATTTGAGGAGGAAGACATTGTGCTAATGTTTATATTCCACATGTGCAGTCGCGGCATGTCCTGGAGGATGAAAATGAGCGTGTAATCATGGATTAAAATTTTCGCATCCAGTTCAGTGCTTGTACGAATAGTTATATTCATGTCAATGTCTGTGAAGAAATCGGTCTTTCGTAAAAAAAGCATTATGTATGTTGGTGATATATCCACTGTTTAAAGTTACTTCCATATACGGTCTATCACATTATATTAAGCAAAGGCCACTAAATTCCTGTCATACACTTGAGATAAAATACAAATTATGAGCATACGGTATTACAAATGGTTCAAATGGCTCTGAGCACTATGGGACTCAACTGCTGAGGTCATTAGTCCCCTAGAACTTAGAACTAGTTAAACCTATCTAACCTAAGGACACCACAAACATCCATGCCCGAGGCAGGATTCGAACCTGCGACCGTAGCGGTCTTGCGGTTCCAGACTGCAGCGCCTTTAACCGCACGGCCACTTCGGCCGGCCATACGGTATTACATTTCCTGTCTAAAGTCTCTATGGTATAGTCCAGGCAATCTTAATATTTTTAATCTTCTTTTCTTTCTTGCACGCAAGTATCTTTCAGGAAATTTTTCAGCTGTTGCCTATATATTGTGTAATCCTAACAAATTTTAATTTCAATATTTTAATATCTAGCCTTCGCTCATGGAGGCTACAAAGATCCGATTTTAATTCTCCATTAAAGAAATCAAAACAAGGTAAAATATGTCTTCTAGTGATGACGTTCCTTGCAATGGAATAAACTTAAAGCCTTTCTGCCAAGTTTTTTAAGTAAACTCATTATACAAGAAAGTGAAAATTTAATTACCATGACGGAGTGGAACACAAAGCAGAGTGATTCGCACCCAGATTGAGTACACACGGACAACACATTACTTGGCTGAAAATTAAGAGAATCGTCAGGAAGAATAAATGTGGAAGGTACTGAGGTACTGAAGAATGATTTTAACTGAGACTGTAGATACTACGATAGTGAAGATAACAGTAAGCAGATTCGTTGCAGAGGAATGGACGCAGCAGAAACGGAATATCAAATAAATTGGACAAACATAGATACAAGGAAGGTAACTGCGAAGAGACCTTGGGTAACTGAAAAAAATCATTAAACTGATCAGTGAAAGAAAAGACCATAAGAATGTGTGGGGAAGAAAAGTTTATAGGAATGTATGTCACGTAGGAATGAAATCAATATTTTTGTAGTGAAGCTGAAGAAAATGCCTGCACAAATAATGTGAGGAAATCGAACAGGAAATGGTCGTCGCAAGGACGTATTCAACGCATACAGAAGTCAAAACGTTTCGTTGAAATTAAAAGCAAATCTATTAACATTTAGATAGCAAGAGGAATTCCATCCTTAAAGGCAGGGCTAGAGCGGATAGGAGGACAGAGTATATTCAGCGCTTCCAGGAGAGAAACAGTCTGCTGGCCTAAAACAAAATTCAGACATCAGTTCACAGGCGCCTGGTAACTGTCACGAGTGTTAATGCAACTTACCTGAGTTTTTCAAGGTATTATCAAAATATGGTTATGTTACTTTCCAAGTTTTGTTATAGTTACATTTGATATACGATAGAGTCTTTCTTGAGAAATATGTATTTTTAAACCAACAGATTTTATATATAGCCTATTGTAAATAAAAATAAGTTTCTATAAACATTTCGCAGCTGTGTGTAATTACCTGAAAAACTTAAATGAAGTGACTCTCCCCGCTAAGCAGCACGTCTGTATGCAGAACATAAGCAACAGTGTTGCTGCTTGCTGCCTGCTACCTGCACTACTACTTGTTTTGAAACATTTGACTACTATCCGTCGCGGAAACATCAGTTGCCTCGGTGTTGTAAACTCTCTTTCGCGTGCGCATTTTTTTTATTGTTTGCAGTGAAATTACTGAAGCCTATTAACAATAACACTAGCCAAGAGTGAAAATGTAAGTGTGATGAAATAAATGTATGTTAACTATATCGACCCAGCTGATAACGAAAACAACAACGAAAAGTTCGAATTAACTCTCGTTTCTAGGCGAAAGGGGGATTCATATAATTATAATTAATTAGCATTCATTGTTAATCCTTCGCTGTAAAATGCTTCCAAATCCCGCTGTGAGTATTTTGTCACTATTTTTAGCCCGGGCTCGTAGCAGCAAGACGAAGGGGAAGAGGAAGGAAGGAGCGGAACATGTTTCGTTTAAGCGTAGTTTCAGTTCGTTCAAACCATTTCTGTTATTATGCTGGAAGAACGTGTTACTGAGGTGTAGTTGGGGCGTGTGGTCATTGTAATTCCTGTGATTCAGTGTAACTCGCAAATGCGGAAACAGTGCTGATAATTTTTGCTACATTTGCGAAGAGGCTAGACTGAAATCGCAAAGGAGGCTGATAATGTCATGTACTAGGAAGGCGAACAGACTGTACTTTGTCCTCGAAATTGGGTACGAGGTGAAGTCCTGAATGTTGCGTATCTTGTGTCTCGAGTCTTCCTTAGTGGCTGAATCATAAAAGATCTTGCTAGGGCTTTGCAATACCGGTAATCTGGCAAGAACCATCAACCTATGTGAATGATTGTTACTACTGCATGACAACTCCATTAATACGTGGTATTTCCAAGGAGAAAATGCCTTCCTTGATACATTCTAACGTACCGTCACCCGTGCGACCAGATCCTCACGGAGAGCGCTTCTCGTTCCTGACCCGCGTGATTGTGATAGTGACGAGGGCGATAGTGAAATTATTGCTGCAACATCACGCTCGGAACGTGATCCTTCAAAAGATCCTGATATTTTGTGTGACAGTGAGTGTAAGGAGACTGACAAACCAACACAGTGTGAACTTAATGACCAAGTGAGAGACCTGGAACTGTCGAAAGGTAAAGATTATCACAACAGCGGATTTGTCTTGATAAGACGATAAATGTGACTGCGTTCCGTAATCGCCACATGCGAGAAATTTCCACGTCTTAGTCAGGGGAAAATAAAGGAAGAGGTTTTTGTGGGTCCCTAGATACGTAAACTGTACAAAGATGAGCTTTTCAACACTATAGGTGACGAAAAGTTAGCTTGGGGCGTCTCTGTTCAAGAGGCAACAACTTTCCGGGAAATACGATGTCCGAAATATGTAAGGATCATCTGCACTGCTACAAAAGGATTGGGTGAAACATTTCCTTGGACTTGTTTCCTGAAACTGTGGTTCTGTAACCGATGAGCACGGTGAGCGTTTCCATCAGCTAATTTCGGACATGGAAGTGAGATATCAGGGAAAGTGGAGAGCATCGATGTTAGCCGATTCTTGCTGGACACTAATCAAGGAATCACCAGGAGAAAACTATAAACATCAGGCAAAACAGTTGCTCCTTTAGTGACCTTCCTCCGACGGGCACATGAATTTGATTATTAGGCAATAGCGTAAAGTTATCAAAACTTCAAAACGAGAAGTAATCTTGTATTTTCATTAACATTTTCACTATCAGCCCACCCGGAACCACAAATATTAGCTGTTTTCATGCCAGTTAAAGAAAGAAGTAAAATGTTGATGGCCAGTGAAATTCATTTAAATATATGCGACCTACCGAAACACACTGAAATGGCATAAGGAAGTCACTGTTTTCAGATGACATTCCTAATTTAGTTCTATCCCGTAAGATGTAGCCAGATTGTAAAGGATCTGGACGCTGAGCTAAAGACACAACAGAGCGTGTCTTGTCTACTGTGCTCATTAATTTCATTACGGTAGTTCTGAAACCGCCTCCATCTTTGTTTTCTAGGTTAATCCAATTTGCCACGGATGCCCAGCACGGCGGTAATCTTCGCCGAGTATTATTTGTCGGAGGCAGCTAAATATTGGCGTGCGTCGCCTGCTAGCGGGCATAATTACTCTCACAATAGGGGCTTACCGGATGGAGGCATTTCCGAGACCGGCGGAGCGTGGCCCTCTCGACAAATGCTGCAGCCGTCTTTGTGTATCTGTCGCCGGCACACAGGCCCACCGGAGACGTTAATTTACTCTGCGGATCGCTCTGAGCCGGGAGACGCAAATTTCGCTGAAGCGGGCGGATTATCTCAGCCCAGGCTGTCGGCCTCAAAGACAAAGACTTCGAAGCGCAACCCTTCTCCACCTTATTTCTCTCGGGCCACCCTGCTTCCGCTCATCGCTGTAGACGTCATTTAGAAATACCTAATATGAGCTGGTGAAAAGGAACTAGTATAGTGGAGCCCGTGGCACAGTGGCCATAAGGGTACGATGGCCAATTGTTGTTATTTCATTAAACTGGTATTATACTACACCACAGACCACGGATGTTAGTGGAAGCAGTATTGTCGTATTTCCACAAACACGCGACTGCGATTCGCTTGTCAAGCGAGGAAGGGCACACATTTTGTGTTTTCTTGCTGTTGACAAAACGTTTTGCTTGCTCAGGTTTTTATTTGTTGTCTACTTCAAAAGAATGGTCTTACTAAACAACGATAAAAGTCCATTGATTATGGATTATTTTAATACTGGATCAGGCGATAATTATTTATAAACTTTTTCGTAAACGAACTCAAATAATTGCAACATGACGGTGGAGCACAAAAACCAACTTAAATATGGGCACGTTGGCCCACGTGCCCAAACTGTCCCGCTCTCTTGTTGTAAATACAGCTCTTCACATTACTATGTCCTACGTAGTCGAAGTCTGTATCACATTCAATGCAATTTTTAATTAAGAAAGTTGTGCCCGCAATCATTTTAAACCGGTAGCATCTATGCGATATTAAATCTTCTTTTTTCTTTCTACAACCCGTAACTTCTGTTCAAGTATCGAACTAAAACCATTGTAATATCAATTTTAAACTATCATTTGTGGGACAGTGTAGGAGATATATTTTCAAGTATCAAATCTGCGTTTATCTTCGAATTTAGTCATGTTTTCACTCATAGTCCAGTTTTTCTTTTTTTGTTTTAGGATGATTCAAAATTACGAAAAGGAAGCAGAGGGAGGCAACGTTTCTGGAGTAGTGATGAGATTAGCAGGTGGTAGAAATAAAGCCACATGGAAGATCAGTTAGGAAAATGAGCAGTTTAACATTACTAGAAAAGCTTTAGTGAGGTACTGCAACAAATTCAGTGGTTTATAACCTCCTAAAACAGTATTTTCTGCGTAAAAACTCATTTTCTAGAAAAAAATGGTCGTAGTGAACTTAAGTCACATGCTAAAACTCCTCAAATAAAACGCAGAAAAAAAGTGAGCATTGCTAAGAAGGTTCTTCAACATGAAAAATATAAGGATCATTTGTGCATTACATGTATAAACCATTTTCTCACAGAAATCCATGTGATGAATGGTGCAATGATTAAGTTTTTAATGGCGGGCAGATCTGAATATACTACAAATGATGAGAAAGGCCTTTTTCTAATGAACGATTTAACTGTGGAGCTCCCATCGGGCATTGATGTGAACCCTAACAAAAATCTATCATATACTTTTTTGTCAAACTGTTATTATAATACTGGTAACACAATTTATGGTTGCAGTTTTTGTCATAAAGCTGTAGAAAATTGTACTAAAATAAATGGTGAGTATTAAAGTCTATATATATTTTCAATTAAATAACCAATGTTGTAACTAAATGTGGAAATCATATGGGACAACGTGATCAAACCGCTGGGGCGACTTGCCCCGTGGGTGGGGTAACTAGGCGCAGGTAGCAGGAATGTATTAAATAGTTTTTTTATGAATAAATGACCAGTGAGAAGCTGTAAAGGTGCGGAAGCAATGGAAACATTTAAAATAAAAGCTGAAAAAATGGAGGAAAATTGGGCCAACTTACGCCAGTCTCGCGTAGCTGATCTCATTCATATATCTCTTCATATAGTTCATGCTCGGGGGTAGATTAGATATGGTGGTAACTACTAAACAGCTTTAGTTTGTTATGCTGTGTTTTGATGTACGAATAACTATTAGTCTATAAAACCCAACGTGTTACATGTGTTCTACTGTAATACTTTTAAACATTTTGGCTAGGCATACGTTTTATGTATAAAAGTTACTGTATGACGGAAGCAGTGCACATGTAAACGTTACTATAAATTTTTACACACTAGTGCCTATCTATGCCAACGGTCTTGCTGCAGTGGCATCGTCTGTTCCCGTCAGATTACCGAAGTTTAGCGCTATCCGGCTTGGCTGGCACTTTGACGGTTCACCGTAGAAGTCTCCCGAGCACTGTTGGCAAGCGGGGAGCACTCAGCCCTTGTGGCGCCAATTGAGGAGCTGCTTAACTGGGAAGTAGCGGCTCCGGTCAGGGAAACTGACAACGGCCGGGAGAGCGGTCAGCTGACCACATGCCCTCCCTATCCGCATCCAGTTACGCCTAAGGGCTGAGGATGGCACGGCGGCTAGTCGGTACCGAAGGGCCTTCCGAGGCCTGCCCGGACGGAGTTCAGTTAGTGCCTATGAGTACACGTATGCCGTTACTACTGTGCATTTTCGTTTCTGTCACGTATAACATGGCGTACGTTGCTATTAGATGCAACGTATAGAAGATTTGTTATGACTGTCAAGCGTACTTATAGTTCAAGCTTGTTAATAGTAAGATACCACTGACTATCGATATATGTAGGCCTCTATGACCAATATCGGTTCTGCTAGTAAAAAGTGATGGATCGTACAGTCGGCTGTGTGTGGTATGAATTTGTTCACAGCGTTAACGCCGATTACAGATGTCGTGTGAATGCCTAGCACAGTTTTTATGAGTTGACGATATAACACATTTTACCATACAATAAAAGGTAACTCTATACAAATGTGAACTATTTACGTTTTTGTGATACGTGATTTTTGTAATGAGTAACAGCACTGTGTGAAGGCATACTTTAATTTTAGTGTCTAATTCATGATTTTATCATTTGACGGTAATGCTTTTATATTTCGCCTAACATGAAACTGTAAATACTCTTATGGGACTACGGGAGATTTTCTTACGTGTGCGTGTTGTCGTTAACGTTTATAACAGTTAACAGATTCGTGACAGTTTAACCTAGTAATGTTACTTATGTGTTATTTCACCTGGCATTCAGTAACCTGGTCATGGCCCGTCTACGGTGACTGGTGTCTAAATAAAGAATCTTACCATCAGCTAAGGCGATAGTAATATTCAGAAAAGGTCTTGTACCACCCTCATTTTTTTTTACCAGAATCTCCAAAACTTGTACGTATAGATTCTTAGAGCTCCTAGTGTAATAGAACTAAAAGTACTTCTCTTCGGTGCAGTTCAAAGAGCTGTTATACAGCTTCTTTACACTGTTAAGTCTGCGAACAAGCCTTGAAGGGTCATTCAAACTTAGAATCTGTGTGCATCGCCTCTTTGCAACAATCACAGTTCTCAACAAGGAAAGTTGCTAGCATAACTAGCGTACGCCATAGCTACATACGACCGTTGAACTGCTGTTTTGAGGTTTTCCTCATGTTGGTCGCCCGTGGCTAACACCAGAGGCTGTGGACCGGTAACTACAAATTTCGGCTGATAGGTGCCCCGAGGAACATGTACCAAAACTGCTCGGTAAGATTTGTGAAGGCCGTCTCTACGCAAACAGTACGCAAACAATATCACACTATCAGTCAGACCTCTATGCCACGATAGCGAACGATACTGCAATGTACCCACTGAAATTCGCTGCGCGAAGGAGGTAGATAAAGAAATATCTGAACTGGAACTTGCACCACTGGCGTCATGTAGTCTCCGTCGACGTAAGAGGTTTGTTTGACTTTTGATGATCCTCGTAGAAGATTTTTGGAGTGGACCAGGTGCAACGTAAGTCTAAGGCGTGCTATCCCCCGTATTCTACAGGGACTTCGCTCACAATCAGTTATGTTTTAGACTGACAGAAAGTATGGATGTCGGGAGCCTGACAATTATATCGGGGTTAACTCTAGGGCTGTGCAGCGTCTAAACAGCATCTTTCGACACAATATCCATCTTTCACCTGTCTGGGTCAACATTTAAACGTTTCGGCGATTGGCTCGTCTTGTAAGGAATCACTCGAATGTAAAGGCTTGCAGCATTTGCAGGTGCGAACCCTACTCAGCGTGCAGAACCTGCCCTGGATGCCCTCAAGAGACAGCCGTCAAACCGTAGGACAAGTTTGGACAGCTACGTATGAACCACCTGCGGACAGCGTGCCGAGGAGGATCAACGCATCTCACCAGGGCACGGAGCGTGGCAGCTGTGTATTGATGTTACCCAGCAGCAGGTTTTGATTTCACAGCCAGGCAAAGATGTGCAGTTTCAACCACACAGTCTTTATGTCTTGTTTTTGTTTAACTTTTTTTCGTAGATATACAATGTTAAGTTTCAAATTGAAAGCTTGCGCTTGCTCGAAGTTTGACTTTAAATATTTATAATTATCTGCGAGAACAAGAAGTATATTTTACCTTGTTTGTAGGTCTCTCTGACGTTATGTAAACGTTAGGAAGGTGAAACAAATAAGTAAAAATAAAAATTTTGGAACAATGACTCTCACAATTTTACGTCAGACTCAATATATCTGAAGGATCAAAAGTAAGGAAAAAATAGCTTTGTAAAGATTTCTGCCGTATTTGATGTCATAATGTATCGATATTGGACTCCTTGCTCATCGCTGGGTTCTGGAACTTTCGGAGCCGAGCGTGCATTTTGTATGAGGGAGCGTTGTCTTGCCATATAATGACAACAATGCCCCAGCGCTAGTGGTCATGTCCCGTCTTGGCGTGTGCAGAAGAGTCTCTGTTGAGCTTTCGCACGGAAAGGTCATGCCCTGCCTCGTCGCTGATAGGTAACGAGTATAAATTAATAGAAATTGGAATAAATAGTCAAAAAGCATTACGTCGGTGTGTACAAGAAAAATATTTCAGTAATTCAGTTATTTCGGGGAAAGACGCTTGGTATTACCTATGAGATCTATGCTTGATACAGTGTCAGTTTGAGAATGCATAACTGTCGTGAGGGAACGTATCGATAGTACAATGTGAATGAAAAAGGCTTCCACGGTCGGTGATTAGCTGTTTAATTAATGTGGCAACGCAACGCAGAAATGGTTGCTTCAGTGTGACTGTGAAACAAACATAATTTTTAAACGAGACTGGAGGATAATAGACATTGTTATGGAAGTGTGTTACGCGCAAAAGGGCCAAATAAATATGGTTATTTGACTTGTTTTATTATTATTTCAAAGTTACACTGTTCACTCTTTAATGGAGTAACTTCAGTGTTTGAAAAGTATAAGAGACACGTATTCGTATTAGGCACATGGTCAGCTTATTTTCGTAACGAAGCGTGACCTCTCAGCAAAGCCAGCAAGCCCGAGATCGATAATCGCGGAATATACGTTGTTGTTGTTGATGTTGTTGTTGTTGTGGTCTTCAGTCCACAGACTGGTTTGATGCAGCTCTTCATGCTACTCTATCCTGTGCAAGCTTCTTCATCTCCGAGGACCTACTGCAACCTACATCCTTCTGAATCTGTTTAGTGTATTCATCTTTTGGTCTCCCTCTACGATTTTTACCCTCCACGCTGCCCTCCAATAATAAATTGGTGATCCCTTGATGCCTCAAAATATGCCCTACCAGCCTATCCCTTATTCTAGTCAAGTTGTGCCACAAATTTCTCTTCTCTCCACTTCTATTCAATACCTCCTCATTAGTTATGTGATCTACCCATCTAATCTTCAGCATTCTTCTGTAACACCACATTTTAAAAGCTTCTATTCTCTTCTTGTCTAAACTATTTATCGTCCACGTTTCACTTCCATACATGGCTACACTCCATACAAAAACTTTCAGAAACGACTTCCCGACACTTAAATCTATACTCGATGTTAAAAAATTTCTCTTCTTCAGAAACGCTTTCCTTGCCATTGCCAGTCTACATTTTATATCCTCTTTGCTTCGACCATCATCAATTATTTTGCTCCCCAAATAGCAAAACTAATATACTACTTTAAGCGTCTCATTTCCTAATCTAATTCCCGCAGCATCACCCGATTTAATTCGACTACATTCCATTATCCTCGTTTTGCTTTTGTTGATGTTCATCTTATATCCTCCTTTCAAGACACTGTCCATTCCGTTCAGCTACTCTTCCAGGTCCTTCGCTGTCTCTGACAGAATTTCAATGTCATCGACGAACCTCAAAGTTTTTATTTCTTCTCCATGCATTTTAATTCCTACTCCCAATTTTTCTTTTGTTTCCTTTACTGCTTGTTATCAAAATTAAAGAGACAGGGTAAGACTTATGCCACTTGACTCCACGACAGCACACAGTTTATATTTTACTATCGTAGTGACACGGATATATTAGAACAGGGACTTTTCTTTCGCGGTTAAAAAAAAAAAACAAAAAAAACCTCAAAAGAGTCTCTTATACGTATCGCAGGGATCAGCATAGCGAAATTTAGTGCCTAGTATTGTTAGCCAAAGCAGTGTTGGGGGAATGATTTCGCTGGAGACTACGTTAGCGCTAGCGATGAAACCTGAATTGCGTAACGTCCACCGGAGCTGTTACGCCTTACTCTATAGGTATCGTTGGTACACGGGTGTGACCGCATGTGAAGCAATTGCCGTTCGCAGTGCCCGTAACGGCGCCGCGGGTCACGTTCTCCGGGAACAGCCTGCGCAAGCGGCGGCCCTTCACGTAGACGAGCCCCGAGGTAGCCTTTAGCCAGACGGCTGCTAGCCTGGATTTCGTCGCGCTACATTTTCCGGTGACGTCTACGCCTATGCCGACAAGCCTCTTTTCTCCTAAAGACTTTTTTTTGCTTAGGTCATCGTTCTGACTAGTGTTATATCTAGCTATTCATCTCTATCAATTGCACTTGATTACTTGTTGAATGTTTTTTAATCTTACAGTTTTTTTCCTATACGCCTCCGTCTAGTACAACGAAAGCTCTCTCCCGACGTCCTATCACGCTGTCGCTTCTTATAGTTGCTGTATTCTATTTATATTATCCCTAGTCTCAGTTCTTATCACGTCAGCCCATTCAATTTTCAGCATTATCCCGTAACACAGCGTCTCAAAAGCTTGGATTTTATTTTCAGGTTTGCCCCTGATTTCACTTCCACACAACGTTATGCTCCAGATGCAAATTCTCACTGAATAAATTTCTTTTATTTCCGCCAATTTCCAGAGAACTTTTAGTGGGACATCAAACACAACTGTTTTACGAAAGGTATTTCATTTCCCATGTTTTTCTGTAGATCTGAAGATGGTCATTGGTGACCGAAACCGGTAGTCTAAGGACCAAAAGTTTTGCGAACACTGACGGAAATAAAAGAAATGTATTCTACTGTACACCATCCATCCCATCCATCCCTTAGTGCAACTGGTCCAGGAAAGCTGTCACTTGCTCGCTCTTGATGGAGCCACTGTGATGTTTATGTGGGTTCCTGGTCACGTCGGTCTGACAGGAAACGAGGCCGCTGCCGCTGCTGCGAAGGTTGCAGTCCTCGTACCTCAGCCCGCTAGTTCTTACATTCTCTCGGATGACCTCAGTGTTGCTGTCTCTCAGAAGATGGCATTACTCTTTGGCATCACCACTGAACCTCCCTTTATGGGAACAAGCTCCGGGTTACTAAGCCTCTCCCAGAGGCTTGGACGACCTCCTCTCCGCCCTCTCGCCGTGAGGAGATCATTTTAGCTAGGCTGCGTACCGGTCTCTGTCTCTTTTGCTGTCGCTATTTGTTAAGTTGTGCTCCCCCACCACTTTGCACTCATAGCCCTGAACCTTTGACGTTCCACCGTTTCCCGACGGAATGCCCTTTTTATAACCACTTAAGTTCTCGTTTGTGTTTGTCGTTTGAGTTGTCGGTCATTTTTGCGAACGACGCGCGGGCTGTCGACCCCGTTTTACTTTTTATCCGTTGTAACGATATGGAGAAGAGCATTTAATTTTTAGTTTATGACATCCTTTTCTGTATGGCGCATTTTATAGACCTTTCTCCACGTCCCTGTTTTTAGCTGTCTTCTCTTCCGTCGATTGGGATTAACGTGTACTCGTTTTTAACTCCTCTCTTTCTCTTCGTGTTCTACAGTGGGAGCGCATGACCCTAGTTGATTTTGCGCACTAAAAACAAATAAACAAACACTTCCTAGGCCACTGCTTTAATCCACCATCGTGTCGCAGCTTGTAAGTTGCCATAAATCTCTTTCTCAAATTAAAGCATATGTTTGCTATTAGTAGACCTCTTAAGGAGGAATGTTGTCCAAGCCTATGTTAATACGCTTCTCATATACTTGTTTCGTCCGTCATGCATTACTTCGCTTCCACAGCAGAAAAAAAAATTAATTTCACTTCCTTTTCTGAGTGTCCTTAATTTTAGTAAATCTCTTGTCTCATTTCTGCTTCTCGTCATTACTTTACTCTTTCTTTGGTTTACTCTCAGTTCATATTCGTTGCACACGATACCTTCCATTCCATTCCACAAGCCCTGTAACTTTTTCTTTTACTGGGCGTAGACACATCTCCAGAGCACTACTAAAAGTTATTAAGACGGTAGGGAGCTAGTTTTGAAGCGGTAATATACTGGTTCACAATGAACGAAGTGCACAATTAACAGCCAGTTTATTTATACAATAAAAATATTTACTGACAGCAAAAGAGATCCGTAAAGAGGCACGATAAATACTTCACAATATTGTAATAAAGCATCCAAATAATTTCTTTACTTAAATTTAAAATAATAAAATTAATACAGTGGAGACCATATTCTAAAGTTTACTCTCCTTTAGAAAACAATAGCCGGCCGGTGTGGCCGTGCGGTTCTAGGCGCTACAGTCTGGAACCGCGTGCCCGCTACGGTCGCAGGTTCGAATCCTGCCTCGGACATGGATGTGTGTGATGTCCTTACGTTAGTTAGGTTTAAGTAGTTCTAAGTTCTAGGGGACTGATGACCACAGATGTTAAGTCCCATAGTGCTCAGAGCCATTTGAACCATTTTAGAAAACAATAGACAGTACCAATATTCAGCAACTGCGGCCATTAATGCCCACAGGTCACGGTATAATTACTCTTAGTCCACAAATAGTTTCAGAACCAGTAAATAAAACCTAAGACACATATGAACTGAAGCGCAAGTACCATCCAGTTATCCCAAAGTAGCAGAATGATCATTCAGAACGTGAGAGTGGTGACACCTACGACATACAGTACAAAGTGATCTTGGGTATTAATGAACCGCTTCAGCTGTATTTAGTCTTATTGATTACTACCAGTTTCGTGGCACTAAAGGCCACATCTTGAGGTGAACATCTAACAATAAATCCAAAAGGAATACCAACCGTGAGATAAACAACGGTATGGTAAATTATTTTAAGATTTGAATTCA
This sequence comes from Schistocerca nitens, assembly GCF_023898315.1. NCBI lineage: Eukaryota > Metazoa > Arthropoda > Insecta > Orthoptera > Acrididae > Schistocerca > Schistocerca nitens. Next base: position 719,631,593 of record NC_064615.1, on the reverse strand, counting down.
AAAAAACCATAAAAATCTTTTACATGAGAATTTTAAAATGTTAGTATACTCACGTAGAATTTTAACAGTTTTTAAAAAATTCAAATAATTTACCATACTAGTGTATATCTCTGGGTTGTTATTCCGTCAGGATTTACTATTATCAGATGTTCATCTGACGATGTGGCTGGCTTGGTTGTTTGGGGAAGGAGACCAGACAGTGGGGTCATCGGTCTCATCGGATTAGGGAAGGATTGGGAAGGAAGTCGCCCGTGCCCTTTCAGAGGAACCATCCCGGAATTTGCCTGGAGTGATTTAGGGAAATCACGGAAAACCTAATCAGGATGGCCGGACGCGGGATTGAACCGTCGTCCTCCCGAATGCGAGTCCAGTGTCTAACCACTGCGCCACCTCACTCGGTTGGCGATGTGGCTTTTAGTGCCACGAAACTGGTGCCGATCCGATAATAAAAGATTTAATAGAGCTGAAACAGTTTATTAACACCCAGGGCGAGTACTCATAGCTGTGGCTGACCTACCTACAGGGTTGTCTTCCGTACAGAGTGAATTTAACCTCTAGGCGCTACTGCCCAAGCACACATACTCGTAGATTTTTATTAAGCTCCGGAACCTCGGTTACTGATAGTATTCTCCAAGTAATACCACACTTCAGTTTGTGCCTACGCACTTGCCAAGTTAAGCGTTAGAGTGACAAGATTTTAAACACTTGTGGACACACTAGCCCAAGTTGAAGCAATCACTCGCAACTTCCCAATTAACCAATCTTATAGCTTTTCAGAACTTTTAATTTGTACGGCCAAGAGGCCGATCCAAATGGCTGCCGCAAGTCAATAGGGAGCCAAACAAAATATTGACTTGGTGCGTAAGTTCGTAGCGTTTTTGTTTTTCATGTTGGTATTCCGGTTGCTGTGGTTTGTCTTTTCTATTTGTAGTTCACTGTAGCTATCTGAGTTTACGTATTGTTATTTTGTCATTTGGAGATAGTGAATGGAGCAGTGGACGCTAGAAAATGGAGTGACAAGTGCAGAAATCAGAACATTTCCGACGTATTAACCTGTACCAGCTTAAAAGAAGGGTGACTGCAGCAGAGGCAGCCAGGAACATTTACGCCGTATGTAGAACTAATACCATAGGACAAAGCACGGCAAGAGAATGGTTTTCTCGCTTTAAGGACGATCGTTTTGACGTAGTGACTCCCGACGTTTATGAAGACGTACAGGGTTTGACGGAAATAGTTTAAATGCATTAATCCGCAATGCCCCCTGTCAGCGTACTTAAGAACTGGAAAAAGTGACGAACTGCAATCATACCAACATCGTGCGACATTTTCATGCAATGGGGAACGTTCAAAAATCGAATGTACGGGTAGCGCATGCTCCAACCCAAAATCATAAAAATCAGCAGGAGGCCACATGGGCATCTCCGCTTGTATCGCTACTGTAGTCGAGAAACGGTGTCTTTATGGAAAAGAAAGGAATGGATGAACCCAAACAAAGCAGCACCTTCCCTTAGTAAGTCCTGTGCTCATCCAAAAAAAAAAAAGATGATGATGTGCATCTGGTGCCGGCCGGTGTGGCCGAGCGGTTCTAGGCGCTACAGTCTGGAACCGCGCGACCGCTACGGCCGCAGGTTCGAATCCTGCCTTGGGCATGGATGTGTGTGATGTCCTTAGGTTGGTTAGGTTTAAGTAGTTCTAAGTTCTAGGGGACTGATGACCTTAGAAGTGAAGTCCCATAGTGCTCAGAGCCATTTGAACCATTTTTGTGCGTCTAGTGGAAAAGCGACGTTGTGATGTACTAAGAATTGCTTCCCCAAGGTGTAACCATCGCAGCTGACATTTATTGTCAACATTGGAGATGTCTTGCAGACTCAATCCAAGAAAAACGACTAGGAAGACTGCGCGAAGTGATACTACTGCACTTTCTGCTAGACTGACGATAAAAGTATAAGCAAGCTGGGCTGGGAGGTCATCCAGCACCCGCCTTGTTCACCTGATCTTGCGCCCTCAGAGCTTCAGCTTTTACTCCCTGTCGAAAAAGCCTGAAGGAACTTTTTGTCCGGATAAAAATCCGCTCTGAACAGGTTCGACGAGTCCTTCGCCTCAAAACTACTTGATTTCTACAGTCGCGGAATCGAAAGTATCCCGGCATTGCTGAGTGTTGTAAATAGTGGAGGAGATTATATTATTGATTACTGAAGTCTCTGTTATGTTTATCTGTTGCGTTTGTTAAAGCTGTGGCCGTTCGGCTGTAGGCGCTTCAGTCCGGAATCGCGCTGCTGCTACGGTCGCAGGTTGGAATCCTGTCTCGGGTATGGATGTGTGTGATGTCCTTAGGTTAGTTAGGTTTAAGTAGTTCCAAGTCTAGAGGACTGATGACCTCAAATGTTAAGTCCCCTTAGCTTAGAGCCATTTTTGTTTATTAAATTTATGGATAAACACTACGAAATTATGCATCAACCTAATAAATATGCAGTTTCTTATGAGCATCAAAATCAGAATTCTAAAGTAAAGAGGTGCTTACTGGAATACTTTCACTGAACGTATAAATTAAAGCATGTGAACAGCTGAATCCGTACCAACTTTTCTGGTAGTAGCCACCTCTTTAAATTTAGCCAGCTCAACATAGACGCCAAGAAACGGCTATCATTTAGGGCAGCCTTTCATGTACAACAGTGAATAAGAAGGCCGTGCGTGCCCCACACAGCAAAACACAATAATTTAAAAGATTAAACTTGCACTAAACTTGCTCTGCCTTTCTCACTCAAATTTCCAATGGAATAGACAAATCAAAAGATTAACTGCAACACTTACGGTTCCCGTGTCAGCTGCTTGATAATTCTCAATTCAGTAAACATATATACCTTACTGCGACGTGGACGTTCTCGTTCAGATGAAAGGATGCAATGTTTACTATACGCCAATGGCGCTCAATGTGCCGCCGCCCTTGCCAATATACGTCAAGGTCAGAATTAATTACAATACTCTCGTTACACTTGCTACTGTAACATACATAACGAGAAATCACTCTACCTATTAATTACTAAAAAAAAAAAAAGACAGGATCTCTAATTCCGACATTACAAAAAATCAACAAGAGAGATGGGCCTGTTCACCCACAGAAGGTTCTAAGTTATAGCTAAGCAAACAAAAATACGCTGGTGTCCAAAATTAAAGCAACAAACGGAAATTTCGCAAGGGTGTATTTATTTTGACACAAAACAGCATAAATACTTCATAGTAAAGTGGAAATAATGTAAAGAATACAGAACGTAAACAACTGCAACATGCATAACCGTAGACAAAAGTGTTCTTCTTTTCGAACTTAGAGGATTTGTACACACATTCAGACAACTGGCTAATGTGCTCTATATGGGACGTGACCACCTCTGGCAGCAGCACGGATCTGACGATCACTGACATGCTGTGAATAATGTCATCAATCCCATGTTGAGGCTATAATGCCCATTATTTCTGCAGAGCTGTTTGCGAGTCTTGGAGAGTGATTGTTGGATCCTGTCGTGACGCAATCTGTCTCCCTAGTGCATTCCGGATTAACTCTATGGGATTCAAATCGGCAGAGCGAGCAGGCCACACCACGCGTGTAACATCATCTGTATGCGAGAAAACATCAACTACCCGTGCTGTATGAGGTCGAGCATTATCGTCCATTGAGTCGAAATCTGAGCCCACAGCACCGCGCAACAACCGCCCATGGGGTCCCAAGATATCGTCACGATAGTGATAGCAGTTTAACCGTGCCGATTCACCCGTACAGTTTCATAAAGAGGTGTTCGGGTGGTCAACATAATCCCTGCCCACACTATTAGGGATCCTCCTTGATATCGGTCTCTTTCCACAGTGTTTGGGTCCCGCAATCGTGTTACACGTTCTCTCCAGATGCGAATCCGTCGGGAATCACACTCCAGACCAAACTGGGAATCATCAATGATAAGAACATTGGCTCAATATTCGACCGTTCAGGAAGTACGTTGACGACTCCATTCCAGGCGCTGTCTTCTGTGAAGACGTGTCAGAGGTACACATGCAGCAGGACTCCGATAACAAAGGCCTCTCTGTCAAAGGCTTCTGTACACCGTTTGCCTCGATGCAACACGTCCAGTGTATGCTGCGAGGTCGGATGCGAGTTGCCTATATTGCACTTCACAAAATGGACATCGTCGTTATTCAAGAAATTTTCAAAACAAACCATTAGCTTGCACACTGAACACCGATAGAAAAATGCCGCGCCACAGTGATCACAAAGGTTTGCACCATCAAGAGCGAAGCCAACTCCTTGGGAGGTACACACCGTGCAGGACTTTCAGCTGGGCACCCAGTCTTAAAGAATACATATAGGATCATTTTGGCGTAACGTGCTGATGAGAACTGGTGGAGTATGATAGCATGCAACCGAAAGCGAAGGAGTCCATAGTGAAGCTTATCATGAAGCTGGTTAGACTTTAAGGCGTAGCTGCAAATAGTGCAATAATATGTTTTATAGGCACAGGAAAAACAGACATCCAGAGGCTGATTTTGTCGAGTGATTCCAGCTGGTATGAACTGCAATATCGCACACTTTACTAGAAGGAGATAGTTATCTTACGTACATTTTTCCACCCTTGCTTGTTATGACGTAAATATTCGCTACTACCCTTACAAGATCACGCACGCGAGAAAGAATCGTAGGGAGCAGAGCGCCTTGAACTTTGCGCAGCACAATAAGTAACTTTCCAGAAAATTTACCATCCGGATTAACAGTAGGCATAATTATACAGGGTGTTACAAAAAGGTACGGCCAAACTTTCAGGAAACATTCCTCACACACAAAGGAAGAAAATATGTTATGTGGACATGTGTCCGGAAACGCTTACTTTCCATGTTAGAGCTCATTTTATTACTTCTCTTCAAATCACATTAATCATGGAATGGAAACACACACCAACAGAACGTACCAGCGTGACTTCAGACACTTTGTTACAGAAAATGTTCAAAATGCCCTCCGTTAGCGAGGATACATGCATCCACCCTCCTTCGCATGGAATCCCTGATGCGCTGATGCAGCCCTGGAGAATGGCGTATTGTATCACAGCCGTCCACAATACGAGCACTAAGAGTGTCTACATTTGGTACCGGGGTGTCGTAGACAAGAGCTTTCAAATGCCCCCATAAATGAAAGTCAAGAGGGTTGAGGTCAGGAGAGCGTGGAGACAATGGAATTGGTCCGCCTCTACCAATCCATCGGTCACCGAATCTGTTGTTTAGACGCGTACGAACACTTCGACGGAAATGTGCAGGAGCTCCATCGTGCATGAACCACATGTTGTGTCGTACTTGTAAAGGCACATGTTCTAGCAGCACAGGTAGAGTATCCCGTATGAAATCATGATAACGTGCTCCATTGAGCGTAGGTGGAAGAACATGGGGCCCAATCAAGACCTCACCAACAATGCCTGCCCAAACGTTCACAGAAAATCTGTGTTGATGACGTGACTGCACAATTGCGTGCGGATTCTCCTCAGGCCACACATGTTGATTGTGAAAATTTACAATTTGATCACGTTGGAATGAAGCCTCATCCGTAAAGAGAACATTTGCGCTGAAATGAGGATTGACACATTGTTGGATGAACCATTCGCAGAAGTGTACCCGTGGAGGCCAATCAGCTGCTGATAGTGCCTGCACACGCTGTACATGGTACGGAAACAACTGGTTCTCCCGTAGCACTCTCCATACAGTGACGTGGTCAACGTTACCTTGTACAGCAGCAACTTCTCTGACGCTGACATTAGGGTTATCGTCAACTGCACGAAGAATTTGCTCATCCATTGCAGGTGTCCTCGTCGTTCTAGGTCTTCCCCAGTCACGAGTCATAGGAGGGAATGTTCCGTGCTCCCTAAGACGCCGATCAATTGCTTTGAACGTTTTCCTGTCGGGACACCTTCGTTATGGAAATCTGTCTCGATACAAACGTACCGCGCCACGACTATTGCCCCGTGCTAATCCATACATCAAATGTGCACCTGCCAACTCCGCATTTGTAAACATTGCAGTGACTGCAAAACAACGTTCGTGATGAACACTAACCTGGTGATGCTACGTACTGATGTGCTTGATGCTAGTACTGTAGAGCAATGAGTCGCATCTCAACACAAGCACCGAAGTCAACATTACCTTCCTTCAATTGGGCCAACTGGCGGTGAATCGAGGAAGTACAGTACATACTGACGAAACTAAAATGAGCTCTAACAAAGAAATTAAGCGTTTCCGGACACATGTCTACATAACATCTTTTCTTTATTTGTGTGTGAGGAATGTTTCCTGAAAGTTTGGCCGTACCTTTTTATAACACCCCCAGTATACCTCCAGTCCCGCCCGCTGTTGCCATTAGCAGCCAGTATTGCGGTTGTGTGGTAGGCAATATGCGGAGCCCGACTTCTGTAATGATCATTGGCCTTTTGCGACGTCGATATCAAGCGGTTCGATGACAGATATTTTGTTTTGTATATTAAAAATTGTGGCGACAAACAGCGCATGTTGCAATAAACCTACTACCGCACATGTTCTTTTTTTCTGTGTTGGTTTCCACAAGCGCTAAGAATAGTTTAAATAATATTTTCTCAAGAGCTAACATCGTTTTGTCAAATTAAACATTTATACTGCTGACGTTCACTAGAAACCTTTTCCGACTTTTAAAAAATTCTTACACATACGTAAGGCTCAAAAGCGATAGTGAGAAAGTAGCCAGTGTGGAAATGTTTTTGACCCTAATCTAAACACATCAAAAAAAGTTTTGCACCACCCCAGCTCCCTGAACGCCTGAAGATAGACGTTGAGTGAGACGTTGACTGTGGATATTGTATCACAGACACAGTCCCTCTGATCGTTCAGAGATGTCACAAAAGCCGCCCAAAGATGTATACAACCTTGCATGAGAAGCGCATATTAGACCCAGGGGGTCCGACAGACGATCAGTTCCAGTCATTCCACCAGGAAGTTCAACCATGCCTAGACGGTCAGTACCACAGTTCGATCGCGTCCGTATTGTTACTTTGTGCCAGGACGGGCTCTCAACGAGGGAAGTGTCCAGGTGTCTCGGAATGAACCAAAGCGATGCTGTTCGGACATGGAGGAGATAGGGGGAGAGAGGAACTGTCGATGACATGCCTCGCTCAGGCCGCCCAAGGGCTGTACTACAGTGGATGACCGCTACCTACGAATTACGGCTCGGAGGAACCCTGACAGCAACGCCACCATGTTGACCAATGTTTTTCTTGCAGCCACAAGACATCTTGTTACTATTCAAACTGTGCGCAGTAGGCTGCATGACGCGCAACTTAAAAAAAATGGCTCTGAGCACTATGGGACTTAACATCTGTGGTCATCAGTCCCCTAGAACTTAGAACAAACACATCCATGCCCGAGGCAGGATTCGAACCTGCAACCGGAGCAGTCGCTCGGTTCCGGACTCAGCGCCTAGAACCGCCAGACCAACGCGGCCGGCGCGCAACTTCACACCCGACGTTCATGGCGAGGTCCATCGTTGCAAACACGACACCATGTAGCGCGGTACAGATGGACCCAACATCATGCCGAATGGACCGCTCAGGATTGGCCTCACGTTCACCGATTTGTGTTGCATATGCCTTCAACTAGTCAATAGTCGGAGATGTGTTCGGAGGCAACCCGGTCAGGGTGAACGCGTTAGACACAGTCCAGCGAGTGCAGCAATGTGGAGGTTCCGTGCTGTTTAGGGGTGGCACTATGTGTAGCCGACGTACGCCACTGGTGGTCATGGAAGGCGCCGTAACGGCTGTACGATACGTGAATGCCATCCTCCGACCGATAGTGCAACCATATCGGCAGCATATTGGTGAGGCAGTCATCTTCATGGATGACTATTTACGGCCCCATCGTGCACATCTTGTGAATGACTTCCTACAGGATAACGACATCGCTCGACGAGAGTGGCCAGCATGTTGTCCAGACATGAACTGTATCGAACACGCCTGGGATAGATTGAAAAGGGTTGTTTTGGACGACGTGACCCACCAACCACTCTGAGGGATCTACGCTGCATCGCCGTTGAGGATTGGGAAAGTCTGGGCTAACAGTGCCTTGATGAACTTGTGGATAGTATGCCACGGCGAATACAGACATGCAATAATGCAAGAGGACGTGCTACTGGGTATTAGAGCTACCGTTGTGTGCAGCAATCTGGACCACCGCAACCGAAGGTCGCGTTGTGTTGTTTTCATGGGCAATAAAAAGGGTGGAAATGATGTTTATGTTGATCTCTATTCCAATTTTCTGTACAGGTTACGGAACACTCGGAACCGAGGTGATACGTATTTCCCAGTGTCATTTGACCATGGCGTGAAAGCCTCCAGTGAATGCCAATACTTTTCACTTCGAACGAAAAGTCAAGATTTGAGTTTCAGAATTTACAGTATATGTACTGCGTTGTTTATTTTGTGCATTGCTGCTGATACTTTAAGTAATCATTTAGTGTGGTCGCTCATTACTTCAGTGTATCATCATTTGTGCCACAAATAATACCTGGCAGTCAGCTTTTCTAATGATACGAGTGACAAGTTGAAAACGGTAACATAACGTAAGGTAAACGTGAGGTCTAATAGATGACGACACCTACTCAGAACACATAGGCCAACATTATATCGAGAGTTTCCTTTTTTACATTAACTGTCCGCAGTTACCATTGACTAATGTGTTACCGGCCATGTTCGAATGTACAGACATTAAACATTTTTATTGGAGCAGTTTATTGATGTAGTCTAAAGCTGTAGAAAATGAGTGAAGCGAGTTAATTTAGTGACATGCCGCTTTGTAGAGAGAACAAAAGTTGTTGCGTTTGCTCGAACTTTTTTGTACAGTAGAATGCCCGTCCATTAACTTCCTCTTTGCTGGACACGTATAATGATTGTGACTCATTATATTGCCATCTGGCTGTTAAACGGCAAAATGAACTGGAATAAACGAGTATTTGACTAACGAAAGAGTCGCAAATTTCGCGAGTAGCTCCGCTGGCAGAAATAACGAGTCCTGCCGCCCACAGCGGCGATGTGCGCTACATGATCGTCTGCCTGCCCCGCGTCAATATTGGCTCAATCCGGGCCACTCTTTCAGCCGGTCGCGGGCTTTCCATCATCGTTACGAGTAACAACACGCCGCTAACATGGACGTCAAAAAGACAGGCCTTGTCAACAGGGCTGATTACTGACATAATACATTGTCGCAGTCACTCCATTCCCTTCCTGCTCTACAGGAAAGCCTTTTAGCTTTATCACACTAAATATTAGGAGAGTTGGAAGCAGTAAATATTTGTGTAACGTATAACTCACCATAGATGAGCAGTCGAGAAATTCTGGAGCTAATTGACGTACCTTACCTGTTATTTCAGGTAATCATACATGCAACGGTACATTCATAGCGCCCAGTGATTACAAGAAAATAACGGAATTTCTTTTAATTAATACAATGTGTCATTATCATAAGCTTATAAGAGAAGTTCTATTTCGCAGGATGCTATATTTTTTCTCCATATTTAGTTTGTTTCGGAAAGTGAATGACAACATTGATTCATTGGGACATCTGTATGTTATGATCCCTGACAGACTGCAAATTTGTTACTTTATTTATTTCACTGGTAGCACTTCGCCGGCCGGAGTGGCCGTGCGGTTCTAGGCGCTACAGTCTGGAGCCGAGCGACCGCTACGGCCGCAGGTTCGAATCCTGCCTCGGGCATGGATGTGTGTGATTTCCTTAGGTTAGTTAGGTTTAATTAGTTCTAAGTTCTAGGCGACTAATGACCTCCGAAGTTAAGTCGCATAGTGCTCAGAGCCATTTGAACCATTTTTGGTAGCACTTCTCTTCGTGTCAACCGAAATAAGAGGAAACAGAAGTTGCCCAAAATTCAAGTAAATTTCTTTGAATGACACCAGGAAAATCCGTCTAACAGTAGCCTCTGCACCTCACTAGCATCTAAATTTCCTAGCTCTTGTTCATCTGACAATAAGAGTGCCTTGCAAATGGTAAGCTAGTTACTCTTAACCGAATACGCTCCGCCGCACGGGATTAGCCGAGCGGTCTGGGGCGCTGCATTCATGGACTGTGCGGCTGGTCCCGGCGGAGGTTCGAGTCCTCCCTCGGGCGTGGGTGTGTGTGTTTGTCCTTAGGATAATTTAGGTTAAGTAGTGTGAAAGCTTAGGGACTTATGACCTGAGCAGTTAAGTCCCATAAGATTTCACACCCATTTGAAGAAGCTCCGTGCTTAGGTGGAGTTTTACTACTTATTGCCCCCAACCAGCAACAATGTATCAGAATGTCTTGCACATCGTATAACGTTTGGTGAATTTTAGCGAGGGAAACAGGGTGAGAACTTAAGTGAGGCCAACTGAGTTCTATTGCTGTGATAACGTACAGCCTCGCATATGGTGTAGTCATAGGAATACTTTATTTTACATGCATCGCATAATCCCACCAATGTGGGAACCATGCTTAATCCTCTCGCTGAGTAATTAAACATTCATTGTAAATAGAGGTGTTGATAAACAACAGAAAGAATTTAATAAACAGGCGAATGCATTATCAGACACCAGACTGTAACCACAGTCTTTGCGTTGCTGCTTTTTACAACCGCCGGTAAGGTTACAGGAGCAATTCCTAAGATACAAACATTTTCTGTGAGCGTGGCTGATTACCATCAAAACATAAATCAAAACCAATACTAGTTCTTCTCTAATATCTTGATTCCTCAGCGTTTCTTCTATTGTGCAGTCTTTAACATTTCTCGGGAATGTCATTTCTTGTGCGTGAATAAGGCTTTCTCGCTTTTTGGCAATCACCCAGGTCTCGTTTCCATGGAGCTGTGTGGGGACTGTGACAGTATTGCAGAATTTAAGTATCTTTCCTACTTTTCCTTTTAAGGTTTCTAATAACTATTCCACATATACGACTGAATTTACTAAACCTAGTTTCCATATCTTCTCTGTAGCCATATGTCACATCACATCCAGGCAGCTGAAGTGGTTTGCTTGCTGTAAAATCTTATGATCTATCTCTATTTTGGTTCTGGCGCGTTCCGTCCACATGAAGGCAGTTGTTTTAGTTCTTTCTGTTGAGATCTCCATGTCAAATTCCGTACTGATTAGTTTCGGTAAATAAATCTCTTTCTGAAAGTCCGTTTCCTTATCTGCTAGGATTACTGCATAGTCAGCACATCATAAGTTGTTTATAAGTTCTCTTGTCTAGGTATATACTGTATCTCTTTGAAATTCTGTTTTCCGCATATGCGTTATTTCGTGTATGTAAATGTTGAACAAAGCTGGTGAGAGGGAGCTGCCATGTCGTACTCCTATGTTAATTCGTATCTCATTAGCCATTTTATGTTGAGATCTACAGTGATAGTGGTATTCTCATATAAACTTCTTATCTTTTTTATTAGCTTTATCGAATATCCATGATACGTCATTATCTACTGACATTATCATACCTTTTTAAAAAATCAAGAAAAGAAAAAGGCGTTTCTCTGTTATACTTTACGTGTTGTTGTATTGTTTGCTGTAACATAAAAACTGCATCAGCTTTGGATTCTTCTTTCCTAAAACCCATTTGTTCCTCACGCAGTACTACCTCCATTACGTTTGTAACTCTTGTGTTTAAAATCTCAGCGTATACCTTGTATGCCTGGTCGAGCAAATTCATTCCTCTGTATTTACTGCTTACGTTTTTAAATACTTTTTTTAAAGAAAGCGGTATCACTCTAGCAATCTTCCAGCATTTGGGAATACCGCTGTCTTTCCAACATTCGTTTAAGAGATTTAGCAGTCGAAAGTATAAAGTCATTCCGTCATGTTTTAGCAATTCAGTAATAATACCATCTCTTCCTGTCGCGTTTATGTTAAGTGATATTCAGCCAAATGCTATTTCGTCAGACTGTATTTCATCATCTTTCTCGTCTATTATTTCGATTTTAGAGTGTTGTGCTGTATCATCATACCATAATCCTTTGTAATAATTTACCCAATGTTCTCCCTCAATATGGTTTTCTTTCTCTCATCCAAGAAGACATGAGTAGCGTGACCCCTGCATGGCGTACAGTGGGTGTACATAACGTAGCCAATGGGAGAGCATGAAAGGGGAGTTTTCCAGCGCCTTGAAATAATCGGAACATATCGCCTAAGGAGATAACCGCGAAAGGAAATCTGTGTCCCTCCATGTGGCGCGTCGAACTGATTTTTGCCGTCAGTGCGCCGCCTTATAAAGCCCATTGGCGGATGTATATGCCGGAAATATTTGCGAATACGTGCCTGGCGTCGCAAAGTAATTCCCAGGCTAGCTGCAACCTCTGGTGAAGCTGTTTTGCAGGCTCCGCGAACGGGTAGCGGTCCCTGGCGGCTGTTGGTGGAGACTTGGTGGTGTGTTGTGTTGTGGTCGCCGGTAAATCTTTGTTTTGACAACACAGACGACGTCCCGTGATGGTTGGTCGTAAAGTGGGATGCCTATCCAGTAGGCGCTACGATTTCCGAAGTGTGCAGCCACAGCAGCTGGTTATCAACTCTCTGAAAACACACACGGCTCCTGGTACCCCAGAGGGTCTCGGACCAAGAACACTGGGATAAATTTATTTCTAATGTCGAGAATGAGGGTCAAGGGGGACAGCAAATGGCATGTAAGGTTTTAAAAACTTTAAACACAATAGGGATAAAGCCTTCGGTGTGTTACTGCTGCTCAGTCATAACTTTTTCTCTCTTACAGCTGTTCTTACTTCTGACACTACTTCTTATGCATTTAGTTTGAAGCCTTTTCCCCTACACACATCTGGTCAGAGGAAGACAAGGATGTACTACCAGGACTAGTTTTAGAAGATTTTTCTGTATGGACCTTAATGTCCATGCGGTTAAAAATGTGTAATTGGTGCAACACACAAAATATTATATGAAAAAAGACCTTGTGTAGCTTAGTTCTGGAGTCCCAACATAGCTATGGTTGATGCCTAATTTTCCCGTATGCTGTGTCTGGAAGACACGCCTGTAGCCCCATCGAGGGAAGCACGATACTGCTGGTGACACTCCTGCAGTGTTCTGTGTGTGCTTTTGAAAGGTAAAGATTCAAGAGGTGCAGCTCTACCACAAAGCTGCATAAACAAAACTTTTATAGAATTTGTCGAGCTTAAATAAGCGCCCAACAACATAAAGTAGAAAAATAAATGTATGTTCTACGGGAAGGCAAGAACTGTGAGTGAACTACAAGAATGCAAGACCGACAGACAGGTACTCGGACTGAAAAAGGAGTTAGACAAACGACGCTTTCTGTCTCCTCCGATGTGCAACCTTTTCAGGGAAGAAGCAATGACATAATAAGAGAATGGTTCAGGACTGGGATAAAAATTCAAGGTGAAATAATATCAATAATCATATTGCCTGTTGACATTGTTGCTATTGGACCGGTTCAGTGGAATGAAGTATGCTGAGCACAGACCGTGGATAAGAGCAAACCAGTGTATGATAAAAGCAGTGACGAGTACCGCAGAAAGTTCTGTCCTGTGTTGTTGCTACCTTGTTTTAATAACTACACTAACGTTGTAGATAGTAGGGGTTGAATAAAATAGTTAATTTAAATTGTCAAGCCATAGTAAAATTCATGACTATAACTTCAGTATAAATAACTCAATTCTTGTACGGAAAACACACGCAAAACATATGTATGTCAGGTCAAAACAACATAAATGAGTAATTGCACAAATACACAATTGTCTAACTGCCATGACAACACTCAAACTGGTTTGTTAGAAGCTCAAAAACCTTGACGCATTGATAGATGTAAGGCTGCTTCAACAGGCAGTACTGCACGTGATCAGAGTTGGCTGAACTTACGTTTACGAAACCAAAAATTATAAAAAAAAGAGAAGGAAAACAGTTTCCTTTCTGCCATAGGTTGTAGTGTAGAGAGGAATCCACAGTCCTTTGCATTTACTAGAATACTACGGGCACAGGTCTACGATGGCCCTTTCTAATGGTGAGGCAAAAGATGCAAATATGTTTCTGTGAAAACCACTCGTGAAGCGAAATTAATTGGCACACGTCAGTACATTTATACAATGCAAGAAATTGCACATGTGGGCACGGATGGTACTGTCACCAAAGAGCAATTGAAACGAAGTATTTTCCCACATTAGAGTTCACTTAACTAAACTCAGCAGATTAAGTAAAATTTCATTCTCTGACCGAGAAATAACAACAAAAAAATTAAGAAAATTACATCAGAAACAAGTTTCCTATCATGCACGCAAAATAAATTCAGGGAGGAGTGCTAAGGGGACCTAATCTTTCTGCTGTTTCAGCAGATATCTACTATTTCGTTTCCGCAACGAACAGCGCTGAATCCTTCCATGCAACGCCAAGTGTTCACGAAAAGCGTCCGTTTGTTTCCCTTACAAACAAAATAATTTTTATTGGGGACTTTTACGTGCTTACTCGATAGAGTGCTCCTAGATTAGGCTAGGGTGAAATTCTTTCTTATCGACATCAATTAACAGGGACAGTAAAACACGACGAATGAACGGCAGTTCCGCATCGACTCAGTAGCGCTGCAAGCTCGGCGATAGCAGTTACCGCGGGCGACGCTAGTGCTGTCGTCGTTCTGATACCGGTTACTCTTCGACTTTTACTCTCCGAGTTAATACACATCCATAAAACGAATATCACACGAGAATAACTCTTACGAACTTATGAATGACTACGTGAAATTCCCTTTTGGAAGAAAACCGACAAATTCAGTCGACACTGGCGCGCCTCATGGACGACTTGATAAACTCTATTCGTCCGCGCTGAGTCCGGCTAGTTCCATTACCTCCTTTCTGCGTAATTGTTGTGGTGTAGAATTAATTTCGTTGTTTCATGCAAGTCAATACAGATTGCTACGTGTGGTTTGAAATACGCGCGCAGACGTCGGTTGCAATCTACAGCAACGATAATGTAACGCAACAGTTAGAATTCTGAACTTTGTTTTTGGAACACAAAGGATATTTTGAGAGAGATTAAATGTGTCTTAAATATTCGTCGCGTGAGGTAATCTCAATACGCAGGCAAAAAGTTATTTATTATTAATGGAAATCTTACACCCTCTTTCAACAAATGACATCGTAAAGTAACCTGCAGCTAGCCCAGCAATAATATAGAGCATTAAATGATTTCTTTCCCCAGCAAATTAAACTAATGTTACACAGAAAAAAGAATGGTACAAACACCTGCTTATTATTGAAATAATTCAAAGAATTTCTTTATCTGTTTAAGACTGAGTTAAGTTTTAATACTTTGAATCAACTGAAAATCTTTTAAACCAGAAGTGAAGCCTCATCGAAGAATTGCGGTGTTAAAGGTCTGAATAAATTTCGTAATCAAAAATATTAACTAACTTTAATATTGAAAACTGACTTTAAAAATTCATAAAAGCACTTAGGATTATTTTCTTTGCGAGTGAAGTTCCTTAATACACGTAATGGCGGACTCAGCGCCACCGATACACTCGAAGCCAGATGGGCAAGCGACAGCAATATTATTGTTATCTTTAAGTAAATTTCACGTGGAGGGAGAAGTATTTTTGAAAGGAAACACAATATATTTTCAATTAAGAATACATTCTAACTTTAAAACTCATACAGCGTGTTAAACATACATCGACCCACATGCGAGAGAGAACAAATAGGCGAAAAACAGAGAACAAATAGGGGAGGGCATCATGGCTCCAGTGTATATACACTATGAGATCGAAAGTATCCGGAAACCCCCAAAAACATACGTTTTTCATATTAGGTGCATTGTGCTGCCATCTGCTGCCAGGCACTCCATACGAGTGACCTCAACAGTCATTAGACATCGTGAGAGAGCAGAATGGGGCGCTCCGCGGAACTCACGGACTTCGAACGTGGTCACGTGATTGGATGTCATTTGTGTCATAGGTCTGTACGCGAGATTTCCACACTCCTAAACATCCCTAGGTCCACTGTTCCCATGTGATAGTGAAGAGGAAACGTGAAGGGTCACGTACAGCACAAAACAGTACAGGCCGACCTCGTCTGTTGACTGACAGAGACCGCCGACAGTTGAAGAGTGTCATAATGTGGACATCTATCGGGACCATCACACAGGAATTCCAAACTGCATCAGGATACACTGCCAGTACTATGACAGTTAGGCGGGAGGTGAGAAAACTTGGATTTCATTTTCGAGCGGCTGCCCATAAGCCACAAATCACGCCGGTAAATGCCAAACGACACCTCTCTTGGTGTAAGGAGTGTAAACATTGGACGATTGAACAGTGGAAAAATGTTGTGTGCAGTGACGAATCTCGGTACACAATGTGGCGATCCGATGGCAGGGTGTGGGTATGGCGAGTGCCCCGTGAACGTCATCTGCCAGCGTGTGTAGTGCCAACAGTACAATTCAGAGGCGGTTTTATGGTGTGGTCGTGTTTTTCATGGAGGAGGCTTGCACCCCTTGTTGTTTTGCGTGACACTATCACAGCACATTGATGTTTTAAGCATCTTCTTGCTTCCTACTGTTGAAATACTTGTAATTGGCCTGCACAGAGTCCTGACCTGTATCCTATAGCACACCTTTGGAGTCTTTTAGAACGCCGACTTCGTGCCAGGCTTCACTGACCGACATCGATACCTCTCCTCAGTGTAGCGCTCCGTGAAGAACGGGATCAGTTCCCCAAGAAACCTTTCAGAACCTGACTGAACGTATGCCTGTGAGAGTGGAAGCTGTCATCAAGGCTAACGGTGGGCCAACACTAAATTGAATTCCATCATTACCGATGGGGGGTGCCATGAACTTGTAAGTCATTTTCAGCCAGGTTCAAAATGGCTCTGAGCACTATGGGACTCAACTGCTGTGGTAATAAGTCCCCTAGAACTTAGAACTACTTAAACCTAACTAACCTAAGGACAGCACACAACACCCAGCCATCACGAGGCAGAGAAAATCCCTGACCCCGCCGGGAATCGAACCCGGGAACCCGGGAACCCGGGCGTGGGAAGCGAGAACGCTACCGCACGACCACGAGATGCGGGCTTCAGCCAGGTGTCCGCATACTTTTGATCACGTACCGTATATTACACTTGAATTTCCATGCTTTCAGGGAACGTATTGAAATATCGTATTCTCTCTCTGAGATTAAAGGAAAATATGTACAATGTTTGTCACAAAATATTATCAGACACGACGGAAAGACTCATAATATTACCGGAATTATTTTCTCACTTTACATTACATTCATATCAGTTGAATAAATGACCTCATACATTAGGTAGCCTTCTAGGTGACGCCACAAGCTATACGTTGCAAAAACGAAATTGCAACTATCTACTGAAAAACGAGAGGAAATGCGCCTGACGATTTTTGGGAGAGACATTATACACTCCTGGAAATTGAAATAAGAACACCGTGAATTCATTGTCCCAGGAAGGGGAAACTTTATTGACACATTCCTGGGGTCAGATACATCACATGATCACACTGACAGAACCACAGGCACATAGACACAGGCAACAGAGCATGCACAATGTCGGCACTAGTACAGTGTATATCCACCTTTCGCAGCAATGCAGGCTGCTATTCCCCCATGGAGACGATCGTAGAGATGCTGGATGTAGTCCTGTGCAACGGCTTGCCATGCCATTTCCACCTGGCGCCTCAGTTGGACCAGCGTTCGTGCTGGACGTGCAGACCGCGTGAGACGACGCTTCATCCAGTCCCAAACATGCTCAATGGGGGACAGATCCGGAGATCTTGCTGGCCAGGGTAGTTGACTTACACCTTCTAGAGCACGTTGGGTGGCACGGGATACATGCGGACGTGCATTGTCCTGTTGGAACAGCAAGTTCCCTTGCCGGTCTAGGAATGGTAGAACGATGGGTTCGATGACGGTTTGGATGTACCGTGCACTATTCAGTGTCCCATCGACGATCACCAGTGGTGTACGGCCAGTGTAGGAGATCGCTCCCCACACCATGATGCCGGGTGTTGGCCCTGTGTGCCTCGGTCGTATGCAGTCCTGATTGTGGCGCTCACCTGCACTGCGCCAAACACGCATACGACCATCATTGGCACCAAGGCAGAAGCGACTCTCATCGCTGAAGACGACACATCTCCACTCGTCCCTCCATTCACGCCTGTCGCGACACCACTGGAGGCGGGCTGCACGATGTTGGGGCGTGAGCGGAAGACGGCCTAACGGTGTGCGGGACCATAGCCCAGCTTCATGGAGACGGTTGCGAATGGTCCTCGCCGATACCCCAGGAGCAACAGTGTCCCTAATTTGCTGGGAAGTGGCGGTGCGGTCCCCTACGGCACTGCGTAGGATCCTACGGTCTTGGCGTGCATCCGTGCGTCGCTGCGGTCCGGTCCCAGGTCGACGGGCACGTGCACCTTCCGCCGACCACTGGCGACAACATCGATGTACTGTGGAGACCTCACGCCCCACGTGTTGAGCAATTCGGCGGTACGTCCACCCGGCCTCCCGCATGCCCACTATACGCCCTCGCTCAAAGTCCGTCAACTGCACATACGGTTCACGTCCACGCTGTCGCGGCATGCTACCAGTGTTAAAGACTGCGATGGAGCTCCGTATGCCACGGCAAACTGGCTGACACTGACGGCGGCGGCGCACAAATGCTGCGCAGCTAGCGCCATTCGACGGCCAACACCGCGGTTCCTGGTGTGTCCGCTGTGCCGTGCGTGTGATCATTGCTTGTACAGCCCTCTCGCAGTGTCCGGAGCAAGTATGGTGGGTCTGACACACCGGTGTCAATGTGTTCTTTTTCCATTTCCAGGAGTGTATTTATATACCTCATCAGAAGTATTCGTAACAGAGTTCTGAAGTTACTGCCCTCCAGGGAAGGTTCAAATGGCTCTGAGCACTATGGGACTAGACTTAGAACTACTTAAACCTAACTAACCTAAGGACATCACACACATCCATGCCTGAGGCAGGATTCGAACCTGCGACCGTAGCGGTCGCGCGGTTGCAGACTGTAGCGCCTAGAACCGCTCGGTCACCCCGGCCGGCCCTCCAGGGAAGCCCTGGCTTTCAAATTATCCTTGGTACCGAGAGCTGGCTGAAATCCGAAGTCGAAAGCTCCGAGATCTTTAGACAGTCGTGGTACGTATATGGGGAAGATAGGCTGGAGACCGTAGGAGTGGGAGTGTACATCGCAGTTGACAAAACACATTGTCTGTATTGAGGTCGAAGTGGAGTGCGACATCCCGCATAACAGGTGTAGGACAAACCAAGTTAATCGTTGGATGTTCTTACCGGCGACACGATTCCGCTGTGACATTTCTATAGTCATTCAAAGGACGTCAATGGCCAGTTGTACGTAAATATCCGGATCAGGCAATACTAGTTGGAGGCTAAATTAACCTACCGAGTATAGCTGGGATGTCTGGGGACTCATTCCGGCGACAGGGGGGGGGAGGGGGGAAGTGGGGTGCAGACAGAGAGTCGTGCGAAATAAGCAGCTAGCTCGGCAGCCTAGAGACAGTGGAAAAATCGTAGACCTTGTAGCTACAAACAGGCCGGACGTTATCGACAACGTCAGCAAAGATACGGTGACTAGTGATTATAATGTAATTATAGCAGCTATGGTTACGAAACTTGATAAATCAGACAAGAAGGCTAGGACAGCGTTTCTGACAGATAGAGCAGATAAGCAGTTGTCAGCGTCTTAGTTAGTGAAATGACGTCATTTAGTTCGGTAAAATAGACATGGAAGAATTATGGGCAAAGTTTAAGCAGATTGTAAATCGTGGTCTGGAAATTTATGTGAATAGTACGCCGATGGAGGATGGAAAAGACCCAACATGGTTTAATAACGAAATTCGGAAAATGCTGATGAAGCAGAGTCTGTTGCAGTCTCGGATCAAAAGAGAACGCATAAATGACGACAAGCAAAGGTTAGTAGAGATTCTTGAGTGTGTGAAAAAATCTATGTCCAAAGCATACAACAATCACCATCGTCACATCTTAGCAGAAGATCTGGAAGAGAACCCGAGGAAATTCGAAAATTCTGGTCCTATGTAAAATCACTAAGCGGATCTAAGGCTTCCGTTCAACCCCTTGTTGACCAGTCTGGTGTGGCAGTTGAAGACATCAAAACAAAAACCAAAGTTTTCCAATTTCTCGTTCAATAGATCGTTGACGCCGGAGAATCGTACGAACAGAACGTCATTTGACCATCGACGAACTCGCGAATGGATAAAATAGTAATAAGCATCCCTGCCGTAGAGAAACAACTGAAAGATTTCAAAAAAATAAGTCACCAGGTTCAGATGGAGTCCCAGTTCGATTTTATCGCCTTACTTAGCTTGCACGCATCGCAGATATCTTGCCCAGCGCAAAGCCTCAAGCGACAAGGAAAAAAGCGAGGGTGGCTCCTCTGTATAAGAAGGGGGAAAAACGGACCCGAGTTCGAATATAATAAAATTTATTGAGACGCAGAAGCTTATGTTTTCACCATGGTTTTAGTAGGCATCAGTTGTGTGAAACCCAGATAGTCGTTTTCTCACACAATGTACTGCGCACCATGAATGAAAGGCAACAGACAGATTCCCTGTTTCTAGATTCTCGGAAAGCATTTGACACGGTGCCCCATTGCAGGCTGTTAATGAAGGTACTAGAGTATGGAGTAAGTACTCAGATATGTGAATGCTTCGAAGACTTCTTAAATAAGAGAACACACTATGTTGTCCGCGGCGGTGAGTGTTCATCAGAGAAAGAGGTATTGACAGGAGTGACCCAAGGAAATGTGACGGGACCGCTGTTGATCCCTCTATACATAAATGATTTGTCGGACAGGGTGAGCAGCAATCTGCGGTTGTTTGCTGATGATGCTGTGGTGGACGGTAAGGTGCCGAAGTTTAGGAAGATACAAGATGACTTAGACACAATTTTCAGTTGATGTGATGAATGGCAGCTAGCTCTAAATGTGGGAAAATGTAAGTTAATGTGGATGAGTAGGAAGATCAGACATATAATGTTCGGATACAGTATTAGTAGTGTCCTGCTTGACGCAGTCAATCTCTTAATTATCTGGGCGTAGCGTTGCAAAGCGATACGAGGTGGAACGAGCGTGTGAAAACTGTGGTAGGGAAGGCGAATTGTAGACTTTCGTTTATTTGGGAAATTTTAGAAAGACATGGTTCATTTGTAAAGGAGACCATATATATGACGCTGGTGCGACCTATACTTGAATTCTGCTGCAGTTTTTGGGATCCGTACCGGGTCGTACTAAAGGAAGACATCGAAACAGTTCAGAGGCGGGCTGCTAGATTTGTTACTGATAGGTTCGAACAACACGTAAGTCTTACAGAGATGCTTCAGGATCTCAAATGGGAATCCCTGGAGGGAAGGCGACACTCTTTTTTCCAAGAACAGTATTCAGAAAATTTGGAGGACCGCCATTTGAAGCTGACTGACGAATGATTCTAATGCCGCCAACATACGCTTCGCGTAAGGACGACTAAGATATAGGAAGTTAGGGGTCATACGGAAGCATGTAGACAGTCGCTTTCCCTCACTCTATTTGCGAGTGGAACAGGAAAGGACATGGCTAATAGTGGTACAGGGGACCCTCTGTCACGCGCCGTACGATGTAGGGAAACGTTAACTATGACTTCATTCATACTGTGCCAATGACCATGAATTAATCAGAAAAAATTTCATGAAGCACATTCTATTACGAGCCGCCGGCCGGTGTGGCCGTGCGGTTATAGGCGCTTCAGTCTGGAACCGCGTGACCGCTACGGTCGCAGGTTCGAATCCTGCCTCGGGCATGGATGTGTGTGATGTCCTTAGGTTAGTTAGGTTTAAGTAGTTCTAAGTCTAGGGGACTGATGACCACAGCTGTTAAGTCCCATAGTGCTCAGAGCCATTTGAAGCATATTACGAGCCCCAGTCGCAATCCTCGACTGTTCTCTGTTCACCCCTTTCATTCTTTTGAGAATAGTGAATCTTAATTGTCTTGTCTGGCTAGGGCTCGGAGAAGCGACAGAGCGATCTCGATGTGCAGGAGCGCGTATCTTCTGGACGTGCGCGGGATGGGCGCCGTTCTGCAGCGGGCAGCAGGCAGTCCCTGTCTGTTAAACCACTCCTTCCCCTCGTTCTCTCCCCTCCCCCTCCGCAGGAAGAGAGCGCCTCCTGCTGAGCCAGCCGCCTGTCGGAAACAGCCACAGCACGCAGACCTGCGGATTCAGGAATTCGCATTAGGATGGCACAGTCTTATGGGCACTTATACCCTCCAGATTTCCTCCGTTAGTGATTGTAAGATAGTGGGAAAGGAAAGATGCAGCACTTACAGATCCGTATTCAAGACAAAAGTATATCTGACAAAATCAGATCAGATGCGTTTTGGAAACGCATGTATGAAAACAAGACGCTGGCAGCACTGTCAAGTCTTGCAGTGCATCAGTGTGTGCAGACAAAAGTTTATTACCCCACTCTACAGTAGAAGCAGTCTACTCACTGAGCAGGTTGTCAGAACAGTAGGTTAATTTGCATAATTTTAATGTAAAACGCAGTAAATAGTTTAAGGGGGTGGGTGACGAAAAAGAATGAACCAGAAATGGCGTTCAAAAGCATGTGAAATTTAAAAAGTGTACCAGAAAATGGTGGGAGGACATAACTAATTACTTAATTAGGTATTAAAGGCGGTACAATAGTTTATGAAACGGGGGTGACATGGAAAATCACTTAACAGAACAATAGGTTAAGTGCTGACAAAGCGGCGAACATTAAAATAATAAATGAAAAGCACCAGTTTCCGTTTGTTCTACAGTATTAGGTTAAGACACCCAGAGTACAGTGCCGAACATTAGGTTATGCAACATGTTTGCACCATGTAATTACTTCTTACAAGACCTACATCTTTACAAACAGCAGATAATGATGAACAAGAGAAATCCTACCCCCACAAACTGAATTTTTTATAAACTGAGAATATACCCTTGAATTTCCTGTTATGAGATCCTTCCTCTCCACCAATTTCCGTATATTCCACACACTGCCTCGATCCCTTAAATTGATTAAATAAACAACATTACACACGTTGTCTAAATTGTTTAAACAACATTCCATACACAGCAATCGGTTTCCCTCCAAATGACCGATCAACTGAGCAAACATATTGTTCTCCTTTGATTGACAGGTACTTAACCTATTGTTCTGCTAAAAGGATCCTTCCTTTTGATTGACAGGCACATAACCTATTGTTCCCCACCCTCTCCCACTCCCCTCTTCCCTCAGGAAACCTCCGACCCACCCCTCCCTCTCGCTGCTACAGGTACACTTTCAGGTCTGAGTTACTGGAATAGCCCCTCTTACTCCTATCACTTTGATTAACAACTTTCTTAAACTGATCAATTAATTAACCTCTCCCCCTCTGGTAAAGGTCCTCCCCTCCCACAATCCTTCCCAGCAATTGACAAGATCAGATCTTACCACCAGAAATCTGGACTCATCTGACTAGGTTACGATTTTCCACTCGTCTAGGGTCTAACCGACATGGTCACGAATGCAAGAGAAGCGCTGCTAGCGGTATCGTGCTGTTAGCAGACGTACTCGCGAGGGAAGTACCATAGCCCATTAATGCCTCGCCACACCGTCCTAACAGAAACATTCGTAGTACGTCCCACATAGATTTCTGCGGTTATTTAACGCAGTGTTGGTTGTCTGTTAATGCTGACAATTCTACGCATACACCACTGCTCTCGGTCGTTAAGTGACGACCGTCGGCTATTGCGTTGTCCGTGATGAGAGGTAATGCCTGGAACTTGACATTCTTGACACACTATTGACACTGTGGATCTCTGAGTATTGAAATACCTGACGCTTTCTGAAATGGGATGCCCGTGCATCTAGATGCAACTGTCATTCGCGTTCAGAGTCTGGTAATTGCCGTCGTGCGACCAGAATCACGTCGGGCACCTTTTCACGTGAATCACCTGAGTGCAAATGACAGCTCCGCCAATGCACTGCCCCTTTATACATCCTGGACACGAATCTACCGCCATATATCGTATATCGTTGCCCCACGACAACATCCACGGAAAGTGTTAACTACTTGAACCGTCCTTTTCGTGTGATCGGTTACAGCATCGCTGGTGGCTCCATAAACGATGGCGTGGAACATTAGTTACGTCAAGACCTAAAAAGTTGTAACAGTCATGAGTAAATGACTTAGCATACTCACACTAACCCAGTCATTTCGGACGAGATCGATAGAGAGATTCCATGGCCACTGCGAATTTATTCAGTGTGACACCTTTCAGGAATGACATATGAGGAATAATCATAGATTTCCATCTCGAACTCAATAGTTCTTTTCAGAAACTTGTGTGAAGTTCTCAAATCCTCGAAATTCATTATCACGCTGCTAGAGGAGCCAAACCAATTTGGCGCAGCCCATTGATGTAGAAGTGCGGTAATTAGTTTTCGACAGCAGCCGAAATTTTGTTCTTTTCAAGCCAATCAAAAACTTTGAGGGACACCTCGCCGCCATAGTAAGTGTTGGTGGCGGCAGATATGGACATAGGTTTCTATACTGTAGTAAATTGGCTTGCAACTGTTAGAGAATTTCGAAACATAAGAAATTTACATCATTGCTTTTAAGCAAAGCTTTCCTTTCAAGTCTTCCCTGAGCTTGAATCTTTGTTTAGAAATCGTCCGCACTATTCAGTTTTCTAATTTTTTGTGAAATTTCATTCCTTACGTGAAAAATTTCTGTAAAAGGCACGACAGTTTTAAGGGTCCTGGAAAAGAAAATCCGTCGAAATAGCGATTTAGTTTAAATTTATTGTGCTAAGTTGCAGCTCATGCATCCAAGATGCTGACAGGAATAATATACAGAAGAATGGGAAAAAACATTAGGATCTATGGGATGACGATCATTTTGGTTTTGGGAGAGGTAAAGGCATCATATAGGTAATTCTGACCTTGCGGTTGATGATGGAAGCAACACTGAAGAAAAATGAAGAAACGTTCATAGGAGTTGCCGACCTGGAAAAAGTGTTCGGCAATGTAATATGGGGCAAGATGTTAGAAATTCTGAGAATAATAGATTAAACTATAGGGAATGGCGGATTATATACAGTATGTACAAGGGCCAAGACGGAATAAAAAGAGTGGAACACCACCGAATAAAATACTCGGATTAAAAAGGGTGTAAGACAGGTATGAAATTTTCCGCCCCTGCTATTCAGTGGACATATCGACGAAGCAATGACGAAAATAAAGGAAAGGCTCAAGAGTGGAATAAAAATTAAAGGTGGAAGGACGTCATTGATAAGATTTGCTGATGACGTTGCTGTCCTTAATGAAACTGAAGAAGACTTACAGAATCTGTTAAATGGAATGAACAATCTAATGGGTACAGAATACGGATTGAGAGTAAATCGAAAAGAACGAGACTAACGAGAAGTAGCGGAAATGAGAGCAGCGAAAAACTTAACATCAGTTAATGATCGATTAGTAGATAAAGGAATTGTGTTACTTAGGCAGCAAAATAAACCTAGACGGACGGACGGAGCGATGAGGACATGAAAACAGCCTAGCACTGGCAAAAAGGGCATTCCTGGCCAAGATAGAAAGTTCTGAGAATATACGTTTGCAGCACAGAATTCTATGGTTGTGAAACGTGGACTGTGGGGAAAATATAAAAAGAGAGAATCGAAGCATTTGTGATGTGGCGCTACAGAAGGATATTAAAAATTATGCGGACTAATAAGGTAAGGAATGAGGAGGTTCTCCAGAGAAATAGGCGAATATAGGGATATATGAGAAATAATGACGAGAAGAAGAGACGGGATGGTAGGACATCTATAAAGACGTCACGGAATAACTGCTATGGTACTAGAGGGATCTGTAGAGAGTACAAACAATAGAGGAAGGCAAAGATTTGAATGCATCCAGCAAATAACACAGCCGATGGAAAAAATTTTTGCTTATTTTATATTTTTTAAGGGTGGGAAATCCAAGTATTATATTTAAAAAACTGAATCACCCACCATTTCTTCATATTTTACAGTTAAATTTATTAAATTAAGGTACTTTTTTAAGAATTTAAGAGCTTTTATAGAGTTAAAATAATTTAAAAAGGTGGTGTAATGAATGCAGATGAGGTTGGTAGCAGTGCTCAAAAATATCTGCTGGCAAAAAATGGACGATTCTATTTTTGTGTTAACAGTTGGTGTTTTGTTAAGTGTCAACCTAATCTGACTTCCCGTTTCCTGTACATCTGCTCGGTACAATGTTCAATTTTAGTTGTAAAAACTCTGCTGACAGTTTTTATTATATTTGTGGTGAATTTTTGATTTAAAAAACACCAAAGAAACATTACAGACTTTGTGAAAAAGTTTTATCTATCATACTTTGGATCTAAACTTGGTATATATTTGTCGTGTGACCAGGGGATCAAGATAAATCTTGGGGGCCGCGTAAGGTATGTTATTTTTGCGTGTTAAAGATCCGAGAAAATGGCCCAAAAAGGAGAAAAAAGTCTTTAGATTTGCTGCTTCTATGATATGGAGGGAGCCAAGAAATCATTCCGATGATTGCTACTTTTGCAGTGTTGATATTACTGGTCATAATTCGAAAAACAAGAAGGTAGTAAGCTACCCTTACCTTCCGTCCGCCATCCGACCAGTAGGGCATGGTGCATATTTGCCGGTTCCTGAACTACCAGCTGATCTAAATTCTATTCCAACAGAAGGATTTTCTGATTTACAGTGTGATTTAGGTGAATCAGATGGTAATGAATTCCATTGTAATACAGAAAGTCTAGAGCCCAAATTGTTTGTCAGACCGAGCTTAACGATTTGGTTAGGGATCTGCGCTTAACGAAAGAAAAAGCTGAGTTTCTTGGCTCTAGATTAAAAGAAAATAACTTATTGGCAGTTGGAACCAGCATATATATGTATAGAAAGAGAGAGCAGCCATTTTCCACGTTCTTTCAACAAGAAGGTGATTTAGTGTACTGCTCAGACATTCCCAGTCTGATGAATGAGTTTGGTATTGAATACAAAAAGGAAGACTGGATGCTGTTTATTGATTCATCCAAAACTAGTTTAAAGGCTGTTTTATTACACAGTGGTAACATGTAGGCATCTATACCCGTTGGACATTCTGTACATATGAAAGAAAGCTATGAAAAACTAGAAATAGTGCTAAATACAACAGGATATTCTGCGCGTGGTTGGGTGATATGTGGCGATCGAAAAGTAACATGCATGCTCCTTGGTAAATAAGGTGGCTTTACCAACTTTCCATGTTTCTTGTGTGACAATTGGGCTAGAGATCAACACTGGTACAGAAAGAACTGGCCTGTGAGGTAGTATTTAAAACCTGGTAAGAATAACATTCTACACAAAAACCTTGCATATCCAAACAAGGTACTCCTACCACCTCTACGTATAAAGTTTGGCCTAATGAAACAGTTCGTAAGGGCTTTACCTAAAGATGGACCATGTTTTAAGTATCTCTGCCAAAAGTTTCAATAATTTTCAGAAGCAAAACTAAACGAAGGCGTCTTTGTCGGACCTGACATTAGAAAATTGATGTTTGAGGTTATCTTTGAATCCACAATGACCTTAAATGAGAAAAAAGCATGGGTATCATTCAAGAAAGTCGTTACAAAGTTCTTAGGACATGAAAAAGAACCAGAATACGTTTCTGTTATAGCAACAATGTTAAAGAAGTTTAAAACTTTTGGATGTTTAATGAGCCTGAAAGTTCACTTTTGGAATAGTCACCTTGATTGCTTCCCGGACAATATGGGAGATGTTAGTGAGGAGCAAGGAGAGCGTTTTCACCAGGAGATTAAAGTGATTGAAAAACACTACCAAGGCCGCCGGAGCACCAACACGATGGGGGACTACTGCTGGTCACTTCACCGAGAAGTTCAGCAAGCGAATCATCGTAGAAAAATCTACACAAGAAGCTTCAAATAAAAAAGAAGTAGAAAATACAAACCAATTCTAGAAGACAAGTGAAACCTCTATTAACACATATCATTGTTTTAAGTAGCTTACTGTAAATATAAACCATGCTTATGTTGTAACAAAGTGTTTCATTAATTTCCCCGTTTACTATATACCATAGGATTTTTATACTATATAATAAAAAGCATATTGCTCGAAAACTATGGATGGTACAAAAAAATTAAGACTAGATTTGGATTCAGCTCATAAAAATATAAAAAGGGCAGCTAACAAAGTAAAGAAAGTATTTTAAAAAAATTTCGTTGGCCTGTGTAATTGAGGATATAGGTTGCAGGTGCTGCTCTGACACAGGAGACGAATTCGTGTCGGGTCGCACCAAACCAGTCAGAAGACAGATGTCTCAAAGAAAAAGAGAGAGAGAGAGAGAGAGAGAGAGACTGTGTCCATTGAACATCTGTTCAGCTTTCTGTTTTCGCTTTACTCGTTGTAGTGATTTGGAATACTATTTGGTTTTAGGGAATAATCTCATTGTATTTATAGTTACATTTTATCCGTCTAAATCGTAAACGTGGGCAGAATAAGGTAGTTTAGCAATAGGAATAAGTTTATAGGAAGCAGAAGACTCCGGTCATTCTCTCTGTCAAAAGCGCTCCCATGACATTAACAACCCCTATCAATGTCAATATGAGATGTCTAAAACCTATCTAGAGAAACTTAGCTAAAAAACTTGCTTGCTAAAAGCATTCTTGGGAAAACTCAAAATCCCAGCGGAAGTCTTAATAACTACGTGTGGGAAAACGTGCCTAAAATAGTTTTGTGATGCTCAAAAGCCTAAAATCTGGTGTCAAGAATACAGTGTTCAGTTTCAGTGATGGATTAGTGATATGGGCATAGAATATTGGGTGAACATGAAAAATGCGCTTCTGTCAGTTAACGAATTGAAGGTGCGGGAGGCTGAGAAAGGTACCCTACAAATTAAAAAAGAGGCCACAGTTCAAAATAGTACCTTCCAACTTCAGCTGCATGATAAAGAAATCCGTAATGATCACACTATGGACCTGGCGAGTTTTAACTTTGACGAAAGGTTGGAAAGATTGCATCAAAGACTTTAACTGCACGTTTCGGAAGTACCAACTTTATAGCTTTAGGTACAATTTTCTTTGAAACTTACATGTCTGTCAATGAAACTTCGTACAAATATCAATTACTTCACGTTCATTAAAATGTACTAAATTGTGTCAGTCAAATATGCTGGTAAACCTTTCGAGATGTGAGGTCGCGATCCAGGTTGACCACGACCTCACATCCCGAAAGGTTTGCAGCAGCCATGTTTGACGCAAAAATTTGGCATTCATAAAAATAATATCTAAACATTTGTCAGACACCCATTTCTTGGAATTTTTGTAATAACAATGCTACTGTCATTTAAGTCATATATACTGAAGAAAGTATGACAACTTCACGTGTTCCAAATGCAGCGATAATATGGTCAAGCATAGGATATTCGCTCATGAACGGATCGTCCTAATGTGTTCAGAGGAGTTTTTGTAACGTGCGTAGCATACACCATGTACGTATCACACCTCACGCGAAGAGTGTGAAGTGGCTCGCCTCCCCCCCCCCCCTCCCCCTCCTCTTCCTTCTCCCGTCGCCTTGGCGTCGTCGTCGCAGAGTTTTCGGTCTTCGCTCAGCTTAACTTCCTTCGTGTTCTGCACATTACACTCGGGTCCCATTCGCCGCGAGCTAAACTTGTCCTCTAAATACACGGGCCGTTGTGCTCGGGAAGTTAATACAAGTAACTTTGCTTCCAGGACGCCTCCAGGGAGAAGTCAAGCTGTGCAGATATTTCAAGGGAAATGAGTTTTTTAAGCAGCCGACAACAAGTGGCTTTTGTGCAAGGAAATTTTACATTCTTTTTCGTTTCTTGGTCTGATCTTTATTGTGCCAATTCCTGCTGGGTTTCTAAGTGTACTCATCCTTCTTCCTCTGTATTATTGTTTTCTACCGAGTCTAACACTTTTAGAAATAGTTCTTTTATTTATTTCACACGTTCACATTTAGCAGTTAAAGAAAATATTGTATTTCTTTCCTTTTCCATTTATTTTTTAATCTGTTCCCTGGGAAGACATGGACTAGTGGTGGAAACACACGCTGTATTCCACAAAATGCTGCAATTTGCGTAAAGCTGTATTTCGGTGTTTCATTTCCTTAAGGTTAAAAGTTTGATAGATACAAAGGGAATTCTCAGTATTCATAGGTATGAGAGGAACAAAAAATCTGCGCAAAAATGTCTAGTAAATATGGGTTCTAAAATGGATACGTGAAGAACTAAGAGCACGTGTTCTGTAAAACAGATGTGTTTCACAATAGCGAAGAATCACTAGTACAAGAACGATAGGACGACCACTTTGGATTGACTTCATAAAAAGGGTGTATTTCAATAGACAGTTTCAATTTTCATCCGTCGTTTTCAAAGAAAATGGAGCCACGAGTGTCAGAAACGACGCCAAACTTGCAGCGTTTTCGAGAACAACGAGAAGTTTTGCTCTTTCCTCGGGCGGTTCTCGCTCCCCCAAAGCACTCAACTCTGAACGCTGTAGCAGCACCTGCAGTCTGCACTCCATATCCCCATATTGCATAACCAAGTTTCCTGGGGAACAGTGTCACAACTGAGGCACTCCAGTCTCAAATGATGAAGAGCAGTTCGGCATTCTGAAAGATCCTTACTCAGTTCGGTTCTCTGTACATATTTAAAAACATCGTAATTTCCACAGATATCTGTTGTTATCAATGTTTGAAATTGTGGCATCGTTACTGAAGTGTGTGTCTAAGCCTGACTCGATTTATTCGCAATTGCACTGCCACAGGTCATACACAGAGTTTTGGGGATATTGATTGTATGAGCTCAGAACTTATCCCTGTGGGGAATCTTCTCTTGTCTGTTTGGCGGTAGTAGACCATTTGTGAGTAATAGAATTTCGCTTCGGGGAAGAGACTATGTGCAGAAAACGACACCTTGTAGTCGATATTTATCGCAGCCAGGTGGCAGGATCACTCTGCAAGGACTGTTAACACCTCCATTTCTTCCACAAGGTTTTTTCATTGGCACTCATTAAGCATGAGAAAACATTTCACAGTAATGAAATCCTACCTTCGACACTCAGAGAGTACATTCCAGTATTTATTTTTCACGGATAGAATCTAATAATTGTCCGCTGTTAAGTAAACTGTTCGTAGTTGAAACTTCCGCTATAATTGGACAAAAAATGGTATTACTGAATTCTTTCTCAACCCGGTTCCGAGTTCTCTGCCCCATCTTCTGGTGCAACTGTAAATTAAAACAGAATCTACAAGTCTGAACAATAAGACCAATTAAAAAGCTACCTGCAATACAGAAGTAAGATTGATCAAAAAATACGAAGACAACAATGAACACATCTAAAATCAGTACAAAGTGTACATGTCCAAGTTAAAAGGCAGCACATTGGACATGCATGGCTCATAGTAAAGATTATGGAAAAGTGACCACACTAAAACCTTTCAAATGTGTCTGGCGTACGACAACGATATGTTGCCAGCGCTGACGGGGCCCTAGTGTCTAAATGAAACCAAGTAGAGCGGGATTGGAGACAATACGAAAGGCCTGGAACTACAAAGTAGGCTAAAACTGACCCATTAATAGCTGCACCTACGGAAGGTCAACCGGTGCATGGTTGCGTAGCGCCGTGATTGATAGACATCACGCATAACTGTAACGAACGAAACCACTATTCAAATACCCGTAATTAAGTACCTAAACGTTAAAAAATTAAGCGAATGGAACGTTCACCAGATACCAATTATTCGTAGATAGCAATGGGGCCTGAGTAACGTGACTATAAGCTGCGTTAAAGTAAACACGGCGTGAGGAGCGCTCCAAGAGAGTAAAATAGAAAGTACGGTCTAGTGTAATGCTACGTAACACAAAAACTTTGTACATTACGTTTAATGTCAGATCAGCGCACTGGCGCAGCATTGAAGTACACCAGGGTCTTGCGGTAACATGTGCTGCTTCGAATTTGTTGGATTATCACTCACTCAAATCACTGAGGATGGCTATTTATAGCACAAATCTGGATATGCAAGAGTAATAACAAACCAGTGGAATTGTGTCTGATTGCTGTATTCCTATCCTTCCTCATAATCATATACAGCCGCTGTGCACAATGGTTCCGTTTGGAGTCAAAGTTAGTTAATAATTCTTACCTACCACTTCTTACACATTGCAGACATAGGAATTCCTCTACGGAATAGGAGAAATCGCCAAGGATAAACTTTTTCAGTTGTTAGTTTTCAAATTTTGCTTTGCTGTCTGTTAAACATTCTACGTCACTGGATAAGTGATGAAAAATTTTTGAGGCAGGATTGTCCATCCCTAACGCTAGCAACACCACCACATCTTCCACGACGCTAATTACCAAGGGGGGAGGGAGGCGGACGGGTATAATTTATGCCTAAATTAAACAACATTGAAGAAATACAAGTTTCGTTAACTGTTATTGACTTACATTAACATTACACTTCTTAAAGACGTACAGGTGTGATTGTAGTCTCCGTATATTGAGAATACTTTTTAGCACACACTAAGAAACACCATCGCATTTTCAATAACATCTATTAACAAAGGGGGGTGGGGGCTGGGTCACTTTACTCTCATTATAAACACAATTTAAAGCCGCCGATTTTGTTAATGGTTGTTGACTTTTACTCCCAAAATAGTCTTTAAAGAGATACTGACGTGTAAGGTCGTGAAGCTGAATATGAAATTCGTTGGGGAAAGTGACATACTACTAAGAGGTAAATTTTTTGGTTGAGTTTAACTGAAAAATTTAAAATACCTATTGAATCTAGTAGAAGAATTCATTAGAGACAATACGTTTTTTTCTTCAAAATTTTGGAATGTAAAATAACGGGCTGGATTAAAATATTTTCAGAAGTCGGCAAAAAGTACCTTCCCCCTTTGGTACTGCAAGGGATAATGTGGAGTAAATGGCTCTGAGCACTATGGGACTTAACATCTATGGTCATCAGTCCCCTAGAACTTAGAACTACTTAAACCTAACTAACCTAAGGACAGCACACAACACCCAGCCATCACGAGGCAGAGAAAATCCCTGACCCCGCCGGGAATCGAACCCGGGAACCCGGAATGTGGAGTAATGAATGCCAGTGTTCCTTCTGGTATTGTAATTATGTACTTTATCGTTCCTTGTGAACTGTAGTGAATTATTTAAAACAGACTTGATGAGGGAAGAAATATGCTGTGAAGCTGTAGTCAGAAAGTCCAACTCGTTAAACAGATGTCTACTAGATAATGGTGGATGAGCAGCAAGTATTATTCTTAAAGCACGAAGACTTACTTTCTTAAAGAAGTGTTACCCCAGAGCATTATTCCAGGACGTTATTAAACGAAAATATGCAACTTACTGATTTGCCTCTCCCCAGGACTTGAAATGATGCTAAATGCGAATGTGGCTGAAATAAGTTGTTTTAGGAGTTCAAAATATGCTTTTTCCACGTTGAATTCTCGTTAATATAGATACCAAAGAATATTGAACTTTCCACCCTATTTATTATTTTCTCACCATGAGATGTGTTGAAACCAATTCAAGCTGTGGACAGATTTACTTGCGTTGAAAATAAGTGAAGCACAAGAAGTGGGAAATGTAGAAAATGTGAACGAATTCGCGAATCTAGAAAGGAAGCTGACACGTGATGTCCGAAATTATGAAGGAGGCAGAAGCGTCTCATATAAAGGAAGCTATACGCAGCAAAAAAGGGCTGTTAAGTTGTAACTGATGTTGTTTCTAAAGCTGTTCGTATAGCAGTGTTTGGGAGTCAGACATGGACGCTTGGAAAATCGAGGAAGATAAATTTATAGGTCTACGAAAATACTTTTACAGGTAATTGTAACTGGTAATAGTTAGTTTATCACACCAAGGAGGTATAACTTGCCATTGGATAGGGCTACTTAGATAAAAAAATTTAGGTACGTAAAGTGGCCAGAGTACATGAAACAGATCACAGATGTGTGTTTGGCATATGGTTTCGAATATCTTGAGACGAGGTAGTAAAAGAACCGGAAGAAATCGTAGCCGAAGCACAATAAGTATACGTTGGCTTTACAATCTGAAAGTTGTGAGCTAAAGGAAAGATTAATTCATATTGTCTGTTGTATTTGCAAATACGGAGTACACGAGCCACGTGAGAAGCCCTGGTGTTTGGAGAGTGGGCGGTGTGTGGCGCGGCCGCTAGTGAGAGCCGGGCAGGTGTTGCCGCCTCTGTGGTTTGAGCGTGCGCGCCCTGAATATTCAGGAGAGGACAGGACGGCTACGCCGGCTCTCGGACCGTCTCACTTCGCGGTTGCACCTGCAACTCGGCAACCCGCAATCCACAGTGCTCTGACTCGTCTCATTCACGGGTCCACTTCGGTTCTAATGAGACTGTTGTTAACAGGGACCACATTGCGCGTTCTGGAGCTAAGGACGAGAATGAGATATCTGAAAACCCTGTACTTAAATCGCGTTTGCCATTACACTAACCAATTCATGTCTACTAATTCAAATATGCTACTTTTTGTGAGTGTGCGGTCTTAATTTTGGGTGCCATAATCTCTTCTATTTCTTTCAGTACCAGTTAACGATTGAAAGATGGAATACGTAAAACCAAGTTCAGGGAATTCAAAGCGAAATGGCTCTACGATAAATGTGAAGAATCGAAGTATAAATGATTCGTGGAAAGACTCACTTAGCATGCAGAAAAGTCAGAACAGTTTTCGGTTAAATTAAAAGCAAAGGTGGTAACATTAATGAAAACTGCACCGCTAAATGCAGAGGTGAGAGATGATACATGGAAAGAGTACATTGAAGGGTTCTACGGGGGGAGTGGAGACTTGTCTGATGACGTGATAAAAGACGAAACAGGACTAGATATGGAAGAGGTAGGCGATTCAGTATTAGAACCCGAATGTAAAAGAGTTTTTGAAAAATCTAAGACCAAATAACGCAGATAGGATAGATAACATTCCACTGGAATTTTTAAAATAATTGGGGGAATCCACAACAAAACCACTATTCATGTTGGTGTGTAGAATGATTGCCCGATGATTCAAATATTCGGAAAAGAGTGATTCACACAATTCCGAAAACTGCAAGAGCCAACATCTGCAGAATTATTGCACAGTCAGATTAACAGCTCATGGATCTGAGTTGCTGAAAAGAATGATATATAGAAGAATGGAAACGAAAACTGAGTATATGTTACAGAACGGTCGGTATGGATTTACGAAAGGCAAAGATAACGTATATGCAGTTCTGACTTAGCGCTTGATAATGGAAGCAAGACTGAAAAAAGTCAGGACGCTTTCATAGGATTTATCGACCTGTAAAAAGCGTTCGACTTTTTAAAATGGTAAAAGAAATTTAAAAAATAGGGGTAAGCTATAGGGAAAGACGAGTGATATGCAATATGGACCAGTAAAACTTGGAATTGAAGAACGAATGGCTCAGGTTTAAAAGGGTGGAAGACAGGGATGCAGTCTTTCACCCCTACTGCTCAATAAGTCGAACAAGTAATGACGGAAATAAGGGAAAGGACTTAAAATTCACGGTGAAAGCCTATCGATGGCAATAGATTCGCTGATAACATTGCTATCATCAGTGATAATGAAGAAACCTTACGGGATCTGCTGAATGGAATGAACAGTCTACTGAATACAGAATACGGATTGAGAGTAAAACGAAGAAAGGCGAAGGAAACGAGAAGTAGCACAAATGAGAACAGCGATAAACTTAACATCATAATTGGAGACCATGTAATATGCGAAGTTAAGGAATTCTGCTACCTAGGCAGTAAAGTAACATGATGGACGGAGAAAGGGAATACAGAAAGCAGATTAGCACTGGCAAAAAGGGATGTCTGCTAGTGCCAAACATAGATTTTAACTTGAGGAAGAAATTTCTAAGAAGGTAAGTTTGGAGCAGAGTATTCTATGGTAATGAATTATGGAGTGTTGGATAACTGGAACAGAAAAGAATCGAAGCACTTGAAATGTAGTTTTACTGAATAATTTTCAGAAAAAATTGAACTGATAAGGTAAGGAATAAGGGGGCAGATTCGCCGAGAAAAGGAATATGTGGAAAACACTGTGAAGGAGAAGGGACAGGATGATAGGAGAGCTGTTAAGACATCAGGAAACTACTTCCACGGTATTTAAGAGAGCTGTAGAGGGTAGTAAGTGTGGAGGAAGACAGAGATAGAAACACGGCCAGCAAATAATTGAGGACATAGGTTGCGAGTACTGGAGATGAAAAGGCTGGAGCAAGAGAGTTGAATTCAGGGGGGAGGGGGAGTGGGGGGGTGGACGGCAGCATGATCAAATCAAAATGTCAGAAGACTGTTGACTCAAAAACCGTGCCTTACCAGGAGTCTGACTCATGTGCTCCTTCTTCGGGTGTTTTCCATAATTTATTTCTTAATGACTCCAGCATTAACAAGTCTTAGGATCATATTGAGTGTAGAATAATTTGCAATGATTGTAATGATGGAATTCTAAACACAGCTAAAGGAGTGAGAAATCCTACTGATTTTCCCATTTTTTAGTTCTGTGTTGCTTAACTTGTTCTTTACGTTGTTAAAGCGAGGAGCAGACGTACCTAGCATCCAGCTGAATGCAGTCCAAAATGGTGCTCATGATAAAACAACGCTTGTTATGCGAATCACAATTCGTGGATAATGTGTGCAGAACTGTCTGTGCAAGAGTTTAAGACTTAATGATTTACTTATGCACTCAACAATAAAATTTCGCATTTGCGGTTAGCACTCCTTTTAGAACATATTTCGCCGATTTTCTTACAACTCAGTCACCTTGTCTTCAAATGGTGTAAATGAGTAATTAAGAGAAATAATCTTTTTCTCTTTCACACACGCTCTCACGCCAACCTACCTACCTACCTACCTACCTACCTCCGTATAAGGGCACCCGTAGTCAAGTACACGCGCAGTCAGTAAGAACAAGCAAATAAAAGAATTATAATATTTTAAAAAAGGCTTCGCTAACTTACGTCTATGATAGAATGTTGGGGACAGCATTATTTAGTTATCATGATGGCTCGGTCAGTGAGTGCCACGCTACTAATCAAAGAACCGGGAACCCGTTCCCTAATCGTTCGCAGGATTTTTTGTCATTGTTCTGACACTTATCGCTTAGTTCAGCTCTACAATGACTCGTCAATACGTTAACTGCCGCACACATACTGATGGACGTTTCACCGCTAGCCCACGCTAGACCTCGGTGTCAGGAGTGCGGTTCTGCTGTGGTCGCAATTCCCTTTGCCCTATACCGTCCAAGCAATCATATAGCTAAGCATTAACATTATATCCATGGAATTTCTGATTTAAGTGTGCTTCATCAAAAATGCACTAGAAACTTTACATCTGAGAAACAAAAAATGTGTGAAACTGACAATTCTAAGAGCACAGATATCGATCCTGTACCTTCCAAGCCGAATCTGTCCTTGCTTAACTTTGCTCTGCAGGTGAGCATTGATGACCTGACTGCCCTGTATTACAACCAAGGCGCGGTTTGGAACCCACTGATTGCTTTCGCGCGTGCGCTGGTCAGTCCAGCCTGATCCACAGTAACAAGCGGCCCGAGAGTGTGCGCGCTGCGTGCCATCGGGCTTACAAGTGAATAATTCCATCGGGTTTAATTTTCTAGCTGGCGAAAGCATGCATAATTAATAGCCAACCGTAAATTGTCGAACAACAATGGCAAACTCAGTGTTAAATGAATGACTTTGACTGTAGAACGAGTGTGATTACGTTATGCAGGGACATACTGATCGTGCTTATACAGCAGAATAAAGGGGGGGGGGGGGTTAACTTAAAATCTGTCCTTTTGTAGAAATACCCGGTCACGGCATCTCATTATTTCGGTGCAAATTCATGGGTAGATGGAGAGAAAGATTAGACAGGACTCGTGTGAGTAGGCGCACAGTCAGGCGCCTTAGTAAACTTGCACGTGTTTCTTGGGAGTAAGTCAACCCTCCTGTGGTGTCATTTTGAAATCGCATGCCACCTTATTCAAACAGCCTAGAAACTGAACATTCTGTAATTACATGACACAGTGTGAATGGAGAAAGCGCTTTGTAAACTTGAAAGTCTGTTTGCAGCCTTGATCTTGTTAACTTTAAGTGCCACGTGCAACGCTGTTTCCCATAACAGCACTATTAGTCCTGTCACGGGAAAAGCCACGTACAACATTTCCGGCTGCTATTAAATTAGTGATATGCCTGTAATGTTATTCCTGTGAAAGGATTTTTATTTTGCGACCTTGACGATGTGTAATGGTAAGATATCGGTCTAATTTTGTTTCCCTAAGGATATCTATTGAAAAGAAGCAGTAACAAGATAAATGGAAATCGAACCAATGTTCTATTAGCAATCAAGTAAACTGTAATTAGGTAAAAGTAAACTGTCGAAGGCCTAATTAGATAAAGTTATACTCAGTACTAGCATGGTTCATAAAGAAAGTTAACTATTGGGGTTGACTTTACTTGATACTGAACTTCCGTTTTGCGTAAGATACACTACAGCAGCACCTTTTAGCAAGTAATGTCTCAGTGAAACTTCCTGGCAGATGAAAACTGTGTGCCGGACCGAGACTCGGGCAATGGCAAAGGAAAGGGTCCCGAGTTCGAGTCTCGGTCCGGCACACAGTTTTAATCTGCCAGGAAGTTTCATATCAGCGCACACACTGCTGCAGAGTGAAAATCTCATTCTGGAAAGTCCCAGTGATTTGACTTGAACTGCACAGGAGAAGCATTAATGCGATTAGGCAATAACTGACTCTCAATAACTCTTACTATCTCTACATTACAGCTGGAAGGTAATGATAAGTAGATTATTGCTAATGGTGGAGAGCTACTGACCTGGACAACAGGTCAGTTGTTAGTTTAGTTGTAGGAAATTACTGCTATTGAAATAGTTGTGAAGTAATTGTATTTTCTGATCTGATTATTATTTGAATTGTCAAGTAACATTCCCTTTCTGACATTATTTAGCTCAAGTAGAACGTGTGATACGTGGATGTTTCAATATTTGTAACCAGCTGCTTATTCTTTATTGCTGTTTTTGTAATATGGCACTTAAAGCTGGTTCAA
The DNA here is from genome assembly GCF_023898315.1 of Schistocerca nitens. Taxonomy (NCBI): domain Eukaryota; kingdom Metazoa; phylum Arthropoda; class Insecta; order Orthoptera; family Acrididae; genus Schistocerca; species Schistocerca nitens. Next base: position 719,592,379 of record NC_064615.1, on the reverse strand, counting down.
TTACTAGCATGGAGACCCAGAAACTAGTCTTTGGGCAGAGTCAGACCAAGGCTTAAGACTTTAGTCACAACACAATATGGGAAATACGGTGAACTACACACCACTTGAATTTGTATACACTATTATTTCAATAAGAAGAATCTTTGAACTGAATAATTAAAATCTTCTCTTAGTACTTGTACTTTGATGAAACTTTAACTGTTTATTTATGAAAACTACGTGGAATATTTCAAAACTTATGCTTAGTCAATAATTATGTACTTTACAGATCCACAAAGTTTATTAACCCATGACAAGGACGATAATTGCTTTTGAGTTCAGTAAATTAGGATACTCGGATTTATCGTAGCACTTGGAATGGGGCCCCGTCTAGCCTTCAAAGACTAAGGACGATATATGGTGGTTCAACACAAAGTTTACAGACCACCAACTTAATATTGAAAACGAAACCACGTATATGATCGATGCAGTTATCCAGTGTTCAACAGATACTTCTAAATGGATGTGGTGGCAGCGCCGACCTCCTGTGCTATTCAAAAAGCCCGGCAAAGTATCCACGGCTCTTCCTGTTTAACAAGCTTTGAAAATTCTCTTCTTAGCGTCGGATTTTCGTAGAACAGAGCTAACCAGAATATGCCATGAATAATAAGCCAAATTATTTCCGAATCTGACTCTATATTATATTATCTTACAGTTCTTCTCGTCTTTCGGTCCCCAAGATGCGCACACTTTGCCTGCTAGGCACCGACTGACTCATGCCACACAGCAGCTTTGCACTTCGACCTCCAGGTCCACCTTTTCTATTGCTGCCTAGCTAGTTCCGTTACGGAGGGACTTCCCTCCGAGCTTTACATGATTACAAACCGACTTCACCTGCTCATGAACCAGTGTTACTATCAAGGTTTTAACTTTTACATTCTTATACTGCAATTTACTTTTGAAATTACATTCATAGATTAATTTCAATTACATGAATTATCGTAAATAATGAATAAAACATTTACATCGATGTTACATCAAAGAGCGTGGTTATACAGAAGTTACATTAAGTAAAAATAGGAACAGAAGTTAGATAAGGCCTTTATAGGTACTACCAATAATTATAGGTAAATAACAGACACAAAAGTTAGATGAGGCCATTATATGTAATACCGATAGCTGTTTTACACACTAGCCAGGCAGGCTGATATACAGTGTGTCATATTCGATCCTTGTGCAGTATGTTTCCCATACGTAAAGACGATTGTAATTCCACATTTGCTTAAGGATGTTAATGCGAAATGACTAAGTGCCTTAACTATTCTGTTGATGTAGACACCACGTGTTTTTATTCTGGTTCAGAGATGAAGGTTTAAGGGGATGAAACCAATGATCACTCTTTTCTTTATTGAGATCCTCGGGAACAAGGATTTTAATAAAAAAACCTACGGATTTCATATCAACATTCCTTTAATTAAAAGAAGGAGCAGCTGACAGATTGTGTTGGGGCGTTGCATACGGAGAGATTTACTAATGAAATTGCGAGAGTTTTCGTCCCAAGAAGAATCGGGCAACGTTTTACTTTTTCCAACATGTCGTTGTGATCTTCAGTCCTGAGACTGGTTTGATGCAGCTCTCCATGCTTCTCTATCCTGTGCAAGCTTATTCATCTTCAAGAACCTACTGCAACCTACAGCCTTCTGAATCTGCTTAGTGTATTCATCTCTTGGTCTCCCTCTACGATTTTTACCCTCCACGCTGCCCTCCAATACTAAATTGGTGATCCCTTGATGCCTCAGAATGTGGCCTACCAACCGATCCCTTCTTCTAGTCAAGTTGTGCCACAAACTCCTCTTCTCCCCAATTCTATTCAATACCTCCTCATTAGTTATGTGATCTACCCATCTAATCTTCAGCATTCTTCTGCAACACCACATTTCGAAAGCTTCTATTCTCTTCTTGCCTAAACTTTTTATCGTCCACGTTTCACTTCCATACATGGCTACACTCCATACAAATACTTTCAGAAACGACTTCCTGACACTTAAATCTATATTCGATGTTAACAAATTTCTCTTCTTCAGAAACGCTTTCCTTGCCATTGCCAGTCTACATTTTATATCCTCTCTACTTCGACCATCATCAGTTATTGTGCTCCCCAAATAGCAAAACTCCTTTACTTTAAGTGTCTCATTTCCTAATCTAATTCCCTCAGCATCACCCGACTTAATTCAACTGCATTCCGTTATCCTCGTTTTGCTTTTGTTGATGTTCATCTTATACACGAAAACATAGAGAATTCGTATTAAGACTGCCATCTGCGGTAACTACTCTCGCGAGACGCGTAGCTTCCCCTGCAGACAGGTGTACTAACATCGCAGAGTACGTGCGTTCTTCAGCCGGCGCCGTGCTGTGCCGCGTTCCACGACATTTCGCCGCCAGCGCGCTGCGGCCACAGGCAGGTCACGAGGTCCGGACTGCGGGGGCGGCGGCGGCCCGCCCGCTCCTCGGTGTGCGCCGGCACGTTGCGCGTTACTTGTTAGTTTAACTTCGTTTCTGCGCGCTGCCGAAGTTAACGCAGCCGGAAGCGCGTATCGAACGGGCCCGCGCCTGCGGCACGCACTGCAACGTGCCGAGAAACGAAAGTGCTGCGTCTGAGGCCGCGAGCGGACAAACCAGGTGAGGCCGACGCGGCACCCCAGTACTTCATTCTGAAGATAAGGCCGAACAAGTGAACTTGTTATAAGGAGTCACGTAAAAGTGAGAGGGGTAGTAATACAGTTCAAAACTTTCAGCAGTCATCTGTTTCCTGACTGGTTTTTCGCGAGTTGCCACGAATTCCTCTCCTGTGTCAACATCTCCTTCGCAGCGTATCACTTGCACCGAATGCCCACAGTCACTTGTCGGACATACTCCAATCTCTGCCTTCCCTTATGTTTTATCGTCTCCAACTCCTTTATATATAATTTAAGTTACTTTTTTAAGATGTTCCATCATCATGTCTCCTCCTCCTTGTCAGTTTTGTCCAAATGCAACAGTCTTCTGTATCATCACATCTCAAATGCTCCGATTCTGATCTTTTCCGGTTTTCCGTTATTGACTTCATGCAATCTTGTGATCTACACGTAAATTCTCGGAAATTTCTTATGTTGGCCATAAATACCCTATTGGTTCAAATGGCTCTGAGCACTATGGGACTCAACTGCTGAGGTCATAAGTCCCCTAGAACTTAGAACTACTTAAACCTAACTAACCTAAGGACATCACACACACCCATGCTCGAGGCAGGATTCGAACCTGCGACCGTAGCGGTCGAGCGGTTCCAGACTGTAGCGCCTAGAACCGCTCGGCCACCCCGGCCGGCTTTCTGTGCTAGTGTACTTTTATGTCCTCCTTGATTCAAACATCGTTTTCTTTTTTTTTTCCCTAAGATAGCTGAATTCCTTCACTGAGTCTACTTTCAGATCTGCAGTTTCATACTAAGTTTATCACCAATCTCACTTGTGGTACACCTCGTAGCTTTGGTTCAAATGGCTCTGAGCACTATGGGACTTAACATCTTAGGTCATCAGTCCCCTAGAACTTAGAACTACTTAAACCTAACTAACCTAAGGACATCACATACATCCATGCCCGAGGCAGGATTCGAACCTGCGACCGTAGCAGTCCCGCGGTTCCGGACTGCAGCGCCTAGAACCGCACGGCCACCACGGCCGGCCCTCGTAACTTTCTCCTTTCTTTGGTTTTCTCTGAATTCATATTCTGTACGCACTATAGTGTTCAGTCCAGTCAACAGATCCCGTAATCGTTTTTAACATTAACTAATGGTAGCAATGTCTTCAGCGAATCTTATCACTAATCTCGTGAATTTTAATCTCAATCTCTTATTTTCGTAAGTCCTTCTTCTCTGCGTACAGGCTGAACACTACGAAATGAAAGACTCCGTTTCTTACACCCTTTTTAATCTGAGCACCTTTTTCTTGGTCTTCCAGACGTATTGTTCCGTCTTGGTTCTTGGACATATTGCTTAATTCTCGTCTATCCCTAGCGTACTAAAATTTTTCTTTGAATATCGGACATCGCCGGCCGCTGTGGCCGAGCGTTTCTAGGCGCTTAAGTCTGCTGCTATGGTCGCAGGTTCGAATCCTGCCTCGAGCATGGATGTGTGTGATGTCCTTAGGTTAGTTAGGTTTAAGTAGTTCTAAGTCTAGGAGACTGATGACCTCACATGTTAAGTCCCATATCGTTTAGAGCCATTTTAAATATTTCGGACATCTTGTACCATTGTACATCGTCAAACGCTTTTTCTAGCTCGACAAGTACTTTCAAAGTGTTTCCAATTTCTATAAGTCTCACATACCATGTCCGCTTCGGTAGCTATCCGGTGAGCGCGCAAATTGTCGAGCGAAGGGACCCGGGGTCGATTCCAGGCTGGGTCGGACATTTTCTTCGTTCGGGGGTTGGGTGTTGTGTTTGCCTTATGTTAGTATCGTCGTAATTGAAATTTCACTATTGAGATAGCTGAATGGGCACGGCACGAAGGCCGATGAATAAACTTGGATGCATGAGTTACTAATCTGACTGCGCGGTAGTTCTCGCGCCTTTCTGCACTTGCTGTCTTTGGGATTAGGTGGATCTCCCTGAAACCAAGCTGTGACCATAAAACTTTCGTTAAATGAATAGCATTGCAGGGTGAATATGTAGTGAAGGGCTGACACCATCACCAAGGATGGATCAGCTGATAGAAATATTGGTTGTTTAAGTCTTTATTTTGGCGCTCAGGAAAAGTTACACCTCGAAAATCAGATTAGGTCTTCGCCATTCTGCAAATACCTTCCACGCAGAGGTTTCTTCGTCTGAGGAAAGCAGAGTAAGTCACTGGGAGGTAGCGCTGGAGATATACGGAGTTGACGCAAAATGTGATAGCCCAAAAAGCTGCATGAGTAACTGTGTCCTGTGAAGAAAGAACTGGGCCATTGTCGTGGTGCAGAGATACTCCCCTGAACATTTTCCCGAGACGAATCATCTTTACAGCTTCCAGTAAGTTCGACAGGAGAAATGGCTCTGAGCATTATGGGACTCAACTTCTGAGGTTATCAGTCCCCTAGACTTAGAACTACTTAAACCTAAGGACATCACAAACAACCATGCCCGAGGCAGGATTCGAACCTGCGACCGTAGCAGCAGCGCGGTTCCGGACTGGAGCGCCTAGAACCGCTCGGCCACCACGGCCGGCCTCGACAGGAGAATTCGGTAATAAGCTCCAGGGACGGTGTACAACTTGAGAGCACAAACTTATCGCCCCAAGCGGCACTCGGCATCACCTATCCGATAGTAAATTAAATGTATTCGCAGTTTCGGAAACGAAGAACCACTAGCTGTTCAAGGGAACAATGAAAATTTGTGCCGAACACTGACCTGAACCCAGATGTCCCGCTTTACGCAAGTGGTTGCCTTAAGTGCTTTGGCTATCCGTCCATGACTCATGGCCAGATCCAAACTGCCATGTGTTCTCATTCCTGCGTCAAAACATGTACTCATACACACGATATGTAATACCCGTACAAGTGAAGAAAATTTAGTTGAAAGTCCCTGGCCGGCCGGAGTGGCCGTGCGGTTCTAGGTGCTACAGTCTGGAACCGCGAGACCGCTACGGTCGCAGGTTCGAATCCTGCCTCGGGCTTGGATATGTGTGATGTCTTTAGGTTAGTTAGATTTCAGTAGTTCTAAGTTCTAGGGGACTGATGACCTCAGAAGTTAAGTCCCATAGTGCTCAGATCCATTTGAACCATTTTTTGAGTCACTGCCTGATATCTGTAGATCTGTAATATCGTAATTGTCTGATCATGGTTGCGTCTTTCCAATTTTTGGAAAGGACTGATAGAAACTCGCGTATTAAAAAAAAGGTCCAATGACTAAAACTGGGTTTAAAGGGTTTCGTTGTTTCTTTGTGGAATTTTTCCCTATTGACGTTTAAAGAGTTCTATTTAAGTTCCTATAATTAATTTACTCATATCACTAACCCATACTTACCACTACTTTAATAATGCCTCATTTCTAGCCCAGCCACCACTGCATCCATCGAGAGGATCTTCTCCGCCTACAGTCATGTCTGATCAAAATTAGGATATAATTTTGGAGAGGAAAGACCTAAGAAATTAATGAAGATCTATAAATTGAAGCTAAACTGTGCTTTACATGTTTTAACCATTTAATGTAATCTTAGTTTTTCTTTGTAAGCGTAAAAGTTATTTGACCATGTTTCTTACATTGCAAGAAAAGTTTAAACACAATATTTAGAAAATAAAGTGGTTTCTTTCAAGAAATATGATCGTTCTTTTTAATTTCTGAATGGCTAACTATGTAATATTTTGTATGTTAATTAAATTCTCTTAATTAGTATTCTTAGGTTTTTTGGGTTTTTGGTCCGTTTTCATTAATGGTTTTTTCAACTACCCTGGTTTTCCCTTTTTTTGTCGCATTAGATTACAACCATGGTGAGTCCACATATTTCCACTGTTTTCTTTGCTCCTTTGTTTCGGAATGACATGCCCATCACTCTTCCTTAGTGAAGTCATCCAGATTGGCCTGACACCACTCCAACGTTTCCGCTGATGCCCCAGTCTTCTAACAAGTTTTAATATGTAGTTCCTCCTTACATTATCAAGTCGCATTAGTTCTACCATAGTCTATTATCTTACAGTAACAGCTTCAAATAGGAAGAACGAGTGAATAAACTTGAAGTTGCTCCCGAACACAAGGAATATGTTCAAGAATTTGTCTTCAGGATAACGTGCTTGAATACTACTTCAGAAATTTTTCACTCCAGTCTTAAAGCTCGATATATGTCTCTTATGAATATATTTTCATTGTTCGATTATTGTGGTGAGCGTCTTCTTCTTCAGACTGCTTCATCATGTTTGGGCTAAGAATATTTTATATACTTTCGCTTTGAGTGGAGGTGAGTGACATGGGATCAGTGCTGGTACCCCCTTTGTTGCTAGACGTGGCATGGAATTTTATACTAGAACGGACCTTCTCTCCACTAGGGATACTCGTTAACCAGAGGTTAAGTCTGGACATTAGGCCCAAGTAGAGTTTAGACTACTTTGGATGGTTTTCAACACTACTAGTATACCGAGCGAGGTGGCGCAGTGGCTAGCACACTTGACTCGCATTCGGGAGGACGACGGTTCAATCCCGCGTCCGACCATCCTGATTTAGGTTTTCCGTGATTTCCCTCAATCGCTCCAGGCAAATGCCGGGATGGTTTCTTTGAAAGGGCACGGCCGACTTCCTTCCCCGTCCTTCCCTAATCCGATGAGACCGATGACCTCGCTGTCTGGTCTTCCCCACACAATCCAACCCAACACTACTAGTATGGATTACAGGTAACTTCATTGCAGCCGATTGGCAACAGTATGATACATAAAGTCTGTGATAGTATTTCGTGATCAATGATTTTAAGAGAAATTTCAACATTTCGGCTGTTGTTTTACTGTTTATGTTGGTTACCGTCTCGTCAATTAGTTATTGCACACAAATTTCCGTACCACTGACAGGCGGCACGTCTTGCGATTTTGGGAGAGCTTTTTCTGTAATATCGATCACACAGGCCCAAAGAAAGCAAGTCCAGGTAAATGCGTGAAGTATCGCATTTTCAGAACGGACTTGTATCCAAGATCCTGACAACGATAGTAAACATAATAATGGGAAAAAACATTGACGATCTGTTATATGACGATGAGTTTGACTTTATTAAGAAAGCTAAAGGCACCAGGCAGTCAGTCATGGCGTAGCGCTTGATAATGAAAACAAGATTTAAGAAAAATCAATAAAACACGGTCTAAGGATCTGTCCACTGAGAACAAGCGTTAGACAATGTAAATTGTACAAGATGTCGGAATTCTGAGAGGTAAGCTATATCGAAAGAAAGGTAATGTACAATATGTACAGGAAACAAGAGGGAACAATAAGAATGGAAGACCAAGAACTAAATGCTCAGATAAGGAAGCGTATAAGACAGGAATGTAATCTGTCGCTCCTGACGTTCATTCTGTACAGGGTGTTTCAGAATTTAATGACACAAAGGCATACAGTTAAAAGAATACGAAACAAGAAGTAAAAGAGTCTCAATAAAACGCATACGTTGAGCGCTCTGAGCATTTCATTTTCAATGCTGTGAAAGAAGGTCCTTCTACTGTAACCGCTTCGGTTTTCGTATTTTGAGACGATGTAATATTGACCAAAGCAAGAAAAAATGTCCAGTATACAAAGGCTCTAAAGGGCATACCTTAAGAGGTAGCACTTGTTCAGTAGAGGAGATGAGCTTCACAGTAGATGAAGTAGAGCTTACAGCTCGTAAGGTACGCCTTTTGGAGACCATGTTCACTGAAATTTTTTTCTTCTAGTATCATGTACTTTGAACTGTACACGTTCACGTCATACACCTTGTATATCAAAGAAGCAATGACAAAAATGAAAGAGAGGTTCAGTAATGGGATCAAGATTTAGATAAAATTCTCTTATGACATTTTCTGCTCTCTCTGTCTCTCTCTCTTAAATTACAGTGTTTGCTGAATATAATAAGCAGTCTAATGAGCGCACGCTATGGACTGGGAGTACACAAAAGAAAGACGAAATGAAATTTATCAGAACTGAGGAGCGCGAAGAAGACGAAATGAAGGAATTCTGCTACACTGCGAGCAAAACACTTGACTGGCGATGCAAGGATGACGTAAAATACAGACCAGCACTGGAAAAGAGGGCATTCAGACGAAAAGACGTCTGCTAGGATGAAACTACGATCTTAATACGACGCAGAAATTTCGGAGAATGTGCGTTTGAACCACAGCATTGTATGGTACTGCCGGAAAAGCGGAAAAGGGAATATGTGCTATAGTAGGATGTTGAAAATTAGGTGGACTGTTAACAAGTGATAAATTTTTCTGCAGAATCGGCGAGGACAGGAACATTTGGAAAACATAGACAAGGAGGAGGATGTATGTTAATACAAAGAGGAATAAATTCCTTCATGGAGCTGCAGAGGACAGAAGCCTTAAGGGATGACAGTGAGTGGAATTTATCCACCAAATAATTTAGTCTGAAACTGCAACACTGAGTCGGAGAGTAGCATCGGAGAGCAGTTCATGGCAGAAAGCATATAATCAGTCAGAAGGCAGTTCAAAAAAATCGCTATACTGAAGTGCGAATTGGACATTGTTCAAGGAAACGTTCGATAGCCACATCCCACCCATACACGAAATTAACGAAACAGCACAAATTGACGAGGCATTAGAAACCCTCACTAACGCCATCCAGGACGCAATGGCGGGCACCATACCTGATCGCACAACAACACAGTGCGGCCCTGGCCCAGGAAATCCTGGGCCTAATCTCAATGAGGAATCGCACCAGGAGACAATGGCAGCGCACCAGTCGTCAGTACTTCAAACGGCACATTAACAGGCTGCAGGGCATCATACACGATAAAATACAAACACATAGAACACGACAGTGGAACCAAAAACTCGAAGGGCTGGACACTACACGACCTGGAGTGCGGCAACTAGCCCGACACTTCACCAGGGAGAAAATATATACCCCAACGCTTCAAGGCCCTGACGGACCTGCATACTCAGCGGAAGAGAAAGCAGAACTAATGGCCCGCACACTCGCAGCGTCATTCACACCGAACCTGGTACCATCAGATCCAGTGTTCACACTTGCTACTGACCAAGAGGTTACACGCATTGTAGCCCAACCATCGCGTGACGACATTCGACATGCTAGCACAGCCGAAGTCTCCTGGACTATAATGCATTCCGCTGCTAGGAAAGCCCCTGGTCAAGATGGCATTCAAAACCATGTCCTCCATGAGTTCACGGATAAAGCTACTGAGTACCTAACACACATAACGAATGCCATACTAAAGCACCAACACTTCCCTGCCTTTTGCAAGACGGCCAAAGTCCTGATGTTCAGGAAGCCGGGGAAACACTACAGCCTTCCACAAAATTACCGGCCCATCAGCCTTCTGAGCTCGCTCAGTAAGATTGTTGAGAAGGTGATTCTCAAACGCATCACTAGGCACTCCATAACAAATGACATCCTGAGACTTGAGCAATTCGGCTTCAGGAATCACCACTCCACAACACAAAACTCTTACGGGTCGTTGAACATATAACACATGGCTTCAACAAAAGCAAAGCAACAGGGGCGGTGTTCCTGGACATCGAAAAGGCTTTCGACCGTCTATGGCACAACGGCCTCATTCGCAAACTCAGCGACGCGGTAAGCCGTACCGTACACTGCATGCAGACAAGCTCCACACATCCCCCACACAGTGAGATGATCTATGGCCGATCTCCCACTACTGTATAACGATCTTGATTGTTCCAGGAATGTAGCGGCTGCAGCAACTGGGATACATAGCCATCGCTTGCCACGGTAATGATGCATGATACCCATACTAACAAATCCAACCTTGCATGAACTATCGCAGCTAGTAAGCCACTACTGCTCTTACTACCCATCCCACTGTCGCAGAGGTTTTTTTCCCCACGGCCCTTGTGCCGTTGTTGACTAGTATTTGTGAGGAAAAAAGTTTAGGCTTTAACGTACTGTCGACACTGACTTCATCAGAGACGCAGTAGAGGCTCGGAGTCTGGAAGAATGGGGAGGAAATCGGCCGTGCTCTTTTAATGGGAATCTCTACTCAAGAATTTAACTTTTCTTCTGCTTTGCTAATTCCAATCGAATTTTAAAATCATGTCTCTCACGTAAATATGTAGCAATACCCAAGCTTTGAAGTCCAGAACTTTATTAGTTTCTTAGTTTTGAATTTTAAATACGATTATTAATGGTATTTTTGAGAACCAACTTTTGTTACCCAGAACACATGTCACATACCTGATATTTTGGTACATTCGCAAGTCGTTGTTCAACAGTTCTATGCATTAATTTTATGACAAATTTTACGAAATTGGTTTCAGTAATTTTACAAGTTTCAAACTTTAAGTTTCTTTAATTATCGGTACATCAATGTGATGATAAAATAGACAAACTACATCTTTGATAATAATAAAGCATAGAGGAATGGAAACACATCAAGAGTGCTCCCTGCGAAACGTTTATTCAGACTGGTTAATAATTACGATAAAAAGTTGGCATTTTAATAGAGATGGGGACCCTCCACGCCCGCACCAATGTGGTGATCGAACCAAAAGTTCTACAGTCACCGCCGTCAACATGTTAGTTATCTAGTAAGTGGATTACAGGATGCTGGGCTGTGATGTTATCCGTGCGTCTGGGTAAGACTACACATTAACACGGTCCATCAGGTGATAGATAGTGGACGAAACGCGAGTGAGGGTAGCGATTTGAAGAGCAGAGGGAAAAAAGTACCAAGGCTCGTGCCGTGGGGAAAAAAACCTCTGCGACAGTGGGATGGGTAGTAAGAGCAGTAGTGGCTTACTAGCTGCGATAGTTCATGCAAGGTTGGATTTGTTAGTATGGGTATCATGCATCATTACCGTGGCAAGCGATGGCTATGTATCCCAGTTGCTGCAGCCGCTACATTCCTGGAACAATCAAGATCGTTATACAGTAGTGGGAGATCGGCCATAGATCATCTCACTGTGTGGGGGATGTGTGGAGCTTGTCTGCATGCAGTGTACGGTACGGCTTACCGCGTCGCTGAGTTTGCGAATGAGGCCGTTGTGCCATAGACGGTCGAAAGCCTTTTCGATGTCCAGGAACACCGCCCCTGTTGCTTTGCTTTTGTTGAAGCCATGTGTTATATGTTCAACGACCCGTAAGAGTTTTGTGTTGTGGAGTGGTGATTCCTGAAGCCGAATTGCTCAAGTCTCAGGATGTCATTTGTTATGGAGTGCCTAGTGATGCGTTTGAGAATCACCTTCTCAACAATCTTACTGAGCGAGCTCAGAAGGCTGATGGGCCGGTAATTTTGTGGAAGGCTGTAGTGTTTCCCCGGCTTCCTGAACATCAGGACTTTGGCCGTCTTGCAAAAGGCAGGGAAGTGTTGGTGCTTTAGTATGGCATTCGTTATGTGTGTTAGGTACTCAGTAGCTTTATCCGTGAACTCATGGAGGACATGGTTTTGAATGCCATCTTGACCAGGGGCTTTCCTAGCAGCGGAATGCATTATAGTCCAGGAGACTTCGGCTGTGCTAGCATGTCGAATGTCGTCACGCGATGGTTGGGCTACAATGCGTGTAACCTCTTGGTCAGTAGCAAGTGTGAACACTGGATCTGATGGTACCAGGTTCGGTGTGAATGACGCTGCGAGTGTGCGGGCCATTAGTTCTGCTTTCTCTTCCGCTGAGTATGCAGGTCCGTCAGGGCCTTGAAGCGTTGGGGTATATATTTTCTCCCTGGTGAAGTGTCGGGCTAGTTGCCGCACTCCAGGTCGTGTAGTGTCCAGCCCTTCGAGTTTTTGGTTCCACTGTCGTGTTCTATGTGTTTGTATTTTATCGTGTATGGTGCCCTGCAGCCTGTTAATGTGCCGTTTGAAGTACTGACGACTGGTGCGCTGCCATTGTCTCCTGGTGCGATTCCTCATTGAGATTAGGCCCAGGATTTCCTGGGCCAGGGCCGCACTGTGTTGTTGTGCGATCAGGTATGGTGCCCGCCATTGCGTCCTGGATGGCGTTAGTGAGGGTTTCTACTGCCTCGTCAATTTGTGCTGTTTCGTTAATTTCGTGTATGGGTGGGATGTGGCTATCGAACGTTTCCTTGAACAATGTCCAATTCGCACGCCCGTAGTCCAACATCCTGCGTTGTTCCACGTGCTTCAGTGTTTCCACAATGTATAGTATTAGAGGTTGATGGTTTAAGGGCAGATCGTTTTCAACGGCATCGTTGAGTGTTGAACTTAGAAAAACTTATGGGGAAATGGATTTTAAAATTTTATTAAAAAAGAATGCTGCTAGAAGATACATACTCCTTACATCTCACCAACACCATAAATTTTCCCTTCCTTCCCCTCCAAGATTGTGTAGTGATCAAGTAATACACGAAACCGACCCAAGTAACACAAATATGGATGTATTCATAAACCTCTGAACGACAACGGAAAGAAGAATCTCGTGACTTCACACGCGACAAGACACAGAACAACTGATGTGAGCAGTACAACAGGAAGAACATAGAGACAGTCAGCGCTGCTCCTCTCATATATACGCACGTGTCGCCAGCAGACAGCGTGGAGGAGACCGCACCGAGCTCACGACTCCCACAGACGGCCTCCAGTGGCCGAACAGCGCTGAAACAGCTGACGGCCGATTCAAGTGCAGACGCTCGGCCGAGCGGCATCGCCACATTCGCCGCACTCGCACTCACACTCACACTGACACACACACGCACGCACGTACTACTACCAGGATACAGCACACCTCTCCCTCGAGCGAAGTGGGCGCCCAGATGACGGAGGAGACGGTGGTGGCTCGACGAGAGATACATCCATCGTATCTGGGACGGCGGCAGCCGGTGCCAACGGAGGGGACGGGGCGATGTGCCGGGTGGGCACCGGGGCAGAGGGCCGGAACGCGCTGGGACACGGGCGTGCCCGAGGGCGGTGGGCCTGCGCGGCGCCCGTCTGCAGCACCGAAGAGGAAGGTTCCACCGCCATCTCTGCATCGCCATCAGCAGGCAGCTCCAGTGCGGAGAAGACGGGGCTGGACCCATCGCCGACGATGGCGAGGGGCGGGCGGAGGCGGCCCTACTGGAACAGGAGACTGTGGCAACGAACCCGAGGGGTAGACGGACCAGCGACCAGCGCCCGGCGCCGGCAAGCTGGAACCCCACAGCGCCACACGTGGAGGACGCAACCAATGGGATGGGGTCGCCTCCACAGGCTGGCGACGACGGATCGAGGCGGAGGGCGGGCTGCGGTGACAGGGCCGAACCCGTGAGTGACGAGCGGGGGTGCAGCTGACCGAAGTGGCGTGCCACCAGTCTGTCGGCTGTATGACGGCGTCCCCGGCCGCGAGCAACAGTAGTCGGTATCCCCTTCGGCCGGTGACAAAACCCTCGCGCCCACATCGGCTGGAGAAACCTGACGGCGGCTGTTGCAGTGCAAGCTGCAGAAAATGGAGGCGCTGGTGGTGAAGCAACAGAGGTGTGAGGTGACAGGTGCTCAGAAAACGGACAAGGGCGTCTTCCGGAGTAGCATCCACAATAAACGTTTTCATTTGGGACCTGAATGAACGCACTAGTCTTTCTGACTCACCGTTTGATTGAGGATGGAATGGTGGAGTCATAACATGACGAATGTCTGACGGGAACAAAACGATTGAAAGGTGTCAAAAACGAACTGGGGCCCTTAATCGGAAACGAAGGTACAAGGCAACCCCCACCCAATAGTGGCGACGCACTCTGGAGAATGTAAGGAAATCGGGAAAATGCATCCACGACCAAGAGCCAATAGGAATTCAAGAAGGGGCCTGCGAAGTCTACATGACTGCGTCCCCACGGCTAGCGTAGAGTGGGCCAGGGGACAGAGACACCCCAGGAGCTGTCTGTTGTTGGGCACACTGCTTACAAGCTGCGAAAAAACGGACAATTTTGCTGTCAATCCGTGGCCAAAAAACCTGTCTCCAAGCAAACGGTTTAGTGCACGAAAGTCCCCAATGGCTCTGTTGGGGTAGGCGTTGAACCTTGCGCTGTAAAGCATCGGGAATCAATAATATGGGAGAGAGGTCTTCCATGAACAAAATCAAAACACTGTCAAAAAAGGAGAGGCAAGACGGTAAGGAAAACTAGTATGGCAGGGTTCCGAAGCCAGAAACGACGGTTTATGTCACCAACCCTGTTGAACAAACTGAATCACCTGCCACCTAGTGGAGAACCGGGTCGGCGGTAACGACAGCTGCTATGCTGTCCTAAATATTAGAAGCTCATAACTGGGAAATCTTCGACCGCAGCCTACGTTTCAGTATCAAGACGGAAGCAAAGCAATACTTCACAATAAAAGTCGGGATCAGGACCTACAGGAAGGTGAAACAAGGCGTCCGTATTGGCATGTTCAGACATTGGTAGAAAATGGATTTCGTAATTCAAAAAATGGATCAAATGGCTCTAAGCACTATGGGACTTAAGATCTGAGGTCATCAGTCCCCTAGACTTAGAACTACTTAAACCTAACTAACCTAAGGACATCACACACATCCATGCCCGATGCAGGATTCGAACCTGCGACCGTAGCAGCAGCGCGGTTCCGGACTGAAGCACCTAGAACCGCTCAGCCACAGCGGCCAGCGATTTCGTAATTGTAGCGAGACATGAACGGCGCACAGCGTCGTAGGCGGTGTGCTGCCTTGTCAGCCAAGTAAGTGTGAAGGCTAAACAACTAAATCTATGACCAGTGATAACGTGAAACATGGAGCTATACGAAAAAAAAGCATGAAATTTTCAAACAGTATAGACTATGGCAGGAACCTGTTTTCCCACCTGAGAGTACCGCTGCTGGGCCAGAGTGAGACATTTAGAGGTGAAAGCTACAGGTAGCTCAGAGCCGTCAGTATACCGGTTCACCAGGACCGCGCCGAGGCGGCACTGTGTCATTCGCCAAAACTATGCGCTGGTCTAGAGAGAGCGTAGCTAAATAAGGCGCCGAGAGTAATTTGGACTCCAGCATTTGAAAACCACGCTAACAACCCGGGTTCCAGCATAAATGTACAGTCTAGCTTAACAAGGCAAGCAACGGGTGGGCCAATACTGCCTTCACCTGCAGGATTTTATGGTAGTAGGCTATATTTTCCAGGAAGGCCTCAAGCTCCTTCGTGGACGAGGGGCAAGTCATAGATGTAACAGCGGAGATGTGATCTGACAGAGGGCGAAATCTATTCAGCGAGACCTCAAGTCCCAAATAAACAATAGAAGGTTAAAAAGACTGAGATTTCGCGAGGTTAGCCGTAAGCCTGTGGACTGTAAAACAGAAAGTAAAGTGTGCAAATTTTTCAGGCTTAATAATAATGTCGTGTGACGACGGCTTCCCGTCGGGTAGACCGTTCGCCTGCTGCAAGTCTTTCGATTTGACGCCACTTCGGCGACTTGTGCGTCGATGGGGATGAAATGATGATGATGATTAGGACAATGCAACACCCAGTCCATGAGCGGAGAAAATCTCCGACACAGCCGGGAATCGAATCCGGGCCCTTAGAATTGACAGTCTGTCGCGCTGACCACTCAGCTACCGGGGAGGACATTTTTCAGGTGATCGGCCATGAAGGAATCATCCAGATAATTAATGCAACCCGTGACAGGCGTAGTCAGTTGCTCTAAAATCATTGGAAATAGCAAGGGCGCTAGCTACACCAAAAGGAAGACTAAAAAGAGTACACGAAACCGGAACTCGCCGAGAAACATCGTCCACAGGCACCTGCAGATACGCTTCAGACAAACCAATTTTAGAAAGACTGCGCGCTGACAGTAGCACTGAAGTCGTTAGAGAGGACAGAGGCGAAGCTTCCCAGACGGCTGCTGAACTACAACCAGCAGAGACGACCATTCGCTAGTCACATCAGGTTGCACCACGCCTAGAGATTGAAGTCTGTCCAATTCTGCTTTCACTTGATCTTTCAAGGCGACAGGAAAAGGACGTGCATGACAAAGGCAAGCCGAGCCGTCGATTTCAAAGAAATATAAGCAGAAAAATTCCCAGCAAACCCTTTACCTTCCGAAAACAAGTCCGAAAACTCCTCACACAGGGTTTTCAATACATAATTTGGTACCTCGTCGGACATAAGATGAAATGCGTTGATGATAGAAAAATGAAAATGCCGGAATCACGTCCATCTCAAACAAGTTCTCAACACAGGCATCGCCAACCACCAAAACGTAATGGAACGAACTGCTGGCTGCAATGTTCCGTTTATGATAACTGACCAGTTTCTGAGTGACAGATGTCAATGGCGACAAGCCTAAACTCACATAGTTTCGAGAATTCAATAACGCCACTGCAACGCCTATGTCGTAGGCTGAGCACTTGGCGAAAAACACTTAATTCGATAAAGAACGAGAGAGAAGAGACAGGCATTGGAGGGGAATACACATTGCGTCCATGTCCATATCCTGAGAAGCCATCGGCGAATGACACATGGAGGTGAAGTGGCCTTCCTTCTGACAAGCGTTACAAGCAGCCCAGCGCTTAGGACACTCCGAACGGTCATGCTGGACAAAACGGAATGGACTAGACGGAAACGGAGGACGCTGACCCTGGCGCTGGCCGGCCGAAGTGGCCGTGCGGTTAAAGGCGCTGCAGTCTGGAACCGCAAGACCGCTGCGGTCGCAGGTTCGAATCCTGCCTCGGGCATGGATGTTTGTGATGTCCTTAGGTTAGTTAGGTTTAACTAGTTCTAAGTTCTAGGGGACTAATGACCTCAGCAGTTGAGTCCCATAGTGCTCAGAGCCATTTTGAACCAACCCTGGCGCTGTGCTGGTCACAGCTGCTGGGGTGGGCCTTGGTCTGCTCGGCGCTGGACCTGCATGTTTAGCGCCGCCACTGCCGCTTTCTCGTTTAAGCTATCTGTCATCCTAATGGGTACATCTTGTGACATAACTGCCACGTCACCCCATGTTTCAAAACAGTCACCCGCTGCCCGAGAAACTTCAAATATTGTGCTATTAGTAAAACCTCTGCCAACGGAGTAGCTTTCTGGTGCACTTGTCAGATAATTGCGTCGCGCACCATTTTCTCTTGATTTTCTAATACTTTTCACGACATTACGTCTACAAACTGACCGCTATCCATCCACCAATCATTCCGTATCAGTTCTCACACAGATCGGTTATACTTAACCGTGAAGCCCTTACCTTTTTTTCAAGAACCAAGTATAGAGTGAGTTGGTAAGATACTGGGCTTTTATTAGGGAGGATGATCATTTAAATATCCCACCAGCCGTCGAGATTTGTTCAGACTTCTTAAAGAAAATGCCAGGAATGTTTCCCTTAAAGGGTCACGGACAAATTCCATTCCAATTTTTCCTCGATCTGGGTCTGTGCTCTCTCTCCAGTAACGTCATTGTTGACAGGAAGGTAAAAATCCCAACATTCCTTCGCTTCTTCGAGAAAGATACAGGAACGGGCAACCGTAGCGACTTCACCATTCGCTGAGAATGCGTCAGCAGGCGGTAGCGGTTTCACACATTTGCTGTATAGCATACAACAGGAGTGGCCATCGCGTGCCAAACTTCACGCGTGCAATGTGTGCGGGCTGCGTGCTGGCCGAGGCACGGCCTGTCACTCGGCTTTGCTCGGTCTTTTTCGTAATTACTCGGGACTGCGCGACACTCCCTTTAGAACTGCGGTGCGGCATTTGGCGGTCGGCACAACTCTCTATGTTCAGCGGAGTTGTGGTGTCAGCGCTGTTCGCCTTTCGCTATTTGTTCGTGGTATCAAACGTTAACAGGTCCAGTAGCTGTTTGCACAAAAAGAGACAGATTTACGATAATCCTTTAAAAATGAATGGGAATCACAGAAGAAAGGGTTGAGAATTCTGAAGTCCCCTAAGCGATGGGTCCTACATATTTGCTGTCAAACGACATTGCAATACTATGCAGAAAGAATTTAAACTTTCATATCACAACCAAACAGGAAAAAATTACAACGATCGTCAGACGCGATTAATTTTTCTGTACATCAAGAAGCACTTTGTGCTGGATTTGGAGTTATGGAGTACTTGAAGAAATTGGTGGTACAAATAGTAAAATTTCTGAAGTCGCACCCATTATTCCATTTTCATTTGCAACAGCTTTGAATGGAAATGAGTGAAGAACATGGAGATTTCATATTTTAATGCTAACTGCGTTGGTTAAGTCAATGGGCATGCCTGCAACGCTTTTTCGATTTAAATCTCGCTATTTTTGAATTTGTGAAGGAAGAAAAGAGTGCAGGAACGAAAATTAGAACATCCGGAATGGATTGCAGACTTCGCATTTTATGTGGACTTGACTGAAAGCTGCCCACAGTAAGGCATTGCAAGCTAACTTCTTTCTGATTTGATGGGGATGCATTTAAAAGGAAAATCTCGTTGTAGAAGGTACACACTCTGAAAAATACAATCCAGTGCCCTAAGCTCACTGGCGATAAAGAATGCGTGAGCTCTGAAGAATTCATTTTGACGTTGCAAGAATTACAACGCAGTTTTATAAACGTTTTGAGGACACTGTCAACCTCACATGTTTTCGAACCGTTTTCAAGACAGTTTGCCGTTTCATCTGAAAGCACCCCTCTGCTTGTTCTGATGTAGATGGGTGAGCTACAAGGTAATTACAGTATTAATTACAAATCTTCTTACGTTAAAACTGTCCATAACGTCTACATTCCTTTTCACAGGTAGATTATCCAAATCTCCATAATGATGTTGCAAAAGTGCTACAGTAGTTTGATCGACATATTTATGTGAAAGATCTTTTTCCGATTATGATTTTGTATTGTACTGTGTGGAACTGGGCACCCAGAAACGATGGAGAGGCTTCGTCCCCGCCATAGCCCTCAGTGTTTCACAAACCCATAAGAGGCTACAGCAGTCCGCTCACCCCACCAATGCCCCACACCGAACCCAAGCTTATTCGATTATGATACTAAATAAGTCACAATTACATGGGAAATTGAGCGCGAAATTCTGTGAAATTGTCTTCAACTGTCTGTATGCCAACAGTTTGTACCAGACAAAAATTGTTACATTATGTCTTCAGCGTGCCAAAATAAATTAATAAATCTTGAAAACTTATTTTTTTTGTGATCTATGTTGAGGAATGAGAAATATAAAATCAAGGCATCTGCAGCACGACTGTTCCACTATTTAGATGCTGCGCGTTCGCTGTTTTCCCCTTCTCCTCCTACTCGCGCTCAGACAGCGTGGTGTGGCGGTGGGGGAAATGTGAAGCGAGGCCGAGCGCTTTGACACCCAGAGCTGGACATGGCCCGCGAGCCGAAATCTTGGCCACCCCCTGTGTAAGGACTCTGCATGATGGGCTGTCGGCCGCAGCTGACAGCGCTGAGAGCCACGGAGAGGAGTGCTTCACCACACTCAGACACGGAATTTACTGCTTCTATTAATACATTTTATCAATCTTACGCATCAGTAACAGGTGGACGACTTAGTCGTGAGAGTCTGTAGGATTACTTTCATCGCATTCCTACACTGGCTCTTGACTTTTGTCTTAACACATAGCTCAACTTAACTTACGTAGAAGACATAATGACGAGCGAATAATATTTCGCAACGAGAATAAAAGTGACTGTGTAACAGATGACCGTGATAACTTAACCCGTCAAACCGAAAGAAAGAAAACCTGTCGAAAGGGATCCTCAACGTACTTTGATTCTCTGCACATAACTTGGATTCAGAATAAATGCAGAGAATCGTGAAATTCGGAAACAACAGAAAAACAAGTACTGAAATTTTGCGTCACACAGGAATTAATCTGATAAATACGAAATTGGAGGCACAGGAAAGGTCAGGTGACGAGAAAGCTTATGACAAACTCGTGCCAGAAGTAGAGAGGAGTTAGTTAACATCATTGGCTTGAAAAAGTAGCAGAACGTAAACGTGTCATGGCAAAAAATGGAAAATCTCTAACACATAGCGGTCCTGACGGTACTAGATACGTCGAGTTGGAAAGATTAGCGAAAAGTGGAGAGGAATCGTAGCCAAACGCATTGTTATTAAAATGAAAACATTTGCGCTTAATGCTCTAAGATGTTTCAGTAGCAGCAATGGGAAAATCGAGTGGTGGATAAGTTACATTCCGTCAGTAACTTAACGCGCCATTAGAAAGTCGTTCTCGCTGCAGCAACCGTTTGTTGTTAGTACTGGAGCCTTAACACCAGATAAACGTCATAGACATAGTAGGAAACGTATGTCTTTCGATTATCACTAAACAATAACATTACGTAATGGTAATTAACTCTACAAAATTCTTAAACGACCTTGTGATGAAGCCTCCTGACAGTCGTCTATTGAAGTGCTTGATTCGCAGGCAGCGAGATATTTTAGAAACATAATGATATGACAATTACCACTGTTCCTATTATCAATTACGTCGACTGGTTCAGCACTCTATAACATTACCGTCTGTAATTTTGTGAAATTAACGTTATATTCCGAAACTGACAAAAGCATCAACTATCACGTAAATTATTTATTGAAACTACCTTTTCCGGTAACGTTATAAGAAAAGTGGTGCCGAGTTATGTCTCTGATTTGGTTGTCAATAGCCTTCGTAAAAAGCAAAGAATAATAATAATAATAATATTGTTATCTTTCATTTCTTTCAAAACTGGAAAATAGCTCGGTCCACAGCTTGGAAATGATTAGTTTTGTACTTTGCATGACCGTGAAAATAAATGAAGATTCCAATCGGGACAATTGCACTCAGAATTGTGATTGGACTTCGTGAAAAATAAATGAATGGAGGGTCTGTTGAATGTAATAAGCAAATAGCAATTACGTACAAAGCGGAGTTTAAAATGCTTTACACAAATTTAACTTTTGTTCTGATTTGAAATGAAAAGGTCCTTTAAATAACGTGGTCGTGATGGAAGAAATATGTTTTAGACTTTTAGTCCACGTTCAATCTACATTCGAAAATAAGACTCACTTTAAATCATAGAGCTCAGCGACAGAGCAAATGATCCAAATCAAAAGACCTCAGTCAAGTTTTACATTGGTACTTGGGTTTTCTAAATAACTGATTGACAGTAATGTCAGGTTTTTTTAGTTTATTTTATTTTTTTTTATTTTATACAAACGGTAGTGCTTACCAAGTTCACACATCGTTGCATTTCAGAGACGACAAACTGCCAGTAAATGAAATATTATTTTATTACGTGTACTTGATGGTGGCCTTAAATAGATATTCATCTGGATAAAAGGCGGAAAAATCTTTAAATACGACTGTGGCGCCACAGTAAGATACTGAGTGATGCGTCCTGGAGTCCTAGTCGAAAATCTTGCTGTTACCTTCCAAACGACGCACTGTCAATTTTGGCGAAACTAAGAGACGCTGTATCTCTCTTAGCGTTAATGGTAACTGGGGAATAATTGGGCATCAGCAATGAATCCATACACAGTAAACAGCAAAGAGAGTACGACCAGGCGGAGAAGAACTACGCAATAGATCCAGCTAATGGAGCAGACGAGTGTAGCGATGCGCTACGGGAGGGGAAAAACACAAATGGGAAGGAAATTCATGGTCATAGTGCCACGTAGGTAACAGGTGATAAAAGTCATTTTTTTCATTTCGTGAAGGTTAATTCCACGTTTCAATCATTACAAAAAATAGAAAATGTTCGTGTAATTTGCAAACGATCGTAAAAGATGTTTAAATCACTAAACTAAATACTGTTGCAGCAAAGATTGATGACTGCGTGCAAGCTTTCAGTCGCATTGCGCATATTGACTAACATGCAAATATTACCGTTTGCGCTGAATCGAAAATAACGCACCGCTTATGAAACTCAGCCATATGCTAAGAAATCCAATTCGTTTGAGTATATATTTTATTACTTAAAAGAGTAACTGAGCTACGTATCCCAAGTATGAGTGGTCTTTAAACAATGTTAGCGTTGAGTTATTCTGGTAACGTGTTCGTTAGGAATTCTTTAAGAGTGCGACTTTTCATGTTTCCCTTTAACGGAATAATTACCATGGTAGTGAAATAAGATGCGTTACTGTCGCCTGTTCACGACTGAAACTTGTGGCATTGTGTGTGACTATTTCAAAGAGTCCATGACTCCAAATGTACACGAAGGTCTGCTGTCTTTTGATATGAACTGTGAAATAAGATGATGTTGTCGATAGCACGACAATACAACGTTGTCTCTAGTTAAACCAGTTCATGAATAAAATGCACTGTGGCGTTGAATTCAGGCTAACGCAAGAGCGTAATTAGAACATGATGTCGTGGTTGTACAATAACAATGAGACTGCTGTTCCAGGAACTGCAAGGCTGCCTCTGTGGAACGCGATCGTAAGCTGGCTCCGGGCGCTGCAGCGCGAACAATGCGTTGCAATCTGCGCTTTTTGCAGAGAATGCGCCTGAAAAGGTCTGAATACGGCTGCGTTGCCTTTTGTAGTCAGCTCTATGTCACTGCAGGAACAGCCATATTGAAGCTCCGTCTGTTCCCACACACAGCCCTGCTGCTTTCCCGTCGTGCAAGTGTCGCGGACGTAGGGAAAATCTGAAAAGGATGTGCACAGCTCGTAAACGGCTATGTTTCATTAGTATGTGACTCAGAGTAGAGGATTCGTGTTTTACCTTTAGTATATAGAGCTATAGCAGAATATACTATTCTGCAAAACTTAAGGACGAGGTAGATATTACCAACTCGGTGGAAATGAATGAAAGTGCGGTGAAGAGAGGGGGGGAGGGGTGTTGCCAGAGGTCTCAGAAAGCTAGACGTCCCTTGACGTGACGCCAGGTGACTGTAGCACCAAATGGGACTGGCTCCGAAAGAATTAAAAATGAGTCTCTCTCTCTCTCTCTCTCTCTCTCTCTCTCTCTCTCTCTCTCTCTCCAGACAGCATTTGGATCACTTCACGTGGGGAAGAATCATCGGGAAATTGGAAAACGAAAGAAATGTGTGTGGGGTGTAGCCCATGTTTATGGTATTGCTCATAGCATAGTTTCACGTGCATGGGTAACATTCTGAACCACAGGAACTGCTGCCCGAAGGAGAGGAGGTGGTCGACCATAGTCAACTATAGCATCACTTGAAGGCTAAATAGCGGGTAGAACTGCAACCACATTTAACAGGACTACAAGGCACACAATCTGAAGCTCCACAGTCACTTCACCCGACGACCAGTACGTTATGTTTCGTTGATACTCACACATCAGAGGCACCGTTTGCGGTCGTGCCAAGACCATCGGGACTGGATCACGATGAGTGGGGTCGCGTTATCTTCCCAGATGAGATCAGAAACAGACTCAATAGTGATTTTGGATGAAGCATATGGTGAGAGTTGGGAGCCCATAATCCACCCACGGACACTGTCGAACATTTGCTTTTTTGTAGTCCAGGTGTTACCGTTTGGGAATGCATAATATTGCATGGGCGTAGTGATCTCCAAATCCTTGAAAACGGTACATTCACCGATTAACGTTATTGAGACACTTTATTCCTTCCCCATACGTATCTTTTCAGGGGTGCATTCGGTGCTGACTTCATTTTTGTGGATCAGCTCTTGAAACGAGAGTACATTCTGCAAATGGGATGGCCTGCCCGTCCCCCCTCCCCCCCGCTCCCGACGGCTTGAATCCCACAGCCCATTGGCTAGTGTGGGATACGTTGGGCAGACGTACTGCATCTCGGACACAGCAGTTGCTATCCGTGCTGGAGAAGGAATGGAAAGGCCCACCTCAGGAGCTCCTGACGAGCACCGTGGCCAGCATGAGAGCACAGTCCATTGCCGCCCTTGATGATCACACATTCAATTATGAACCATTCTCGCCTTCTGGACGTTCAGGAGGCCATTATAAATCGCAGACAATTCACTGAAGTTATTGTCTCTGAATAAAAGTGTCATTTCTGTTCGTTTGTTTGCGTATTTCTTCCCCTTTCCTTCTGTACTACACCACAGCACCTCTTTTTATCTGCGGTTCAAGTTTCATTAAGCCATGTTACCTGGCAGCGAAACATCATGCGAAAGTTATTTTCGTCGTTAAGTTTTGCACACGCAGTACACGATGTATTTCTGTCTCTTTGTGGCAAGGTAACACCTGCAGGACGGAGCAAGGGGAATATAAGACGTAGACTATCACTGGCAAGTCGGGCAGTCCTCATAAAACGAAGTGTACAAGTACTGAACATTGGTCTTAATTTGTGAGAGAAATTTCTGACATGGTGCGTCTGGAGCACAGCATTGTCTGGCAGTGACTCATTGACCGTGATGGAATGGAGGAAAAGATAACTGAAGCTTTCCAGATGTGTTATATAAGCATGTTGTAAGTAAACTGATAAGGAATTGTGAGGTCCCTTGCAGATCTGGAAGGTTCAAAAATGGCTCTGAGCACTATGGGACTTAACTGCTGTGGTCATGAGTCCCCTAGAACTTAGAACTACTTAAACGTAACTAACCTAAGGACATCACACACATCCATGCCCGAGGCAGGATTCGAACCTGCGACCGTAGCGGTCGATCTGGAAGGAAAGGAATATTTGGGAAACATTAAAACATAGGATGAAGTGATATGTATTAAGGAATCAGGTCAAAAATGTGTAGGGGAAGACGGAGATAAGAATCTATACAAGAAATGTTTGGGGACATAGTGTATAGGTGGGTTGAAGAGGCAGGCGCTTGAGTGGAAGACATGGCGGGCAGGATCAGACCAGTCGGAACACTCTGGGAAAACATTTCACGAAAAACCCATTCAGATGTTTCATAAAGTGATTTGCCTAAAAGTGAGAAATAAATTAGAGCAACATTTCACATGCCATATAGATACTTCCGAAATCGTTTACAACAGCTGAGATGCTCATACATTTGTGAAGTAGGCAGACCATTGAGTGAAATTCCACCAGACAAATATCCCCTAGAACTCTTCAGAATTCTAATCTGAACTATAAATTCTCAAGCGGCACCACATATGCCGTACAAGATTTCTAGCATTATTCAAAGCCCCCTCAAATGTTATTCCAATTTATTTTATTTCTTACTTTTGGAAAAATCGTTTCACGAAACACTTGGCGGCTTGCTTTTTCAACTTTTTGTTTTACTTTCAATTTTTATTCAGAAAGCTGAAATATATATCAATATCGACAGGTATTTTATTAGTCATTATTATTATTATTATTATTATTATTATTATTATTAAGAGTATATAGATCACTAGAACGCAAAGAAGTTTCTATGTTATTGTAATTTGACTTTTTTTATTTTTTCATTACTATAGAAAGAATTCTACAATTTTACGCCAATGTGACTCTTTTTATGAACAATGAAACCAGGCCTTCAAGATATTAACCTTTTACACAACATTTACATAGGTAGCAGCAGCAGCAGTTCGTGAAATATTTGTATCTTCCCTCGAACCAATAATCAAGTTTTTCTTAACTTCCCGGATTGTTATGCAAAACTCGACGTCGCGCTGGTCAATTTGATACCTCTTTTGTCCATTTTCCAGTCTTTGTTGCACTACGGAAGTTCGGGCAAAAATCCACTATGTCATTTCCAGGATGTCTTGTCTTCGCTTCGCATGCACATTTGAAAAATAAAAAAAAAGCTTTAAAGCCATTTACAGAAATCAGCACCATCAGTGGTGTAAATTCGAACACTTGATTCTCGTAGCGGTTTCATAACAAGGGTATATGCTCAAATGTCTACATGCTTACATCTATATAGGACCACTAGGTTCGCTCCCGGATATCGGTATAAGACGTTGGAAACTTTACGACACTAACATCCACGTACACGTTTCTAATACTGTTCGGCATGCATAAGGGCAATAGGCCACGATCATAGCAAAAACTTGCAAAAACAACAAATCTTGAGACGTAAGTTGTTACCACGTAAGGGAGCAGCACATTAAAGCTGGAGGCGCTGCAATTAAATTACAACGTCTATGAATACCAGAGAACTGCGTATTTCAGAGCAGGACAGGCGAGAAGTAATGCTATTGGAAGACACCTGGAGCAGCTGTAGAGTCGAATAGGTCAGAGTTCGTATTTGTCGAAAGAACTGCGGATTATCCAAACATGGAATACAGGTACTTACACGTTCCTCCTTCGGCTGTGTTCATGCACCGCTTAGAATAATGTAATATGTTCTACATGGAAAATGTAACAAGTAGCAGGGCCAATAATGGGTATTACTTTGGGTTGCTGTTTCCAAAAAGTGTAGTAATGACCGTAATTCAAATACAATCCCTCACTGCAGGCGGCTGTCACAGACGTCAGAAAAACAGGAGACTGAGGTACTAGAACGGGCATTGACAGTATGAAACGATGCTCTGATAATAGCTAGGCACTAGCCGAAATCTAGATTTGTCGAATAAAACCTGCAAGAAAAGGACAACAGATTGCTGTGCTCTATCATTTGAAAGTCATATCACAGTAACTGAGTGCACACACGTTCCTAACGGATGGTAACCTGCTGAAAATTGTAAATAACCTTTCGCTTCCTGTATTTCACATCCACCACCTTCAGAATTTGAAAGAGAGTATTCCAGCCAACATTGCCGAAAGCTTTCTCTGTGTCTACATATGCTATTAACGTGGGTTTGTCTATCCGTAACATATCTTCTACGAGGGTCAGTATTGCCTCGCGTGTTCATATATTCCTCCGTAATCCAACGGCCTCTATCAGTTTCTCCATTCTTCTGTAAAAGATTTGTGTTAGTACTTTAGAACAGTGATTTATTAAACTGATAGTTCGGTAATTTTCACACCTGCCAGCACCTGCTTGGGGTTATTATATTATTCTTGGAGTCTGAGGGTATTTCGCCTGTCTCATATATCTTGCTCACAAGATGGAAGAATTTTACCATGGCTGGCTCTCCCAAGGCTGTCAGTAGCTCTAATGGGATGTTGTCTACTCCCGAGGCCTTGTTTCGACTTAATCCATTTAGCGCTTTGTCAAGTTCTTCACGCAGTATCATATCTCCCTTCTCATCATCCTCTATGTACTTTTTCCTTTCCAAAATATTGCCTTCAAGCGCACCTCCCTTGTACAGACCCTCTATATACTCCTTCCACCCTTTCCCTTTTTTACTTAGGACTGGTTTTCCATCTGCGCTCTTGATATCAATACATGTGATTCTTTTTTCTCCAAAGGTTTCTTTAATTTTCCTGTGGGCGTCATTTATCGTACCCCTAGTGGAATATGCTTCTACATCCTTACATTTATCCTCTAGCCATCCTTGCTTAGCCACTTTGCGCTTATTGTCGATCTCGTGTCTTAGATGTTTATATTTCTTTTCGCCTGCTTCATTTAATGCATTTTTCTATTTTATGCTCTCATCGGTTGAATTCAATATCTCTTCTGCTACCCAATTATTTCTACTAGCCCTCCTCCTTTTACCTACTTGATGCTCTGCTGCCCTCACTATTTCATCTCTCTAAGCTATACATTCTTCTTCTACTGTATTTCTTCCCCCTCTTCTTGTCAGTCAGTCTCTGCAACCTCTGGTTCTTTCAGTTTATACAGATTCCATCTCCATAAATTCCTACCTTTTTGCAGTTTCTTCAGTTTTAATCTACAGTTCATAACCAATAATGGCGGTCAGAGTCCACATATACCCCTGGGAATGTCTTACAATTTAAACCTGCTTCCTAAATCTCTGTCTCACCAGTACATAATCATTCTGAAATCTTCCGATGTCTCTGGGTGTCTTCCAAGTATACAGCCTTCTTTCATGATTCTTAAACCAAATGTTAGCTATGATTAAGTTACGCTCCGTGGATAATTCTACAAGGCTGCTTCCTTTTTCATTACTGTCCCCCAGTCCATATTCGCCAACTGCTTTTCGTTCACTTCCTTTTTCTGCAATACAATTCTAGTCACCCATTAAATTTTCGTCTTCCGTAACCATCTGAATAATTTATGTCATCATACATTTCTTCAATCTCTTTATCATCTGCGGAAATCGTTGGCATATAAACTTATACTACTGTGGTAGGCGTGTGCTTCGTGTCTATCTTGGCTAATGTGTTCACTATGCTGTTCGTAGTAGCTTATCCGCGTTCCCATTTTGTATTGATTATTAAATCTGCTCCTGAATTACCCGTATTTGATTTTGTACTTATAACCCTATATTCACCTAACCAGAAGTCTTGTTCCTCCTGCCACTGAACTTCACTAATTCCCACCATATCTGGCTTTATCCTATCCATTTCCCTTTCTGAATTTTCTAACCTAG